>NC_087345.1:112494414-112797444 GCF_030014295.1 Loxodonta africana | reverse complement strand
TCTTTACTGGAGCAGATCGTCAGTTCTTTTCTCCCAAGGAACAGCTGGTGGGCTGGAATCACTGACGTTTTGGATCACCACAGCTTCTTTCATCTAATCATACAACACAAGAACCTCGAGTTTGTTCTAGACCAGGGCTCATCAAACTACAGCCTGTTTTTGTAAATAAAGTTTTATTGAAACCCACTGACACTCATTTGGCTATATAAAATGGCAGGGTCGAGTACATCTGAGGCAATAAGGCCTGCAAAGCCTAAAATATTTACTATCTGGCCCTTACAGAAAAAGTTTGCTGGCTCTCTCATATGCTCTCTCACATGGCAAGAGCTGCCTATTTTTACCTTCTATATATTTCTCAAGTCCATCCCTATCACCTCTCAAATTTGGGCTCTCATCATCTCTTACCTACACTATTGCAACAACCTCCTAACGCCATCCCATCTCTGCCAAAAGTTTATCCCCCACCTTCTACCAGAGTGACACACCTAAAACACAAATCTGTTTTACTGTTGGGAGACAATTTTTCACATGTCACTCACATTTCTGCATACCTTATAAGCAGAGGTCTGACAGCTTTTGTTTTAGACTGTCTTTCAAAGATTTTTGCATAGCAAACGACCTCAGAAGATATAGTGTCTCCCTCAGGGACAGAGGGAAGTTTTGTTTGCCATTCAGTATAATAAAGACAATATTTCCCTCCAGGGTAATTGTTGGGCAGGTTGTTCGCAAACCCATCATAAATATAGGGAATTCCTAAGCTCAGGGTTTCTCGGCTGTGACACAAACATACTGTGTGCACAGTGTCCATCTGGGCCTGCCTTTTTGTTGTCCATACGGGATTTAGAGGGAAAGGGGACTAACATGAATTTGAAGGTCACACTGCTTGTTGAGCCATGAGTAACAAAGCCCTTTGTCTCTGACCCAGGAACCTCTTATCTTCTGCCAGCATCCATGAAACTGTCACAGGTTAACTTGTTGGTTTGCAAGCAGGATAAAATCTAGACACTTCACAGTTCTTAACATTCATCCTTTTCCTACTTCTCTCCATCACCTATAGACTAAAGCCCAGGTTCCTTAACCCAACATACAAGGCCTTCAGTAACCTGAGTGCCCTGTCCCTCTAGACCCATTGCCTGTCATTCCTCTCTTCTCAATGTTCATTCACAGTTAGTAGCTGTTCATAGGTCCTTGATTAGCACATCCTATTCTGTGTCTTCCCATCTTTGCTCATGTTGTTGCTTCTGTCTGAATTACCTTCTCATCTCCCCAATGGTACTTCTTCCTTCCCACTTCCCCATCCCAGTCTTCCTTGCTCTGCAGCCTCCTTTTCATACTTTAAACACAACTCAAGTTGTGTTCTGAGAGCATTCATGCATCCCTAGGCCAGACTTAATGCCCTTCTCTCAGTTCCCAGAGCACTCTGAAAACAACTTGGTCATAATTCTTGTCATGTTATTGAAAATGTCCACTTGTGTGCCCCATCAGATGATGAAATAGGAGGCAGTGTCTTCTTCATCTTGGTGTCCACAGCACCTCACGTTATGTCAGTATCTGTGGATGCTCAGTAAATGTTTATTGAACTGATCTGAACTGAAATAAATTACACTGATGCATTAGCTCTAATGCCCTTAATTCTAACCATGGAGAAGAAAAACGAATCCTTTTCACTTGTGTTCTTTACCCTGGGAAAACTGCTTCCCTGCCTCATTTTTAGCATTATTTTCCCATTTAGAATATGATTTATTAAAATGTAAAACCTTCCAGAGGAGGTAAGAATATAATAAAACATTCTATAGAGGTTTGATGGAAACTCTGGTGGTGTAGTGGTTAAGAGCTATGGCTGCTAACCAAAAGGTTGGCAGTTTGAATCCACCAGGTACTCCTTGGAAACTCTACAGGGCAGTTCTACTCTGTCCTGTAGGGTGGCTATGAGTCGGAATTGACTCAATGACAACGGGTTTTTCTATAGAGGTTTGATATTTTTCCAAATCTAGTTTTATTCTGCAAACCATGTTAGGTTAGTCAAATGATCTCTGATATCAGCAACAGAAAAGAAAATAAACAATTTTTTTTTTTTTTTAACAGTAAACACTTGAGGAGTGTACTGAACAATGCCAAAGAATATGGGCCATGTGGATAGGCTTAATGCAGCCTGAGTACTCCAACTCCTGGGGAACCCACCTCCCCCTATCAGGGCACTGGCCTTTACTTAACTGGGTGGGACAAGGTGTCACATTGTGCATGAGGTGGGTGGGGTGTCATCATCAGATTTTCAGGACCATCTTATCATATGAGGTGTGTAGTGAGGAATCCACCTCTGAAAAATGCACTAAGAAAGCTGCCACCAGGCCTTTTAGAATATCTCAATATCCACTGTTGGTAGCACCTAAGGGGTTAATAATGGGGGAGATAGTTAAGCCTTCTTCTGATTGCTCTAGGGAAGAATTTATACTTTAAAAAAGAAGGAGAAAGACAAAGAGAAAAAAAGGTAGGACAGAGAGAGAGAACTGTTTGGCATCCTAGGCTTTTAAAAGTTCATCTATATAGTCTTATTTATGCAAATAAAATAATTCCAGGCAATGCAGTCTCTTATTCAGAGGCTAGCATTGGTATTCGGAGGCCCTTAGATGATTCCTGCAAGCTTAAGTGAACCCATCAGCTATGCAATAGGTAAACTGAGTACTGAGCCATGCATTCCCAGTAAGGAATGTAATGTCTAATGAAACTTAGCTAAAACATTCCTGCATTGAATATGCCACCAGGGTTTCTGAATATTTTATTGGGTATAATCTTTATACACACCATGGCCAAAAGTCTTGTGTTGCAGCTTTCCATTCACTTTTCCAGGTAATAAAATCTCCAGTCCCTCTGAACCTGGATTAAGAAATTTAACTTAACAATTCACCCAATACAGAACTGCTATCAGCAAAGATATTAAATGCTTTTTTACCATATAGTGATAAAAAAGGGGTATGTTTGGCTTTAACGTCAAGCTATATTACAAAACCAGAAACGTCTCCCCTCCCTACTTCAAGTACAGAGCCCTAGAGTATATACAAATCCACACTGTACCAGAAAAACCAGTTCACAAAAACTAACTCGTTCTTTTCTGAAATCTTGGCTTATTATCAATGACAAGCATTAATGTGTTAAACTGTATAAATATAATCCAACAAAGTATTAATGAATTAATGACTTAAACCTGTTGCTGTCGAGTTGATTCTGACTCATAGCAACCATAGGACAGAGTAGAATTACCCCATAGAGTTTCCAAGGGGCACCTGGTAGATTCAAACCACCAACCTTTTGGTTAGCAGCCATAGCTCTTTACCACTATGCCACCAGGGTTTTCAATGACTCAAGAAATGCATATTTAGACTTCACATGGGTGGGAGTGGTTCCAGAATTTGAAATAGTATATTGAAACATCTGGCCATAAAAAATAACCGAAAATACTTACTATGAGAATACACTTCTTACCTTCTAGTAAATACCTTGGTATTGCATAGAAAGTCTAAACTTCCTAATCTCTTCTGCCTTCTTATAAAAATCTATGGTGAGCCTACGTTTTTAAGACAGCAGGAAAAAAACTTTCAGTAAACTTATGGCAAAAATAAAGCAGTTTATGGTCTATTTCAAAAGATATTGATAGTGACTCATACATACACACAAAAATGCCCTGGTCTATTTTTTTTAATTAAAATTTTATGAAAGAAAAAGTTTAGGATCTTGAAACCTAATCAATGCACTCAACATCAAAATTCTAAGCACACTTATGCTCAGCAAGGAAAAATCTTGAAATCTAATCAATGCGCTCAACGTCAAAATTCTAAGCACCTAGATGCTCCACAAGGAAATGCATTCCAGATAGCTAGAAAGTAGCCTTCCGATAATGGTGACAATGCAAGATTATCGAAATATTTGCAAAAGAGAATTGCAACAAAAGAAGACTTGCATATTTAATTCATTAACTTTAATTTCTCTCTGGTTATCAAGGGAACGAATTCATTTGCATCAGGATTTAGCATTAATCCTGAAGAATTTATTTTCCCTTTCCAGGGCTGTGTTAAAAGTACTTATTTTCTATTATGGATTGAATTGTATCCCCCAAAAATATGTGTTGTAAATCCTAATCCTTATGCCTGTGGTGAGTAGCCCTCGTGGCACAGTGGTTAAGCACTTGGCTGATAACCAAGCGGTCAGAAGTTAGAACCCACCAGCTGCTCCTAGTGGGGGTGGGGGTGGGGAGATGTGGCAGTCTGCTTCTGTAAAGATTTACAGCCTTGGAACCCTATGGGGCAGATCTACTCTGTCCCATAGGGTTGATATAAATGGCAATCTACTCACAGTAGTGGGCTGGGTTTGGTTTTTATGCCTGTGGTTATAATCCCATCTGGGAATGAACTGTCTTTGTTATGTTAACGAGACAAGGTTAGCGTAGGGTGTATCTTGAGTCGAATCTCTTTTGAGATATAAAAGAGATTAAACGCAAGCTAGCAGAGAGACCTGGGGAAGAGAGATGCCAAGCACATTAAGATTGCTCAGGAACAGAAGCTCAGAAGAACTGAGAGAGAAAGCCTTCCCCTACAGGTGGCACCCTGAATTTAGACTCCCAGCCTCCTAAACTGTGAGAAAATAAATTTGTTTGTTAAAGCCACCCACTTGTGGTACTTCTGTGATAGCAGCACTACATAACTAAAACACTTTCTGTCTTTCTAACAGTTTTGAGATTTTAACCTCACAGGTGCCAGGAGGTTTTAGCAGAGTATCAGTGTAAAATCACCAGCTTTCAGGCTTGTATCCTTGGTGCAGTCAGATTTGTTGTGGGCTGTCCCAGACACAAGGGGGGCTGATAGTTCTGGGGAATTTTCTCCCAACAGGGTGAGGTTTCCTTGTATGCTGGTATTTAACTGGGCATGGCCAATTGTGTTAAGCATAAGTAAATAGCAGCAAGTTATAACTGGCACTACATTCAAAACAATTATTTATTGTATGAAGGTTTGTGCTTGACTGACTCAAGTACGTTTACTGTAATGGACCAAGGAAAAAATTAGGATGGTATCTGATTACAAAAGTGTAGTGGCAATTAAAAAATCTGTAGTCAGTCTTTACTCTGCAGACTACCACCCAGGAGCCCTGACTGTGCTTAAAAACAGGAAAAATGACCATTTTAACATAAAAGTTCTGGGTCTGTAGGATATATGATATAAAAGGTAGTTTTCATGGTTGTTCATCAGTTCTACCATCTCAGAGGTGTTATTTCATCACTAGTTCTGACTCACAGCAGCTTTTTATTTTTCCCTCTGCAAGAGTTCAACCATATTGTACATAAAGTTTTCAACATGTTGATGTTTTTCACAGTTTTATTTTACAGATTCATTTTATTTAAATTCACGTCATAGTTGCATCCTTCAGGAGCTAGTTGGCATTATAGCATTTCCTCTAGTGCAGATAAAAAAAAGCACATGCGTCTCACCACTCATTAGAAGGCTCTTCTTTGAAGTGAGACCTCACTCTAAGGGAGGGATTTTAATGACAAAGCTAATCCCAAAGCAAGGATTTAAAGACTTGTAAACAACCCATAGGAAACTAGAAAAATATCCTATTTTTTATAGTCAGTGCTGATATAACAATTTGGTGTTCATTTATATCTACTTTTTATGACAAAGGAAACATGAATATAAATTAGCCCTTTGTTTCTTATAAGAAAAACAGTGCTGTCTATAATAAAGGACCATATGTTTTGGTTTAGACCTGAAAAATCTAAATTTATAATCCCTAAATAAAAAACTCTAGCTATGGTTAACTCTTTTTGTTTCTTCACATAACTGGCATGATTTTATATTGGCCAGTTTCTGAAGGACCCCTGGTGGTACAGTGGTTGAGGCACTTGGCTGCCAACTGAAAAGTTGGCATTTGAACCCACCAGCTGCTCTGCATGAGAAAAATGTGGCAGTCTGCTTCTGTAAAGATCACAGCCCTGGAAACCCTATGGGGCAGTTCTACTCTGTCCCATAGGTTCACTATGAGTTGGAATTGACTCAATGGCAATGGGTATGGATAGTTTCTGTCTACTTTGTTAGAGATGTTTAAAAAGCAGCAATAAAATTTGCTTGCTCAGTGCAAGGAACTCAGCCCAGGTCTTGTCTTACATCAAGGTCTTGAATCTATTTGTCCAAATTTATGTGTCCAGATCTTGTCTCTAAATGCACCTGAATCTTAGTCACTCCTAGTCATGACATATTTTATGTCTGCATATTAGATTATTTTTGCTGTGCTGTGAAAAAAATCATCTTCAGCAAAATGAAACTGGATCATTTCCAATCTTTTATGTTCAAACATTGTATGTTCTAGAATTCTCTAAGGAAACAGATAACACAATTTTCAATGGTAGTTTATTTCGTGATTTTATAAGCTTCAAAATCTGAAGTTCTTTCTTAAATCTATTCTTAAGCATTTCTACAGTAATGACTGAGGCATCCTATATACATAGGAGATGTAGCTCACTGATGGGATGGGAGAGAGCTACATCTTGTGACAGATAAAAACAAATTGAAAGAGAAATACTAGCAAGGATTTAAGAAGCAGACACTTTACAATTTTCTGTTGTGACTAAACTGAACGTGATGTGAGCTAATGAAAGCAGAAAATCTAGGTGCAGCATGATTAGGAGAACTCAAGATATAAAAAGAGGGGAAAAGAAGTCCTTCCAATTAGGTTGCAATATGAGATATCACCATTTTCAAAAGAAGCTGAACTTCCAAAGGAACACATGACTCCCCTGGTGTTCTCACAGGAAGTTGTTTTAGGAAGAAGACGTAGAAGGCTGGCAATATTCCAACAATAACTGAAGCTCCTCACTCTTAGGTACACAGGAGATTCAACTGCACAGTAGGACTGGTGAGAGAGCAGAGCTTTTCACATTTCTACATTCACACATCTCTCTATTTTGGCTTAAGAAATTTAAAACTTAGATTCACTATCCATGTATTATTTTCACAGTTTTGTCATATATATATATATATATATATATACACACACATACACATATACATACACATATACATACACATATACATACACATATACATACACATATACATACACATATACATACACATATACATACACATATACATACACATATACATACACATATACATACACATATACATACACATATACATACACATATACATACACATATACATATACATATACATATACATATATATACCTGTCTGTTGCAGTCGAGTCAATTCCAACTCACAAAAACCCTATATGACAGAGTAAGAACTGCCCCACAGAGTTTCCAAGGAGCACCTGATGGATTCAAACTGTGGACCTTGTGGTTAGCAGCCGTAGTACTTAACCACTATCCCACCAGAAAACATACATATATATATATATATATTCTTCCAGGTATAGATCAAGCTCTTAAAAAACTCTTACTGGTGACTATTTCTGAGGAGTGACATTGTAGGGTTGTATGGAATGGGGTGGTGGTAGAAGACTTTTCCTTTTTACTTTATATAATTCTGGATTTTTTAATCTTTTTATGTGCAAGTGCTACTTTTAAATACATCTGTTCCTTTTGTAACAAATAAGCAGAAACTATGACATACCCTAGCTAAAAAAAAAAAAATCCGAACTGTCCTGGCCATCCATGCTAACAATCAATTTATAATGAGCTAGAACCTTGTGGCTAGCTTCATAACTAAAACCTCTAAGTTTTTGTTACTGAGTTAATTTTGCTCTAGAGAGTCACTTTAAAGTAAAATTCCAATGTAATATGGATAGGTAGTGTATTGCTCCTAATATAACTGTTCTTTTCTTATTAATAAAAACACAGCCCAGAACTTGACTCTATCACAGCCTGCCGGGGGTATACGATCACAATATAGAGTTTGCCCATTTTCCAAGAGCCTGCCATAGGCAGGCACCTCAGGGACTTCTTTCACTTCCCATGTTTGCATTTCCCAGTAGGACACAAGTGATGGAAAATACATGTAAGTGAGCAAGACCCTAAGGGACTCATAATTTGCACTATTCAAGATGCAGAGATTGAAGTTGCCATGAGTAGACACTTAGTTCTGTCTTGGCACCTCTTCCCAAATCCTCTCACACCTTAAAATAAAAAATAATCATCATATTTTCCATTTTGGTGCCAGGCATGCTGCTAGTCATTTCATATATGTTTGACACACATCGTGTCTAAAACATAATTCCCTGGACTCTTGTTGTCCTTCATAAAATGTGGAAGATTGTGTTTCCCAGGAAACAGATCCTCAGATAGAAGTTTGCACACAGGATATTACAAGGAGTGCTCTTGGGGGTCAACACCTATACAGATGTAAAGGAAGCACGGTTGGGCAGAGGGAGAAACTGGGCTGCAATGGAGTCCCTTCATCCAGTCCCATGGGGAGCACTGGAGCTGAGAAAAAATAGCTCAACAAATTTGCCGAGTTGGGGCAAAGAGGTCAGACCTTAGCACCCCTAATCGATCAGTCTCTACATAAAGGCTGGGCAGTTCCCTTCATCCCAGGGCAATCACAGAAGGGGTTCTCAACAGCAAGAGGTCAGCCATCAGATTCCCAGCATCTGAGGCACGAGTGCTTCAGTCCTGAAGGGTGGACCTGAGTGGAGCTCTACAGGGTCCACTCCACCAAATATACCAACCTCCTTCTACAATCTAGTGTTAGAACTTATCAAAATAAGTAAATTAACTGAGACTTTTGTTTTGTTTTTGTTTTGTTTAGCTCATCTGCACTGTCTTAATATGCCACCAGAGCCCTGGGTGGTGCAAACAGTTAATGCGTTCTCTGGTAACCAAAAGGTTGGAGGTTTGAGTCCACCCAGAAATACTGTGGAAGAAGGGGCTGGTGATCTACTTTCAAAAACTCAGCCACTGAAAACCCTATGGAGAACAGTTCTACTCTCACACATGGTGTCAGCATGAGTCAAAATTGACTCAACAGCAACTGATTTGATTTTGTTTTTTTTTTTGGAATATGTCACCATGCATAAATATTCCTCTAGTTCATTAATACATTAGTTAAGTTCAATTTATTTACTGGTATTGAGTGCCTACAGTATGTAAAGCACTGCTTAGCTCTGGTAATACAGGAATGGGTAAGGCATGATGCAAAAGAATGACAATCATATAACAGAATTTGTTGGGCTTCTACCATGTGGCAGGTCTGGGCATCTCTTTTAATACTACAACCTTCATTTTTCTATGGGGGACTCATGCTTGGAGGAGCTGAGTAACTTTCCCAAGGTCACTCACCTAATAAGGGCATCTCATTTAATACTATAAAGACCTCCATTTTGCAATGGGGTAGTGGGGGAGCTCATGCCTGGAGGCGTTCAGTAACTTTCCCAAGGTCACTTACCTAATAAGGTTTGGAGCAGAGTTTGAATTCAAACCCTTAACCATCAGAATCTCTTGCCTTTCCAAGATGAAAATAGCCATATAGGTAGATAATTTCAATATAACCCACCTAGATAATTTCAATATAACATGATAAATATGAGAAAGAATGCTAAGCAAGTATGTCCAGGTGGACATGAAAGAGCTGCCCAGCCTAGAGAACTTGGAGATTTATTAAAACGCAAGTGGTAGTTAAAACCTTTGAGGTATAAGGCACTGCTTAGGGTGAATGCGGAATATAAAAATAGCAGTTGATTGAGGACTGAACCCCTAGGAACTAAAGTTTAAGGGCAACCAAAGAAGAGAAATTTACAAAGGAGGACAAAGTGTCAAGAGCTGAAAAGTGTTTACGGGATTTGGCAACATGCAAGTCATTACTGACCTTTCCCAGAGCGGTGAAGAGGGTGGCAGTTCAATTGTCCTTGTTGGGAAGGCAACTGCAGGAATAAAGGAGTGGAATTATAGAGTATTGAGAATTCTTTCAAGAAGCTTGAAGGGAAAAAAAAAGCACAAAATGGGAGCTACAGGGGACCCAGTGTCAGAGGTCATTTCTTTTTTTTTTTTTTAAACATTTCCTAGACAACCTAGTATATGCCAGGCATGACGAAGACAAAAGTGACTGAGATATGGTCCCTGCCTTCAAGGAGCTCACAGTCTAGTGCAGGAGACATAAATATGAATAAAAACCAAAAACCAAATCCGTTGTCATCGAGTCGATTCTGACTCATGGTGGCCCTACAGGACAGCGTAGAGCCACCCCACTGGGTTTCAAAGGAGCGTCTGGTGGATTCGAACTCCCAACTTTTGGTTAGCAGCCGAGCTCTTAACTACTAAGCCATCAGGGCTCCTAAATGAATAGTCACAGCAAAAATGTGATGAGAACTGAGAGCAGTACTAGCAATGTGACCAAAGAACCACAGGAAGAAGAGAAGAAAGCCCTAGACTCTGCTTAGAAGTCAAGGAAGTAGGTGAATTAGAAGATTAACAGATGATCAGCAGATAATGGAATGTATGTGGAAGGGCACGGAAGAGTGTAAAATAATGGCACATTCACCGGAATGAATGAATATTCAATGTGGCTGAAGTGCAAGAAACCAGTGGAGGCAAAATGACACTAGATAGCTAACCCTCCCCTCACCCCTCCCCCCCCCAAAAAAACTCATTGCCATCTAGTTGACTCCAACTCATAGTGACCCCACAGGACAGAACAGAACTGCCCCCATGGGGTTTCCAAGGAGCAGCTGGTGGATTTGAACTACCGACTTTTTGGTTAGCAGCCGAGCTCTTAATCACTTGCCACTAGATAGCTAAGACAATTCAAATCACAAAAGACTTTGTTTGCTACATTAAGGGGTTTGAACTTTTTCTTCTAAGTGATGAAGGAACTACCAAAGAGCTTTAAGCAGAAAGGAACATGACCAAATTGTGTATCATTCACTTGTAAGAGAGAGAGAAGGGTGGCTTGGAGAGAACAACTCAGGAGTCAGGAAGACCAGTTATGAGAACGCTGTATTAGTCAGGGCCATTTAAGATGGGGAAGTGACTAAAGCAGCAAGGATGGGCTTGAACAGGAGAGATCAATTTCTAACAGATGGAATTCACAGCATATGGTTACACTGGTGTATAGGGAAAGGGTAAAAGGGAGGGAGCAGTCAAAGATACTCTAGATTTCTGAATTGTGGCTGATCAATGTCATCTGAATTCACTGAAATGTAAAGCCTATAACAAGAAAGTTTTATGGTTAAAATACAAGGAGTTTGATCCAGGTATGCCTGTGGGACATCCAAGAAGTAACAATATTCAGGCACTGAGGGCTACCTGTATGTGCAGGACTCAGGGGATGGCAAATATTCAACAGATGGAGATCAAAGCAGGAGAATAAGCAGAGAGATGGGACTGAGGACACCCTGGTGACACACACTTAATGGGCTGTAAAAGAAGTGGAAAGGGTTTGAACTAGCCACTGTAGGAAATGGGAGGGAGAAATAGCCAGGAAAAAGCACAAAGACTATTAAGTAGCATCAAGTCAGGCCTACAGTGGAAAACTTACCTCTGTAGGGGTTCTATCCACAGGACTATATGAGCTTATACAGCAATGTTAGATGACCCAGAAAGATAGAAGAATTAAACCATGTTTTTTTTTTGGGGGGGGGGAGTTTGTTGGGCAGATAAATTAGGAAGAAACAGTGTTTAGAGATTTCAGGGTACTGGTATGAGAGCAGTTGAGTGTAGATTGTATAAAGAAGGATGTCAAACTTGGAGAAATTGGGTATTCTAGCAATAAAATGAGATAGTAAAGGAATTGAAGATCTGTATGATGTTGAGATGAGTCAGAATCAACTCGACGGCACTGGGTTATGATGTTGAGAAGCAAGTATTGTGATAAAGGCATGAAAGAGCTAGAAAGACAGGCAACCGCAATCTGAGGATAAACTATGGGATTTAGGATTCCAGAGGCTTAACTGTTCCAGAGAGTGACAGGGTTCAGGTCCTGATTTTCAAGGTGGAGCAGAGCTGAAGATTATTAGAGTGGTAATGATTTATAAGCTCCTGTGGTATGGAATCATATCTATCGAATTTGCTCTTTCCTAGCAGTGCCAAGGACTGATGGATTTTCTTTTTGTTATAAAAAATATACAACTACATTTTAGAAAGTAGAGGGGGAGAATTACTCACATTCCTATCACCTACACAACTCACGTTCTTGATTTGTGGGTTGCCTTCCACATATTGTACATAGTTGCAATTGTAGCTTACATATGATTGTCCATCCTTTTATTTAAGCATTATAATACAAGTACTTTTCCACACTGTAAAAACTAATTGATGGGTTCTTAGTGTTTAAAATTATGATTTTGGTATACTTCAGATCACAGAACAAGATCCTTTTTTTTCAGATCACAGAACAAGCTCCTTTTTTTTCAGATCACAGAACAAGATCCTATTTTTGTGAATGCAAAGAAGAGGATTGTGAAACCTCAATTATCAGGAATGAAGACAGATAGGACCCAATTTTGTCTTACTGTGAGAGAAAGTCTGATTTCTCAGATGTGGCAAATATCACTCTTCTTTGACCAATTTCATTCTTAAACTATTTGAAGATAAGGATATTACCATAAATTTGTTCACAATTCTTGATAAGTCTTATTAACACAGAGCTTCAAAGCACAGGTTCAGTATTTTTAAGTCTGTTTCAGTTTTTGAAATTTTTGTTACAGCTTTAATCCTAACTTGAAAAATAAGAATTTTTTTCCTGAGTCTTTAGATTGATTCTTGGCAGAAAAGGCTGCAGGAATTCAGCAATGGGATAAAATAAATTACTATCACTCCATGAAACCATCCAGTCTTCTCCTAGAGGACTTTGAGCAATTTAATCTTTTCCAACTCAGGAGAAGACAAGATAAATCCTTTAGCTCCAGCTAAGAAATGAGAACCCAGTGAAATTTCATAACTTTCTTATCTCAGGTAGGAATTTATATAGTGTCTTCCCAGTGCCCTTCTAAAGGAAAGCCCTAGGCCTGGGTGGGAGGCTGATCTAGTATAATCTTTGTACTTATTAAACACAAAACTTGATTTGTACTCTTTCACTAAATCCTTGACTCATCAGTCGTGCTTAGGATGACTGTTACTATTTCTTCTCATATTTGAATTCCAAAGCACCCATTTTTTTCCCCCCACCAAAACCAAACCAAACCTGTTGCCGCGAGTCTATTCCGACTCATAGCAACTCTATAGGACAGAGAAGGATTGCCCCGGAGGGTTTCCAAGGAGTGACTGCAGGATTTGAACTGCTGACCTTTTGGTTAGCAGCCATAGCACTTAACCACTATACCACCAGGATTTCCTTTTTCCCCACAGATGCATTAAATTGGGAGGATATCTAATCTTGTCAGTGTATCAAGAGATTGAGCCCCAATCAGGAGCAATTTTGACAACTACTTATGGCAGAGATTGATAATTGCCCATCCATATTCTTCTTCCTTCTTTCCAATAAAAGCAATTTTTTTCAGTGTGGCAATATGTACAGCCAAAGATTACATTTCTCAGATTCCCTTACAACCAGAGGTGATCAGGGAGATATATGTAATGATCACTTGGGTAGGTTTCTGAGAAAACTCTTTAAAGGGAACTGACTCATCTGAAGTTGTGCTATTTTGCTCTTTCTCCTTTCTTCCTCTCTTCAGCTGAGCTGTGGTGACTGAAGCTTCAGAAGCCATTTTCCAACTATGAGGAAACCTTGAGAAAGTCTCTGCACGCTCAGGATATTGTTGTTGAGTGCCGTCCAGTCAGTTTTTGACTCATAACAACTCCATGTGACAGAGCAGAACTGCCGCATAGGGTTTTCTAGGCTGTAATCTTTATGTGAGCATATTGCCAAGTCACTCTCCATAGAGCCTCTGGGTGGGTTCAAACTGCCAACCTTCTGATTAGCAGCTGAGAACTTAATTGTTGTGCCACCAGGGCTCCTTATGCTCAGGATACTGGAACACAGATCGGTCTGAAGTGGACTCAGTGGACTCAGTCTAAAGGAGCCTGGGGGCATTGACAATTTTGTATAATTACTATACAGCCCTGGATTGCTTGCTTCCAGAATTATTTATTTATTATGTGAAAGAAAGCTAATTTTTTTTAATTGTGTTGTTGTTGAAAATATACACAGCAGAATATACACCAATTCAACTGTTTCTACATGTACATTTCAGTGACACTGATTACATTCTTCAGGTTGTGCAACCACTCTCACCCTTCTTTTCTGAGTTGTTCCTCCTCCATTAATATGAACTCACTGCCTCCTAAGGTTCCTGGATCCCTGGTGGCACAGTGGTTAACAGCTCAGCTGCTAACCAAAAGGTCAGCAGTTCGAATCCACCAGCCACTCCTTGGGAACTCTATGGGGCAGTTCTACTCTGTCCTATAGGGTTGCTATGAGTCAGAATTCGACTTGCCAACAACGAGTTTTGAGTCCTAAGGTTCAAGTTGCTGTTGTCAATTTAATCCCATATAGATAGTTCTTAGAAAAGCATAATGCTCAAGGCAGACATTTTTTATTAGTTCAGCTAAACTACTGCTTGGTTTTAGGAAGACTTCAGGGGATATTTTTCGTTTAAGGTTTGAAGATTATCTCAGGGCAATAGTTTCCAGGTAAACCCTATCTTTTTTAAATTGCTGTTGTCAGGCAATTGTTATTAACAATGTGGTAATTCCGCACAGATTCGCTGGGGGTGGTGGTGGTTCGGTGGTAGAATTCTCACCTTCCTTATGGGAAACATATAGGTTCGCTATGAATCGGAATGGACTCAATGGCAGTGGGTTAGTTTTTTTCGTTATAAAGGAAACCTAGGTTCAGTTTCAAGCCAAGGCACCTCATGCATAAGCCACCACCCATCTGTCAGTGGAGGCTTGTGTGTTGCTCTGATGTTGAACAGGTTTCAGCAGAGTTTCAGACTAAGTAAGATAAGCTTAGGAAGAAAAGCTTGGCAATCTACTTCCAAAAATCAGCCAATGAATACCCTATGGATTACGACCGTCTGAATCTGCAACCAATCATGGAAATGATGCAGGACTGGGAAGACTGTGTGTGGGGTCATCATGAGTTGGGAGGCAACTCCACAGCTAACAACAGATACACTACTTCATTCATTCATTCACTACCAAGTATTTGCTGAGTCTCCATTCTAAGTTCAGCATTATGTCAGAAGTTTGAATAAAAACAAAAGAAGTCTAAGGAGACTTTTAGAGTACCAGGAAATCCCCATTTCTTCTACTAAAAAAAAAAAGACATCTTAAACAATCAAGATGTATGTCATGGCAATCAATGATTTTGTTAAAGTACAGTAAAAAGCATAGGCAGTAAGCACTTTGAGATATCATAAATGTCAGAGGTGGAAATGTGGGATGTAACAATTGAGAAAGAAGGTGGCAGAGCTTGAGTTGAACCTAAAAGAGAGGAGAAGAAAGAGGGGAGGATTAAGCCATTCTTTCTCATGCTGGGAGGAAAATCACTAGCAGTGGGTTAGAGAGGAAATTAAAAACCCTAAGTTCAGGAGATGCCAAGGACCACAGAGGCTGGCTGGACTCAGGCTGCTGTGAGCCCGCAGGCGAGTCCGCCAGCTTCTCTGTTCCGGAATTTTTCCCTTTTCAAAGACACGGCCTGTGTTAATAACGTGCTTGAAGATTGTTGACTGAACTCTGTACAACACTGTCAGCGGCACAGGAGCCTTACTATCTTATAACACCAGCATTTCTTCTAAAGATTGTTATAAAAGTATCTAGGTTTATAGAGGCGTTTAGTATTTCACTGCCCTTTGTCCTCATATCCGTATTTGTCTGCTAATGCGTATGGCTCTTGTGCTAAATGACATACTTTACTGTGTCCACCTTGACATGATGGGCACTGCCTGTGACTTTCTTTGCTCAGTAAATGTGCCTTACTATGGTTTTGTCCTGTTGTGCTGTATTGGCTAATGTATCTTGTTGTCACTAAAGCTTTTGTTGTCGATTTCTACCAAACAAGGTTGTAACTGGAATACATTCACCTTTCTATAGTCACAGTTCAGAAAGCTACACTGGCTGTTTAGTTACTTAACTCACCTACAGGAAGTATTTAAGCATCTATGTACCACTGATGGAATAAAGAAACCATAAATGGCTTCAGTAAAAACTAATACGTTTCTAACTTCTCCCTTTTTGTTCCAGTACTGATCCCAACAAGCTTCACTTAACTGACCCTTATCCTCAATACCTTCTTTTCCCATGACTCAGTTTCTGTCTCTTAGAGTCTTTAATAATACTAAATGGTGTTTCTCAGATTTCTTGTGCAGCTATTTAGTATTTCAGTGCAAGGCTAATCTTTCAGTAACTCAATGCCTTGAGTAAAGACCTGAGCCTGTACAAACACTCTTAACCTGTTTTGATTTTGACAACCTGACTTCATTTTCTAAAACCTGGAACTGTTTAAGAAAAAAATATCACAGGCTGTGAGCTAGCATGTCAAAGATGAAACTTGTATAACCTATCAAGGGAAGTTCTCTAGGGGAGGCTTTTGCAGGAAGGGAGAACAGGTCTTCATTATCCATTCCTACTGCAAAATAAGAACTAACTGCCCTTGTCCCTACTTTGTTTTTCTTCCCAACCTGGGAGGAGGCAGCAAATATTAGGGTCCTTCCCAAAGCCAAACATTTTCACCAGGAGAAGCAATCATTTAGGTCATGGCATTCTCTCCAAAAGGCCCCCATTAAAACAGCAGCATGAAAGGGTCTTAAGTCTTTGATGAAGTTTACCAGCTTCAACGTTAGGTATGATGGAAAATACTACCAATAAAATTTAAAGGAAAACATAGTTGAATTTAGACTATGACATTAGACACCTGTGGTCGATATGTTCCCATTCCAGATCTTTACAACAGATGAAAAGTTAACCATTCTATTGTAATTGAAGCTCATACCAGCTGCGAGAGGAAAATTCACCACTCTCTTCTACAAAGATTAGAGGCTGTTTCTAGCAAGACAAAAACCTGTTATTAAAGTTTTCTAGTTAAATAAAGACTTCGTGTGTTGCTGGGCTGTGTAAGCAATTAGCACCTGCCATCGTACACAAGATACATAAAGTGGATTGCAGGAGAAGTGTGGGCAGGGGAATAAGTACAGCCCTGTTTATCTACCTCAACTCATTTTCCTGCTTTCAGAGCTAACATCTGGCCCAAGACACCGCAAATAAGACTCCAGGACCTTCAAATCCCTTTTCAAATATTTTCACAAAGAGTCAATGTGGTAAATTAGTTATAATAAATTTGGAATTTGTACAAAACCAAATCAAATCCATTGCTGTAGAGTCGATTCCAATAGCAACCTTATAGGACAGAGTAGAACTGCCCCATAGAGTTTCCAGGGAGCGGCTTGTGGATTCAAACTGCCAACCTTTTGGTTAGCAGACAAGTTCTTAACAGAGTGCTTCAAATCATTGTCTATCACTTACTGGCTGCAGATGATGGACAATTCATATAATCTCTCTGGAGCAACAATATCCTCATCTGTATAACAGGATAAATAATACCTACTGTGCATGGTTGTCAAGATGTTTAGCAACAATATACATGAAGTAACTGGCATACTGAAGGCTCTCAAAACCAAACCAAACCCATTGCCACAAGTCAATTCCGACTCATAGCGGCCCTATAGGACAGAGTTGAACTGCCCCATAGAGTTTCCAAGGAGTGCCTGGTGGATTCAAACTGTCAACCTTTTGGTTAGCAGCTGTAGCTCTTAACCACTACACCACCAGGGTTTCCTGAAGGCTCTCAGTACATGGAAATTATTATAAACACAACAAATCTCCATGTTTCTCCCAAAGTATAGATACATATGCATAGAAAATGGGGGCAATAATTCTATGCTGTTGAGAAGTGGGGACTATAGAAACATTTTTTTCAAGTTTATCATTTCACCATTTCAGGTATAATATAGAACTTACCTGAGTTATGGTTTTTATATAAGGAGGCAACTTCCATTCAGAGGAGACATATTATTTTAATTTCCCGGAGAATTGGCAAGAAATTTCTTTCAACAGAGGGAAGATGGAGAGATTGCCCATCAGTCTTAACCTCCCTGAAAGCCTGAAACAGTCTGAGTCCACCTGGCTAAGCTGCCCTGGGCAAATATTTGTGAAAGCTTTGAAAAGCCAGCAATAGAATGGAAAGAAGTGGGATACGTGAAGGGAAAGCATCAAGTGAATGCTGTCTCTCTCATTCTTACTTATAACCCACAACTACATACGCATGTAATTCTCCATTACATTCGCTGCCCTTCCAAGGACTTCTATTACAGAAAAATAAGACAGGGAGCCCTTTTCTTAAAATACCATCTTCAATGCCTGCCATTTCACCACGACTCTGAGAGCCTATAGTGGACTCATCGCTAAGGTCATCCTATTAGGACTGAGGCACTTATTCCCTCGGCTGCTAGGAGTGTTGCTTGCAGATGACTCAGAGCTGAGTCCCTCACCAGGAACTGCCCTCAGTCAAAGAGATCTGTCCTGTTCCCCCAGCAACCCCCTTAAAACAGCCTACAACCTATGACTTCTTGAGGTGGAGGTAAAAAGGCCCTGCATCCTTGCCTCAATTCAGGACCTCCCTGAAGGGCCATTCCAGCCCCAGAGATCCCCTGGGATGACCTGAGGTCTCTGATACAAGTCCATCACAGTTCAAATCTGCTTCTGTCTCCTCTGAATGGGTGCAGTTCTTCCCTGATTACCTCACTTCCTACCAGGTGTTGTCCCTGAGCAACCCTCAGTAAACTTCCTGCATACAATTATCCACCTCAGAGCCTATGTCCTGGAAACTCAGCCTATAACAGTGGCCTTGCCCAATATGGGCAGAATCTGGTAGGACCATGCTGCCAGCAAAGCTCATGACAGTCTACTAATCATGTGCACAACTGCTCAGGAAGAATATGAAGGGTACAGGGAGATATATATTGGGAATACCTGTTTAACAAAGGTTGTTGGGAAACTTGTTTTTATCATAGAGACAGCCTAGTGGAGGGATTAAATGCCTGGGTTCCGGAGCCAACTTCCTGGGTTGAATCCTACCTTCCTGCCATTTGCTAATTGTATAACTTTGAACAAGCTCCTTAATCTCTGCGGGCTTTAGTATCCTCCATCATAAAATGGGGATAATAGCTCCTACTTCATAAGGTTGTAGGGAGGATTAACTGAGTTGATACATGTAAAGAGCTTAGCTTAGTCCTGGCACATGGTATACACTCAAAAATTGCTAGTTACCATAAAACATTTGGATGATGCACTTGTGTCTTTGTATTGAGGAACACCCGGACTATCGGTACACTGTGTAAGTTCACTGTACTTCTTATATCATCCTACAAGATAGTAAGTCTCTTACAGGTAAAGTAAGATGTGCAATGATTAAATAAATATGAATCATACATTCACATATTTATGCACATCTATTCGACTGTGTAGATCATAACAAATTATGGATAACATTACAAAGAACACTTAATTTATGTTCATGAGAATCTGTACATGAATCAAGAGGCAATTGTTCACAGGAAACAAAGGGATACTACCTGGTTCAAAATTAGAAAAGGTCTGCAGCAAAGTAGTGTCCTTTCACTGTATTTATTCAATCTGTATGCTGAACAAATAATCTGAGAAGCCGGACTATATAAAAAAGAACGTGGCATCAGGACTGGAGGAAGACTTACTAATAACCTGCAAAATATGCAGATAACACAACCTTGCTTACCGGAAATGAAGACGACTTGAAACACTGATGGAGGTAAACTACAGCTTTCAGTATGGGTTACACCAGAACATAAAGAAAATGAAAATCCTCACAACTGGATCAATAAGCAACGTCATGCCAAATGGAGAAAAATCTGAAGTTGTCAAAGATTTCATTCTACTTGGATCAGCAATCAATACCCATGGAAGCAGCAGTCAAAAAAATTAAACAATGAATTGCATTGGGCAAACCTGCTGTGAGAGACCATTTTAAAGTTCTAAAAAGCAAATCTGTTACTTTGGTGACTAAGGTGCGCCTGACCCAAGCCACTGTTTTTCAGTGGCCTCGTATGCACATGAAAGGGACAATTAAAAAAGAAGGCAAAAATCGATGCATTTGAATTGTGATGTTGGTGAAGAATATTGAATATACTGTGGACTGCCAGAGAACAAACAAATCAGTTTTAGAAGAAATAAAACCAGAATGTTCCTTAGAAGGATGATGAAACTTCATCCTGCTTATTTTGCACAGGTCATCAGGAAAGGCCAATCACTAGAAAAAGACTTCACGTTTGGTGAAGTAGAGGGTGAGAGAAATTTTCAACGTGATAGCTTAACACAATAGCCACAATGGGTTCAAACATATCAAAGATCATGAAAATGGTGCTAGACCAGACATTTTGTTGTTCTACATAAGGCTGCTAGAACCACAAATGTACGTGTGTGTATGTAGAATACGTGTAATGTGCCAATCTGTCCATCTATCTAAATCTGTATCTATTTGTGCAATGGCAACCGTAGATAAAGGATCAGAAATTGTAAATGATCCTTAAGCAGAGTAGCTAGAAAGGACAAAAGTTGCTCCATTGACCTCTCCAGTGATCTGCACCCTCCCCTCAGGCTCAGATCCCCACTTTGAAAGTCTTCTCTCTAGCTGATAAAGGAACAAATTAAAAGATAAAGGCTTCAGTGTTCATCTGAACAGCTTGTTGTTGTTAGGAGCCGTGGAGTCGGTTCTGGCGCATAGCGACCCTGTGTACAACAGAAAAAAAACACTGTCCGGTCCTGTGCTATCCTCGCAATCATTGCTATGTTTAAGCCCATTGTTGCAGCCACTGTATCAGTCCATCTCGTTCAGGGTCTTCCTCTTTTTCACTGACCCTTTACCAAGCACGATGTCCTTCTTCAGGGACTGGTCCCTCCTGATAATATGTCCAAAGTACATGAGATAAAGTCTCACCAACCTCACTCTAAGGAGCATTCTGGCTGTTCTTCTTTCAAGACAGATTTGTTCATTTTTCTGGCCCACATGTAAAGCTGTACTACGGAGACGAAGGGTTATTCAGCTTATTTGGTGCCCCGAATTGTGAGGGTTAATAACCTTTTTGATTTGTAGGGTAGTAACTGTAACATGTAACATGTTACACTCATACAGGGATTGAAACAGAGACAGTAATGCCTTTTGGTGTCAGAATTTAATCCTCTTCTTTAATATCACATTCACTTAAAGCACCCTGAAGCCCACAAGTTGCAAGGTGACTATGAGTTAACAAAAAGTTACTTGGTCAAATAGTTTCTAAAAAGTCTTAATCCATTTTAAAAATATGGTATCCCTATTACATAGAGCATCCCTCTTTTGTAAATAGGGTTATATATATATATATATATATATATATATATATACTTTAAAACATCTAGGGAGATACTGTACTAACATCATGACAATTTAAAGCTGGGGAAAACCCTGGAAGACGTATAATTCAATTTCCTTCACTTTATAAATGAGGAAGCCAAGACTTGGAAAGATTAAGTGACTTGTCCAGGTTTACAGAGAATTTTTTAATGTTTTATGAAGTTCCAAAGATTATGCAAAAACCAGACAATTAAATACCCAAATACTAAACCAATTGTGTATATCCTAACTGATGTGATTTAAAGCCAGATTAGTGAATGGAAGGAGAATCTGAGCTTATATTAGTCTGTGGGATGCAAAAGAGAAACCCAGCTCCAGCTCTTGAAACAATGCTTGGATATCTGCCCAGAGTTTTGCATTGTGCACTTGTGGACTACATGTGCATAGAAAGCAGGAAGGAATGATAAAATGTCAGTCATTGTCCACTTCAAACAATTCGGAATCCATCCTGAGGATAGTCGAAAAACTGGCTTGAGAAATAACAATGGCATGAGCATTGTTATCAAATACAAGGAACAATTACAATAATGAACATTAGTAGGCTGATTTACAGATTACAAAGTATTTTCAAACACAGTGCTTTCCATCCTCATGATGGAAAATTACCAGATGAGTAGGGTTGTTGCTGCTATGGTAATTATTACTATTATCTCCAATTTACAAGTGAGGAAACTAAGGTTGATTCAGAGAATATCTCCAGGTCACACAGCTGAGCCAGGACTCCTATGTATGTTTTCTCACTCCAAGCTCTGGACACATTCACCTATTCAAAGATGCTTATCCCTAAGGGTGCATCAGTTTGATGCTCTCTGCTGAGCAATTTCATCACAGACAATTGAGTATCAAAGGTAAAGAGTTCAGTCTGAAATACAAACCACTTACATCATACACATAGATTATCTCTCTCCCCAGGATGTAGACAGTCTCAATTTTTTTTTTTTTAATGGGTACATGAAGTCCCAAATCTGAAACTCTTTAGAGACAACATGATTTCAGCCATCAGGCTAGAAATAGAAATTATACAGTGTCCCTACAGAATTTCTGTGCTCTTTCACTTAATAAATCCAACCTTTGTTTCCTCTCAGACCAGGACCACCCAGACTAACCCAAGAATTTTACTGAACTAAGAGGCTCACCTTCAGCATGTGAAGGAGAAGAGATATGGACTAAGCAGGTAGGGCTATCCATCAGAATTCTGAGTAGGAAAACAGAAGAATTTCATCAGCTGTAATTTTTCATGATTCAGTCTCCTTGCGCCCACCCTTACAGATGAACATTCACTATTTTCACTGCCTGACCTAAGCATGGGTCTCAATGAAGAGGCAGTGACAAGTAATCTTTAAGCATGTTTTATACAACCTCATAAATGGACCAGCAGCCATCAAGTCAGTTCCAACTCATGATGACCCCATGTGTGTAAGAGTAGAACTGTGCTCCGTAGGGTTTTTAATGGCTGGATTTTTGGGAATTGATTACCGAGCCTTTTTTCCAAGGCTCCTCTGGGTGGAAACGAATCTCTAACCTCTCAGGTAAGTTAATCATTTGCACTACCCAGAGACTCCTCGTGAATGTTACAGACTGGTGAGTAAAGAACTGAAAGACAATGTAGAAGGATTATTATGTTTAACTAAGTGTACACTGAGGTATATGAGGTCGAAACTAAGGAAAAATATGGCTATTATATTCCATGAGGGAAATGAGGTCTGTTTGTTAAATATTCTACTTTGTTTTCTTGAACTTGTAATGTTATTTTCATTTTTTAAACTCTGCATTACTAGGGCCCAAACCTGGATTTCTTAATAGGACATACCCAGAGCTTAAAGGTGTTATAACTGTGTAGTATATGATTTGAGGAAGCATATATTTGGTTACTGCTATGTGGATCTCACATTTGTTCTGTGAGAAGCTATTCTTAAGTTTTATTAGCTATTCTGATCTCTAGGGTGTCCACTAATGGCATGCCGGAGGGGTACATAACATTAGGAACAGATTTTTCTTAGCGCAAAGTGGGAAAGCTGCATGAAGTTTTTAAGCAAAACTTTGAATGCACTCCAATCTGGAACACATAATTACCTCATGCTGACCGAAATCAAGAAGAAGTAAATATATGACTAAACTCACAGATGTAATTACAAATTACAATCTGTGCCTCATCATTGCCATCCACTCAATGAAACTCTCTGCTGGGTTTCTGAAAGTGATGAATCCTTAGTTCTGTAATTTAATGAAATCGTGAGTATAATGTAACACTATGGCATTCCTCAGCAACTGACGATGGCTAGTGACATTGGCTGGAACTTGAGGCAAATTTCCAATGACATTAAAATATTTTCACAGGCACACACACAAAATTTCTTCCTCTTCTTTTTCTCTCTTTCTCCATTTATTTCATTTTCCTTTTAAAAACAGCAGACAAGAGCAGTCTCCTCTAACTCCCAGATTTCTTTTCATAAGTGTGACTGAATTATTTTTACCTAAATGCACTATAACCTTACGTTTGTCCAGAGGGAAGCTCATCTGCCACTTTCCTGTCTATTATCCCAACCCCTCAGATATTGCCATAGATTTTCCTTGGGTACCTTGGCATGTTTGCTCCAAGAAAATACCATTTGCAAATTCATACCATAGCATACCATTTTCAAACTTGAAGTTTTCATTTACTTATAAAACGGTAAACCCAATTCTAGTACTGGTTCCAGGTAATTCCATTACCTGAAGTTCTATATTATTAAGAAAATACTGATTTATTCTTCTTTTATTTTAGGTCTCCAAGCCATTGTTGCACCCATGACAGGACTTATTCTCCAATCCCCCATAACTCCTTTAAAACCTTCCTCAAAGACTTTGCTCTGACCAAATGCATATGTGCCTCCTAAGATAAAAAGGAACCTTCCCCCAATACGTTATGCTTCTTAGACACTCAATTAGTCTCTACTTAGTCTTGATTTCCATTAGTTTTCCAGGTATAGAAACGAAGCACACTAGGCTATAATTTCCATTGTCTCCTGTGTAATCCTCCCAATGAATGGAGACCATTCTGAATATCCGTCAAGAGCGCTCCCGCAAATTTGTATATATTGTAAGGCTCATTTCATTCAGTTCTAAATATTTTCTAAGTTCTCTTGTGATTTTTTTCTTTGACCTGCAGGTTATTTAAAATGTGTTGTTTAAATTCCAGATATTTTAGGATTCTCCAGATGATTTTGCTATTGATTTTTTAAATCCCAGCTCTCTACCTGGGACTGGGTTTGAAGTTGTGATTTCGGTCTTGTTCACTAGTCTTTGACCGTTAAATCTACTGGTACTTAATCACTGAAATGCGCCCTTGCCCTTCATTAGTCCTCATGGGACTCACCTAGGTGGGTCAGCCTCTCTTCCTATCTTCTACCTAATTTGGAACAGGGATCACAGACAATGATGAATTTGACAGGAAATAAGATAGAGAGCAATTAAAAAACTGCCAAAGAGCATTAAGGGTTTAGGTGAGATTATACAAACTATGCATAAGGAAGAATGAATTTCTTCAGAAACGCTTAGTAACTGAGGAACAGAGCTCTGAAAATGTATACTGGGGTTTTATTCAAACTTGCAAATTAGCAGGATTGGTAGAAGAGTTATTAGTGAGACCCTCATTTGACAATTTTTGCAAAATTATGTTCCCATTTTTTCCAACAGCTTCTCAATGCAGCTATCAAACGATTCATGAGAATTTAATACTCTATTTGATACAGGAGTCATGACAGAGAATAATACAAGGTTTAACAAAGGCATAACCCGTTCATCATCCACGATCATAATCACACCTGTCATTGAAAATGTCTCTAACACCTATATCATATTATTATTTTTGTTATTATTTCCAATTATAATCAATGCAACCCAATTTACTTTCCAAGTTTTCAAAACTGAAATTCATATTATAAATGATTTGGGTGTGAAAATGATAATGAGAAAAAGTTGTTTGTTCTTTTTTTAAGTCCTTACCTTTTAGAGATACATACTGAAATATCTGTGGATGAAATTATATTTAAAAAAAATCTAAATTTAACTACTTTATTGAAAGAGAATATACTAGAAACATAATTTAATTAATCCTAAATAAAGAACACATGATAGCATTTCTTAGACTATTCATAAATCTAGAAAAATAGCTCAAATACTTATGATCTCGTGTTCATATCTCCTACAAATAAAGTCTTTAAACAGAACTCATATAATGATGTACAAATTTACCAACTCACAAGTCCTTCTCATAATTTGAGGAAAACCATGATCGATTTTCGTGGAAACTCTGCCCTACATAAAAATGTATCCTTTTTATGGTGTCTGGACCAAATCAGCAACCATCAAGGAAGATGTTTCAACAGGCAATTGAAACTTGAAGATGTTACCTAATCCAATTATAGGCAAAGCTAGGGCTTACATTAAGTTGCCCCCTCTATGTTTCCTGATTCCCCCTCCAAGAGGTCCTCAAAGGAGTGAAATTAGGCCAGACTTAATAAATCAAGAATTGTTCCTATGTAAACAAATAAAATTGTAACATCTGAGCTGAATTTTGTCTCTCTGTAGCTCAGAAAGTACAGGAACTTAGGTCATTTGTAAAATTAATATCTGCTTTTTGTTAATACTGTATTTGTACTTATTAACATAAATATAGCACTAACTGTATTCGTAGGTATAGCCAATGCATATCTGCAAAATTTGATGAACAGTACTATAAAGATGCCAGGTATTTCCATCAGTATTTTTGTGGAAACTGATTTTTTAAATCAGTACATTAATTTGTGATGCTGCAGAAGGTGACCAATAAATTTTACTACAGCTTTAAATTGTGTCTTTATAGGAGATTAATTTTTTTTAATTAAAAAGGTAATTTGCTTTTTCTTGATTAATGATGTGAAGCTATCTGGTATCACTAATTAAAAGATAATTGATTACGTTATGTTAAAAGTCTTTGGACATTGGGCTAAAAATCATTTTATAATCACAAAATATATTCTTGAGATAAAATTAGATTCCATTTTACAATCAATATGACTTAGAAAACTTGGTTGAACCAGAAAAGAAAAAAGGCACAACAGAAGGGAAAGAGAAAACAAATGGAAGGCTAGAGGCTGAGATTTTAACTGTTAGGAAGGAAAAAACGAGTCCTATAATCAAAATTTGTGGTGGTTTATTATCAACAAGGCAGAAAGATCAAACTAAAACAAAACAAAGCAAAATCTTGCTTTGCTGGCCATCTGTGCACACTCTATACTGTTGCTGCTCTGGGGAAAAATAAATATATCCTGGGTTAATCCCAGGAATGCTGGTTTTACTAAAGGAGACATGGGCACTAATGTGCCTTATTCAACCCTTCTGCAGTCAGTTTTGAGAAAGATGTGATTAAAAAATAAAAAGTTAGATGTATTATATATTGAGGAAGTATGGACTGACCAGGAGTTCTGCTGTCAGGTTTAGCATTTTGTTTGGTTTTGGTTCCATCCCATCTAACTCTTGATGCCTAGAATTCCATTTGCATCTCAGCAGGAACTAGAGAATACTGCACACTATACTGTCCCAGCTTTTAAATGGAAGCCTGAAAAATCACTTAGAACAATGGCAGGGGAAAACAACAACAACAAAGTTTGTCTCCTTTGACAGCAACTGACAATGCAATTATTGTCCCCATATGTATGTCTACAAACACTGCTGCACATCCTGCAGCTCTTTCCCCTCCAGTATAGTCCAGGCATGAAAGCAGTAAATCAACCTGTCACCTTGGATACTAAAAATCTGACCAAGGGACCTAAAAATGTAGATTGTGGGTAAAATTGTGTTGTAACCTGTGACTTGGTCCTTCTCATTAGGAAGACCAGCCCATGGAAGGGGATAAGTTTCCCCAGAGACCCCCACTTCCATGGGTCCTGCTCTTGCACAGGGATCGAATGATGTCACCACTGGCCTCAACTGCTTCTCTGAGATACTCACATCTGACATCTGGGAATTTACTAATTTCTCTCTTTATCCAAATCAAAGGGTAAAAAAATCTCTTTTCCTTTTGGTTTAGTTTAAACAAAATATTTAAAACAGAAAATTAAGAGAAAAAAAAGGAATTTAAAAAGAAGCAAAATTAATTCAAAACCCTGTTCTACCTTTAACTCACTATGGACCTTGAAGAAATTACCTCACTTTTCATTATTCATTCAACCAACATTTGCTGAGGGCCTACCGTGCCAGATATGCTTAGGCAACAGGTATGCAAAAAAAAAAAAAAAAAAGAGAGGGAGACAGAAACAATTCTTGCTCCTAAGAGAAGATGGACACATAAATTAAAGTTCACAATGCAGGGTGACAAGGACCATGACAGAAAGAAACACAGGAGCAGTTAAAGGATCATCTAGTCCAGTCTGGGAGGGCCAGGGTGGGCTCCTAAGAGAAGGGAAATCTTAAGTGATGCCAGGAGGATGAGTGGGAGATAGCCAGATGAAAGGGAAAGGAAGGGAAGGGGGTAGGTGCAGAAGGAGGAAATGGCAAAATGAGCATAGACTTGGAGAGAAGAAAATGTTATCTAGCACACTACCTAGCTCAGTGTCATGAATTGAATTGTGTCATCCCCAAAAAATATGTGTATCAATTTGGCAAGGCGATGATTCCAAGTATTGTGTGATTGTCCACCATTTTGTCATCTGATGTGATTTTCCTATGTATTATAAATCCTATCTCTATGGTGTTAATGAAATGAGATTGGGGCGGTTATGTTAATGAGGCAGGACTCAATCTATAAGATTAAGCTGTGTTTTAAGCCAATCTCTTTTGAGATATAAAGGAGAAAAGTGAGCAGAGAGACATGGGAGCCTCATACCACCAAAGAAGTAGTGCCAGGAAGAAAGTGTGTCCTTTGGACACAGGGCCCCTGCACAGAGAAGCTCCTAAACCACGGGAATATTGGTGACAAGGACCCTTCTCGAGAGCCGATTGAGAAAGCCTTCCCCTGGAGCCTGCACCCTGAATTCGGACTTCTAGCCTCCTAGGCTATAAGAGGATAAATTTCTCTTTGTTAAAGCCATCTACTTGTGGTATTTCTGTTATAGCAGCACTAGATGACTAAGACACCCAGCATGAAAAAATATTACATTGCCCCAGTAATATAAATGTCATTAATTAGCCTTGAAGACAAAACTGTAAAGAATTATCAATGGTTTCAGCATAGAATAGTTAACATTTAAATGTTAACAACACTTAACCATATAAAAGAAAAATATCACAGTAATTCCACTCCGAGATATTTACCCAAGATAGATGAAAACATACGTCCACGCAGAGACTAGAAGTCATAATATAATAGCCAAATACTGAAAACAATTCAAGTGTCTACTACCAAGGGAATGAATGAATTGTGTATATTTATATAACAAAAAGTAATGAGCTATTGATATATGCATGTATGATTTTTACAGACATTATACTGAAAGAAGCCAGATGCAAGAAGGGAATACTTTATAATTCCATTTGTATGAAGTTCTAGAAGAGGAACATCTACTCTATGACGAAAAAGGCCAGGTAAGTCATTGCCTCTGGCAGGGCAGGGGACTGCCTGGAAAGGAGCACAGGGAAAATTTCTGGGGTGATGAAAATGATAAGGATATGGGTTACACAGGTGTATACATTGGTTAATCCTCATTGAATTGTACATATAAAGTTTGTGCCTTTCATTTTAAATTTTGATCTAAAAATATGAAAACAAATATATTTTAATTAGTAGGTTTGCTTTTTTCAGTGGTGTCGCTAGCGATTCTGGGTCTACTTCCTGTGTATTCTAGGCTTAAGCAAATGAGTAAATACCTTGAAGATAACAGGAGACAGGTTTCTCACAATTGGAGAATGGAGAACAAATATGGAAAGGAAGAAGACTAGGACTGCACAGTCCAATACAGTAGCCACTAGTCACATAAGGCTATCGAGCACTTGAAATGTGGCTAGTCCAAACCGAAGGTGTGCTGTAAGTGAAAAACACACACAGGATTAGGAAGACTTAGTATCAAAAAATGTAAAATATGCCATTAATAACTTTTTTAAGATAATATTTTATTGAGCTTTTGGTGAAAATTTACACAGCAAGTTAGGTTCTTATTTGACAATTTCCATACAAATTGTTCAGTGATACTAGTTACATTTATCATAACGTGTCAACATTCTCTTTAATTGTGTTGTTTGTTCCCTTTCCAGGACTTTAGTTTCCCTGCCGCATTATCTTCTCATTTTTGCTTTTGAGAAACTGTTGCCCTTTTGGTCTCGTACTGATGGTTTTTAAGTATGGAACTGATCTCATGGGTCATATCCTTTATTTTTTGTGACACTCTGCTATTTTGCTGAAAGGCGATCTCAGGGGATAAGCTTGGTTCTAGGTTTAAAGAGTGTCTTGGGGCGATAGTCTCAGGGGGTCTTCTGTTCTATACTGTTCCAGTTTGTCTGACTTTTTTTTTTTTTTAAGAATTTGAGTTCTGCTCCACATTTTTCTCCCATCTATAGTGATCCTGGTCAGAACGGTCAGTGGTGATAGCTGCGCACCATCTAGTCCTTCTGGTCTCAGAGTAGATGAGGTTATGATTTGTGTAGGCTTGTTTCTTCGCTGGACTTTTGGTTACCTTCTTACTGTTTTGTTCCTGGTGAATAGAGGCCCATAGTTGCATCTTAGATGGCAGCTAGCAATCACTTTTAAGACCTCAGACGCTACTCTCTTCACTAGGATGCAGATCATGATTTCTGTGAACTATTGTATGCCAGCTGACAGAGTTGTCCCATGAGACAATGGTCCTAAGTCTTCAAACCCAGAAAACCAGTGTTGGAAGGTGTTCAGTAATGTCTGAAGAGTCTCCGTATTTGTGTCTTTGATGAATATATGCACCTGCACCAACATATTTGTATTTTCCAAGTACCCACAGATGAGTCAGAATTGACTTGATGGCAGTAGGTTTGGTTTTGGTTTATAGATACTTCTGGAGCCCTGGTGGTACAGCAGTTAAGAGCTCAGTACTAACCAAAATGCTGAGAGTTCAAATCCACCGGCTGCTCCTTGAAAACCCTATGGTTTCTTGTAGCAGTGTTTTATAGTTTTTACTGTATAGGTCTTTTATGTCCCTGGTTAATTTCTAGGTATTTTATTGATTTGGGGGCTATTTAAGTGATAGTGTTTTCTTAATTTCTTTTTCAGAGTAGTCTTTGTTAGTGTAAAGGAACTCAACTGATTTTTTGTGTGTTGATCTTGTACCCTGCATTGTTGCTGAATTCTTCTATTAGTTCCATCAGCTTTCTTTTGGAATCTTCAGGGTCTTCTATGTCTAGGATCATGTCATCTGTAAATAGAGTTTACTTCTTCCTTTCAGCTTTGGATACCTTTTATTTTTCTTTCTTGTCTTACTGCTCTGGCTAGGACTTCCAGTACAATGTTGAATGAGAGTGATGATAATGGGTATCCTTGTCTAGTTCCCATTCTCAAAGGGAAGGCTTTCAGCCTGTCTACATTGAGTATAATGTTGGCTGTTGGTTTTGCAAATATGCCATTACTTATGTTGAGAAATTTCCCTTTTATTCCTATTTTCCTGGAAGTTTTTATTAGGAAAGGGTGTTGAATTTTATCAAATGCCTTTTCTGCAACAACTGATATGATCATATGGTTCTTTTCCTTTGTTTTATTTATGTGGTAGATATTACATAGATTGATTTTCCAATTTTGAACCACCCTTGTAATTCTGGCATGAATCCCACCTGATTATGGTATATGATTTTTTTTTTTTGATATGTTGCTGAAGTCTATTGGCTAGAATTTTGTTGCAAATGTTTGCATCTATGTTTATGAGGGATATTGGTCTGCAATTTTTTCTTTTTTTTTTTTTTTTTGTGATGTCTTTACCTGGTTTAAACTTATTTGAGTTATGGTGGCTTAATAGAAAGAGTTTGGTAGTGTTCCTTCCTCTTGTACATTTTTGAAGATATTAAGACCGGTGTCAGTTCTTCTCTGAATGTTTGGTAGAATTCTCCAGTGTAGCCATCTGGTCCTGGGCTTTTTGTTGTTGTCATTGGCAGTTTTTTGATGACATTGTCTATCTCTTCTTTTGTACAAAGCCTGTTTAAATTTTCTACCTCTATTTGTGTTAGCTTGGGTCACTATGAGACGAAATTGACTCGACAGCAACGGGTTTTGCTTTTTTTTGGTTTTATCTCTGTTGGATCAGTTGCAGTGTCACCAATTTTATTTCTTAATTTGGTTGCCTCTTCTGTTTTTTTTCTTTTGTCAGTCTAGCCAGTAGTTTGTCTATTTTATTGATACTTTCAAAGAAACAAGTTCTGGTTTTGTTAGTTCTTTCAATTGTTTATTTTTGCCCTGATTTTTATTATTTCTTTTTTTCTGGTAGCTTTTCTATTTTCAATTTTGTTTATTTTTGCCCTGATTTTTATTATTTCTTTTTTTCTGGTAGCTTTTGGCTTCTTTTGCACTTCCTTTTCTATTTGTTCAAGTTATCAGTTTAAATTAATGATATTGGATCTTCTTTTTTAATGTGGGCATGTATTGCTATAAATTTCCCTCTGAGTACTTCTTTTGCTGTGTCCCAAAGGTTTTGGTATGTTGTGTTCTCATTTTTATTTGATTCTAGGAATGTTTTAATTTCTTCTATGACCTAATAGTTTTTCAGTAGTGTTATTATTTAGTTTCCACGTATTTATTCTATTTCCCTTATTTATCCTGTTGTTGATTTCTAGCTTCATACCATTACGGTCAGAGAAGATGCTTTATATGATTTTGATCTTTTTAAATTTGTTGAGACTTATTTCATGTAGTCTATTCTGAAAAATGATCCACGTGTCCTGAAGAAGAATATATATTGTTCTGATGCTGGGTGGAGTGTTCTATATGTGTCTGTTACGTCCAACTGGCTTACGGTTTTAAGTTCTCAATGTCCTTAGTGAACTTTTTAGGTGTTCTATTTATAATTTAAAGTGGTGTGCTGAAGTCCCCTACTATTATCATAGAGTTGTCTATTTATCTTTCATATTGGTATTTGTTTCATGTACTTTGGTGCATTGTTGTTAGATGCATATATAATTATGTCTTCTTGCTGGATTTACCCTTTTATTATTATGCAATGTCTTTCTTTAACTCTTGTAATAGATTTTGATTTAAACTCTATTTTATCTGATATCAGTATGACCACTTCTGCTCTTTTTTGTTTACTGGTTGCATGGAATATTTTTATCCATTGTTTTATTTTTGGTCTGTTTGTGTCCTTACGTCTAAGGTGTGTTTCTTATAGACAGGAAAAGGATGGATCATGCTTGTTTGTTTTTAATCCATTCCACCACTCTCTGCCTTTTGCATGGGGCATATAGACCATTTATATTTAAGGTTATTACTATAAATCAAGTGTCTACCTCACACATTTTGCTATTTGTTTCCTGAGTGATTTGTATCCTTTATTATTATTCTATTTTGTTTTTGTTTACATTTGAGTGCTTTCTTGCAACAAGCCTTTCTGTTATCATCCTTCTTGTCTTCTGAATGTTTAGTCTTGGTGATTTCTTAGTGGTTACCACATATGTTACATTACACAACTGACAATTACAACAATGTTTAACATACGAACAACAGTTAACATATAACCTTAAGATAATAAATCTATTCCCGATATGCTCCCTCCTCCACTTTTTCTGTTGGTGTGTCTCCATTAATATCAATATACAGCTATATCTAAAAGTTTACTATGTACTGATTTCTTAATGCTCTTGCCTTTCCATTTGGAGTGCTCCCTTGAGTAATACTTGCAAAGCTGGTCTGGTAGTGGGAAATTCCCAGAGCTTCTGTTTTGGAATGTCTTGATCACTCCCCACCCAAGTTTTGAATGACAACTTTGCTGGGAAAAGAATTTTTGGTTGGCAATTGTTTGGGTCCAGTATTTTATATACGTTGCTCCATTGTCTTCTGTCCTCTAGAGTTTTGGGGGAGAAATCCACACTGATTCTTTTGGAAGACCTTTGGTACATGGTATTGGATTTTTCTCTTGCTGCTTGCAGAATTCTCTCGTCTTTGATTTTCAAGAATTTTATTACGGTATGTCACAGAGTTATCTTTTTGTGTCTCTTCTAATTGGGGTTTGCGAAGCTTCATGTAGTTGCAGGCTTGGTTCTCTGTTCAGTCTGGGAAATTTTCTCAAATTGTCTTTTGGAAAATTGTTTCTATGGCTTTAACGTCATTATAGCGCTTGGGATTCCAATAATTCTAATGTTAGATTTCTTAATTTAATCCCACATTTCCTTTTGGGTTTGTCTGCTTTACTTTGTTCTTTTCTCTTGAGACTTGATTAGTTTAGTTATTTTGTCTTCTAGTTCACTTATTCTATCTTGTATCTGTTTGACACTATTGTTGAGTGTTTCTCTTTCTTTTTCTCTTGGTTATCTAGTGCTGCTATAACAGAAATACCACAAGTGGATGTCTTCACCAATCCAAAGTTTATTCTCTCACAGTCTAGTAGGCTAGAAGTCCGAATTCAGGGTGCCAGCTCCAGGGGAAGGGTTTCTCTCTCTGTCAGTTCTGGAGGAAGGTCCTCATCATCAATCTTCTCCTGGTCTAGGATCTTCTCTGCACAGGAACCCAGGGTCCAAAGGATGTGCTCTGCTCCTGGCGCTGCTTTCTTGGTGTTATGAGGTCCCCCACTCTTTGCTCACTTCTCTTTCCTTTTATCTCTTGTAAGATAAAAGGTCATGCAGGCACACCCCAGGGAAACTCCCTTTACATTGGATCAGGGATGTGGCCTGAAAAGGGTGTTACATTCCACCTAATCCTCTTTAACATAACCCAATCTTGCCTCATTAACCACAGGCAGGGTTTAGGGTTTAGGGTTTACATCACATAGGGAAATTACATCAATCACAAAATGGAAGGCAAGTACACAATACTGGGAATCATGGCCTAACCAAGTTGACATATATTTTGAGGGGATGCAGTTCAATCCATAATACTTTTTCTAATTCAGATGTTTTATTCTTCAGTTCCAGTAGTTCTCTGTTTTGTTTTGCTTTGAAGTTTTCAATTTCTTTGTTAAGTTTCTCATTTTGTTCCTCCATTTGTTTCCTGAACTCTTAGTTTCTGTGTGCTTTTTGCTTTCTTTAAACAAATTTATCACCAAAAACCAAAAACCCAAATCCAGTGCCGTCAAGTCAATTCCGACTCATTGCAACCCTATAGGACAGAGTAGAACTACCCCCATAGAGTTTCCAAGGAGTGCCTGGCAGATTTGAACTGCCGACCTTTTGGTTAGCAGCCATAGCACTTAACCACTACACCACCAGGGTTTCCAAATTTAGCACCAGAGTCTGAAAATTATCTATTCTTTGCATTATGCTGGCTTCTAGAGGAGAGAGTTCCTTTTCATGTTTTGCTCTTGATTGTTCCTTCTTCTCTTAAGATTTCATGTGCTTTACTAACTTTTGTTGAATTTGGGCCATTTTGTTATCTTTTTTATTATTTTATTTTGAATTTTTTATTCTATTTATTGTGGGTAAATTTTCTGATTGGGCACCCTAGTGGCTCAGCAGCCGAGCACCTGGTTGCCAACCAAAAAGCAGGGGCCTGCATCCACCAGACACCCTATGAGAGAAAGATGTGGCACACCTCCTCTGCAAACTCACAGCTCTGGGAGCCACACACGGCAGCTTCCCTCAGCCACACAGGTTTGTTGTGAGTCAAAATGGCCCAGTGTCAGCAGTCTTGGTACCTTCTCCTGAGAACCACTAGATGGCACTCTTATCCCTAGGTCTTTTTCAGTGCTGGTTCAAGAGTTCTGTACACTTGGCCTCTGGAATTCAATACACATGCTCAGGAGGATAGGGGTTTAGTTGTTCAAAGGTGATCTCATAAGTAGTGGGGCTTGACTTTCCTGTAGTAATGGTGTGGGGCTCTCTTTGTCTTTCCCTCACCGGTGCCCCTGCACAGACACTCCCACAGTGCCTCATCATGGATTGTTTCCTTTGTCCCAGTCAGTCTCAAGTAGTCCCCTCACCCTGGAGCCCTTGCAGTTATTCCTGGTCCTAGTGCCCATCCATTTGGAGCCTCGGCAAGATTCATTGGCACTGTCATGCAACACTACAGTCTCCCTTCACCTGCTTGCAATTTCCCAGCCCATGAACTCCCAAGGCCAATTTGTGCCACCTTAAAAAAAATTGGACTAGAGCTTCCTCAGATTAACTCCTTTTCTGTGTTCCATGTTTGGGATGTTGGCCAGCCCCATCCGAAAATGACTGCAATAAGCAAGCACTTCCTATGTTAGTAGGTAGGATCTCCTGGCTTCTGAGCCAACCCCTTTTCTTCTCTGGCCCACTTCTGGACTCACCTCAATTCTCTAATACTGCAGCTGCTGTCTGGAAATCTGAGATCTCAGTCTGTGCTTGTTTTTATTTGTTGGTCAGTGAGTTAGTTACTGGGGGGATAAATGGGAGTGTCCACCTACTTTGCCATCTTGCCCCACCTCCCTAATAACTTTTTACATTGGACATACTGGGTTAAATATATTATTAAAATCAACTTCATGACAATTGGTCTCTAATCACCTGGAGCAACAGAGTAAGAAGAGGTGACAGGAAGAGGAGGAGGAGAGGGAATGTATGGCTAATTGCCTCCACGAGCAACTGCCTCCTTTGCCATGAGACCAAAAGAACTGGATGGTGCCTGGCTACCATTACTGAACATTTTGATCAAAGATTATATTAAAAGAATCCTGACCAAAAAGGAGAAAATGCAGTACAGTATTTCATATTCTCACTGACTCCAGACTTACTGGAGCCGTGGAGGCTGGATGAACCCCTGAAACTATTGCCCTGAGATAATCTTTAAGCCTTAAACCAAAAACATCCCCTGAAGTGTTCTTAAAGCAAACAATATTGTAGCTTAACTAGTAACAACTGTCTGCCTTGAGTATTATGCTCCTTTAAGAACTATCTACATGGGATCAAAGTGACAACAGCAACTCAAAAGATTAGATAGGAACCATAGGGGGCACTGAGTTTATGTTAACAGGGGAGGAACAACTCAGAAAAGGAGGGGGAGAATGGATGCACAATTTGAAGAATGTCATCAATGTCACTTAATTGTACATGCAGAAACAGCTGAATTAGTGTATATGTTTTGCTAAGTATATTCTCAACAACAGCAAAATTTTTAAAAAGAGAAAAAAATATTTCTATTTTTCTTCCTTTTAAAACATGACTCCTGGAAAATTAAAAATTACATACATGTAATTTTGTGTCCATTGGCCAGTGCTAGCCTACGATGTAGTTTGTGATGTAGAACTGGAATTGAAGCTATCACCGTGAATTCACAGTTTTACCAACATCCATCCATCCGTCCGTCCATCCGTCCGTCCATCCATCCATCCATTTTTTACTCCGAAAGGACCTTGGAACAGTGACATACCAGTAGCAATGAGCACACCTAGTGCTCATATCTTGGCACTATTCTCCATTATAAGGAAACACCGTTTCTTGGTGAAATGGCTGATTTTAGGGGCAGGGACAGAGAAAGTATGAGTCTACAACATCTTGTTTCACAAAAAGTAAGGAATTGTTCAAAAATAATGGGGCATAAAAAGAGCCAGATTAAGGGCCCCTACTGACCAAATCTAGGATAATTTGAGCATCAAATAACTAATGATAGTAGTGGATTATAACCCATCGAATAATGTTGGGAAAATGGGAAAGCAGACTATTACACATTCTTGTGAACCCCACCTAGACTGCCTAATCAGAAAGCCTTGGGCCCTGATAATAGAGTCTGGGAACTGCAGCCTCTCTCTCCATCCCAGTTTCTTCTCCGTATCAGGAAAACTCCCTCCCTGTTACAGTAAACTTTCTCTCTGATCTGTGCATGTGTGCATTATATGGTACCTGCCTAACCCCATTCTTATATCTGTTCTGGCTGGGAGGGAATAGGGTCCCTCACCTTTGGCATATGAGGGTTTTTTGCAGAATACCAGGCCTGCACATGTAGCAGGGGTGGAACCCGCCTCTAGCCATGGGGACTAGCTCCACAAGTGAACTTGACCTTGCTCTCGCTCTTTCTGTGAGTAAAACATGGTTCCATTGCCTGTGTGTGTCAATCATGCTTTTTGCTGGGTGACCCTGGGCCTTGGCTCGACAAACAAAATAAGAAACCATGAGTCCACAACCACATAAACAAATAAAGGAAAGCGCTTCCTTATAGTAGAATGCTAATATAGAAAAAAAAACATGGAGACAGAAAATTATCAGTGGGTACTAAAAAAAAAAAAAACCTAGTGGTAAAAGCTTGATAACACAGAGGATTATTTATCTACTCTCAAAGTATCTCCCCACATATTAATTACAAAGGAAAATTTTTCTTCAGTTTCAAAGTGTAATTTTCAAACTTTATGACTGGAAAACTTATCAGAACAAATCCAAAACCAAGTACGCAATCGTCCTGTTTTTGTTTTTTAATATCACTGACGGTGGACTCAAACTTTTTTTTTTTTGTTCAATTTGATGAGGTAAAATTAACCTAAGTTTGGTTCATGAGTCACCATTAGAGTCAGCTGAATAGATTTTTAAAAATCTTTATAAGACGTAAGAGATAGAAACCTTTCATACTTCAAGGAACCTGGCAGCAGTGGGTGCAATTAAAAAATATTGTTTACAAAATTAGCAAATTTGATCAGCAAACCAGCAATAAAGAATAATATAGGAAATTACACTTTATTTTTCATAGCCATACTTGCCATTATAGTCATACTGCTTTGGTTTTTTTTAATGATATAATTTTAAGTAGTGCCAAAAATCTCTTGTAATTCTTGCACTCTTCTTAAAATACTTTGGGTAATTTTAAAAACTATAATATATAATAAAGGTAAAAAATGTCCAGTCTGTCTTATTTCACGGAGATAGGAAAAACAAATACAAAATTATCTAAAACACTAGATATTCTATTCTTCAATAGACTCAAAAGTCAGAAAAGCTGAATTTATTGCCCAGCTATATAATTTCCACATTAAAAAAGCAATAGTGCCATTACCTACACGCACTTTTTGAGGTGGAACAATTTAAATCAAATAACAAGTTGCCTTAACTGCATGATAAATATCTAGCCCAAATTGTAAAAATTCAATCATAGACCAATAGAAGTATTTTCAAAATAAGAGGATCCATTGAACTTACATATTAATTTGTCTGTTTGTGTACCTGTTGATAAGATACTTTATCATCTTTGACTTGCTTAAAACAAAGGGCATATAGAATAGGTTATGGAAGAAAAACTTTCCATGTTAGATTCATGGCAAGTTTGAATGCAAAGAGGATGGTGCCTGTTTTCCAGTGTTTTCTGAGAAAGCAAAAGAACGTTCCTGGAATTGAAAGTCAAACATCTGATGTTGACTCCTACGGAGCTTAAAAAGACAAAGGAAGCTTTTTTATGAAAGATAAGAGTTAAGTGCTATCACATGTAGATAGGAGTGCGGGAATCAAATTTGAATAAGTAGAATGGTAAGAAAAACTGGCAGGGACTATAAGTCTTTGAATTTGTCAAATTAAACTCTGTCATCAATATCAAAGAGTCCCAGTCCTTCACAGTCTAAAACCTCTTGAGGCTGTCCAAAATACTTCCTGAAGACTGTTGAGCAATCTACTTCTAGTGCCCCCTAACCCTTAGAAGATTAAGAAACAGCAAATATCCTGATCTTTTGGTAAACATGGCCTCATATGCAAGAAGGATATAGTTATCAGATTGATTTGCGAACTTTTCAAATCCACAATTTACTGTGGACTTCTTATTTATCTTCCCCATGTGTTTAAAAGTAGAAAAGTACTACCCATTTTTTTGTGTAATGAGGTAGGTTCAAGAAAGAATAGCACAATATGTTTTTTAGAAAAATGAACTAAAGGAGTCTACAATGACTATTTTTAAAATTTTCAACAGTTTAAAATACTATAAAAGAAAAACAGAAGTAGGGCCAAGGGAAAAGGAGATAATATGAACATGCCAACTCAGAATTGTTAGAGTTGTGATTGTTTCAAATCTACTTTGAGCTTTTTAGCAGCCAGGACAAGGGGCAAACAGAATTATAAATTTATTATTGGAGTAAGGAGAAATTCTACTTCCTCAGAAAAGGAAAGGCTTTCCTTGATCTTAAATTTTAAAAGGCATTTCTCATACGAAGAAAACAATAATATATAATGTAAAATAGTATATACTATCCTCACTTTGATTTTTATAGCTAATGTCAATATGACATTGGTTGCTTCTTCTTAGGAGTGTAGGTGAAGGTCAAGCACATAACATTAAAGTACAGCTCAATGACGGCAGTTCTAGGAGGGTTATGCTAATGTTCACGAAGTATACAGTTTTCCCATGCTCTAGGAATGCCACTGACTCTGCAAGTTAAGAGGGGTGTTAGAGATTCCTGGTCCAACCCAGCTCAATAAATCATAGCTGTTTATGTCATAAAAGAGTATTTCTGACAATTGGCATCACACTCTGCTTGTATGCCATCACAGACAGCTGAATCACACTCTCACAAGGCATTGTTGGAAAGAGTTGTTTCTTACTATTTGCTAAAAACTATTGGACTATAATTTCCACCAGTTTTTAAAGTCTGCTCTTCAGATCAACTAAGCAAGCCCTCAAATATCAGAAGACACTTTTGATACCCCACTTCTGCCTTTCCCCAAGCTAACAATCTTCAGTTCTTTATGTTGTTAATCCATTAAAAATGGTGATGATAATTGGTCTCAACCTACCTGGAGCAAAGGAGAATGAAGAACACCAAAGACACAAGGTAAATATGAGCCCAGGAGACAGAAAGGGCCACATAGCCAGAGACTACATCAGCCTGAGACCAGAAGAACTGGATGATTCTCAGCTATCACTGATGACTGCCCTGATAGGGAACACAACAGAGAATCCCTGATGGAGCAAGAGAATGTGGGATGCAGACTTCAAAGTCTTGTAAAAAGACCAGACTTAATGGTCTGACTGAGACTGGAGGGACCCAGGAGGTCATGGTCCCCGGACCCTCTGTTAGCCCAAGACTAGAACTATTCCTGAAGCCAAATCTTCAAACAGGGATTGCACTGGACTAGAAGACAGAAAATGTTACTGGTCAGGAGTGAGCTTCTTGGCTCAAGAAGACACATGAGACTATGTGGGCAGCTCCCACCTGGAGGCGAGATAAGAAGCCAGAGGGGACAGGAGGCAGTTGAATGGACACAGGGAATACAGGGTGATATCTCATTAGGGGGAGAGCAGCTAGGAGTAATGTAGCAAGGTGTGTATAAGTTTTTGTATGAGAGACTGACTTGATTTGTAAACTTTCACTTAAAGCACAATAAATTAAAAAATATGGTGATGATGATAGCAATGTAACTTAAAAGTTATATAACACTTCCTCGATCATTAGCCATTAGAGAAATGCAAATTAAAACTACGATGAGATTCCATCTCACTCCAACAAGGCTGGCATTAATCCAAAAAACACAAAATAATAAATGTTGGAGAGGCTGCGAAGAGATTGGAACTCTTATACACTGCTGGTGGGAAGGTAAAATGGTACAACCACTTTGGGAATCTATCTAGTGTTTTCTTAAAAAGTTAGAAATAGAACTACCATACAACCCCGAAATCCCACTCCTCGGAATATACCCTAGAGAAATAAGAGCCTTCACATGAACAGATATATGCACACCCATGTTTATTGCAGCTCTGTTTACAATAGCAAAAAGCTGGAAGCAACCAAGGTGTCCATCAACGGATGAATGGTTAAATAAATTGTGGTATATTCACACAATGGAATACTACGCATCGATAAAGAGCAGTGACGAATCTGTGAAACATTTCATAACACGGAGGAACCTGGAAGGCATTATGCTGAGTGAAATTAGCCAGAGGCAAAAGGACAAATATTGTATAAGACCACTATTATAAGATCTTGAGAAATAGTATAAACTGAGAAGAACACATACTTTTGTGGTTACGAGGTGGGGAGGGAGGGAGGGTGGGAGAGGGTTATTTACTGATTAGTTAGTAGATAAGAACTACTTTAGGTGAAGCGAAAGACAATACTCAATACACGGAAGGTCAGCTCAACTGGACTGGGCCAAAAGCAAAGAAGTTTCCGGGATAAACTGAACGCTTCAAAGGTCAGCAGAGCAAGGGCGGGGGTTTGGGGACTATGGCTTAAGGGGACTTCTAAGTCAATTGGCAAAGTAATACTATTATGAAAACATTCTGCATGCCACTTTGAAGTGTGGCATCTGGGGTATTAAATGCTAACAAGCGGCCATCTAAGATGCATCAATTGGTCTCAATCCACCTGGATCAAAGGAGAATGAAGAACACCAAGGTCACACGATTACTATGAGCCCAAGAGACAGAAAGGGCCACATGTACCAGAGACTTACATCATCCTGAGACCAGAAGAACTACATGGTGCCCGGCCACAACCGATGACTGCCCTGACAGGGAGCACAACAGAGAACCCCTCAGGGAGCAGAAGATCAGTGGGATGCAGACCCCAAATTCTCATAAAAAGACCATACTTAATGGTCTGACTGAGACTAGAGGAATCCCAGCGGTCATGGTCCCCAAACCTTCTGTTGGCCCAGGACAGGAACCATTCCCGAAGACAACGCATCGGACATGGAAGGGACTGGACAATGGGTTGGAGAGAGATGCTGATGAAGAGTGAGCTACTTGCATCAGGTGGACACTTGAGACTGTGTTGGCATCTCCTGTCTGGAGGGGGGATGGGAGGGTAGAGAGGGTTAGAAATAGGCAAAATTGTCACGAAAGGAAAGACTGGAAGGGTTGACTCATTAGGGGGAGAGTAAGTGGGAGTATGGAGTAAGGTGTACATAAGCTTATATGTGACAGAGTGACTTGAGTTGTAAACGTTCACTTAAAGCTCAATAAAAATTATTTTAAAAAAAAGATACTGGGCTGTTCAACTTTCTTTGAAAAGCTCTAATAAAAAGTAATGTGAATCCTGAAAAAAAAAGTTATATAGCACTTCATTTTTCAGTGCTTTATATATATCGTCTTGTTCTGTCTTTACAATGTATCTCTGAATGCTATACAACAGGTATTTTACGCATGACAAAGCTAACTTGCTCAAGATCATACCACTGTTTTATGGCAGAATCTGGATTAGAAATTGTTCTCTTCACTCTTTTTCTATCATTGCTCTTAAACAAGAATTTATCTAAAAGCCTAAACATCAACTAACTGCAGTGGGAATTTAAGAAAAGTAAATTCTGAAGACATTCTACTAATATCAAGAAAATATAAGGAGGAAATGTTTATGGCAACTAAAAAAAAATATAAGGAAGACATGTTTATGGCAACTAGTACTTGTAAATTTACAAATTTTTCCAAGTGTTTAGAATTTTATACAGATGTTTTGAATTTCAAAGAGATATTAAAAGTGTTAGTATCTCTTCTCTTTTCAGCTAAAAGTTTTGACCTAACTATAGGTAAAAAAAAAAAAAAGAAAAAAAATTTTTTTTTTTTTTTATGGGTTAGGTTCAAATTTTCTTATTATCCCAACTGTAAGACGTAAAAAAAAAAAAAAAAATTTTTTTTTTTTTAAGATGCTGTTGTTAGGTGCTGACAAGCTAGTTCTGACTGATAACGACCCTATGAACAACAGAAGGAAACACTGCCTGGTCCTTCTCCATCCTCACAATCATTGCTATGTTTGAGCCCATTGTTGCAGCCTCTGTGTCAATCCATCTCATTGAGGGTCTCCTTCTTTTTTGCTGACCCTCTACTTTACCAAGCGTGATGCCCTTCTCCAGGGACTAGTCTCTCCTGATAATGTGCCCAAAGTACGTGAGATGAAGTCTCACCATCCTTGTTTCTAAAGAGCATTCTGGCTGTACAAATTCAAGACAGATTTGTTTGTTCTCCTGGCAGTCCATGGTATATTAAATACTCTTCACCAAGACCATAACTGAAAGGCATCAATTTTTCTTAGGTCTTCCTTATTTATTGTCCAGCTTTTGCATGCATACGAGGTGACTGAAAATACCACAGATTGGATCAGGCGCACCTTAGTCCTCAAAATGACATCTTTGCTTTCTGACACTTTAAAGAGGTCTTTTGGAGCAGATTTGCCCGATGCAATAAGTCCTTTGATTTCTTGACTGCTGCTTCTATAAGGCGTTGATTATGGATCCAAGTAAAATGAAATCTTTGACAGCTTTAATATTTTCTCCATTTATCATGATGTTGCTAATTGGCCCAGTTGTGAAAATTTTTGTTTTAAGTTGAGGTGTAATCCATACTGAAGTCTGTAGTCTTTGGCTTTCACTTGATTCTGGACTGCTGCTTCCATGGGCGTTGATTGTGGATCCACGTGAAATGAAATCTCTGACAACTTTAATATTTTCTCCGTTTATCATGACGTTGTGTATTGGTCCAGTTGTGAGGATTTTTGTTTTCTTAATGCTGAAGTGTAATCCATACTGAAGCCTGTAGTCTTTGATCTTCATTAGTAAGTGCTTCAAGTTCTCTTCACTTTCAGTAAGCAAGGTTGTGTCATCTGTATATCACAGGTTGTTAATGCGTCTTCCTTCAATCCTGATGCTGCATTCTGCTTCATATAGTCCAGCTTCTTGGATTATTTGCTCAGTATACAGATTAAATAAGAATGGCAAAAGAAAACAACCCTGACACACACCTTTCCTGATTTTAAACCACACAGTATCCCCTTGTTCTGTTCAAACGACTGCCTCTCGGTCTATGTACAGGTTCCTCATGAGCACGATGAAGTGTTCTGGAATTCCCATTGTTCACAATGTTATTCATAATTTGTTATGATCCACGCAGTCAAATGCCTTTGCATAGTCAGTAAAACACAAGTAAACATCTTTCTGGTATTCTGGTTTGCCAAAAAAAAAGTAGAATGCTTAGAGTAATAAAACATGTGTGAAGGTTCTGAGACTTCTTATTTTTAGCCAGTTCAGAAAGAGCTTTCCTGCCATGTTTCCTATATCTGTCTTGACCCACTCATATTAATTGAGTTCCTGGGCATCATCTGGTTCCTTTTTTGTGTTTCTGGTAAAAAATGTCAGAATTGAAACATTTTTCTTTAAACAACAAAAATACTACATACAAAAACTTTACCCACTGGGATAAAATACCTAGGGCCCTAGAACTGAGTATAAGACATTCCATTTGAATACACAGAAGCAGTAGTAGTTAATGGTATATAATTAAAATACCAGCTTTAAAATATGCCTCCAGGGGCATTTAAACAAGTCCAATTTAAAGAACTTTCACTGTGCCAAGGAGGTGCCCCACTGAGCCCCAGCAGACTCAAAAACCAAGTGGTGAGAACTTTCCATGGGGTATACCCTGCCCTTTATGCCATTGTACGTGGAACTGTGCACCTCTGGTGAAACTCTCAGTGTGCAATCTGACACTATTATGATAGTGCTGATGGAGAACTAAAGTGGCTCTCAAACTCTACAGGAGCTGGTGCACAAACCATTGATTATATAATAAGTTAGGTGTTCAGAACAGGTTGGGCTCCCAGAAATGTTAGCACAACCAAACATTCTGTTTAAATACCATGACCCTGCCCTTTAGTTTCTTTTTTCACCTTCTGTATGTGTCCAAATGTCAAACTGAACCATTTTACTAAGTAACAAACTGATAGACATTGGCATATAGAAAATGAAATCCAGTCATTACGCCCTCTGGCTACAAAATGTTCACAATTAAAGAGGAGCAGACTGGGAAGCCATGTATGACATTTAGACCAATCAGCCTCTCCTTAGGACATTGATCCAGCCATTGCTCAGGTTCAATTCTAATGTTCAGACTTACAGGCAATGAGTATTTGTTGAGCACCAACTCTCCAAGGCACCGCACTGCTGAAGTACAGTATGTTGTTCCTTCATCTTGCATTTTCCTAGCAAACGAATCCCAGCTTTGTAAATACCATTCACTACTCGTTTGTTCCTCAATCTCTTGGGTGTTCTCCTACTAGATGCAATAGAATCATTGAAAGGGAACATGTTCAAGTGCTTTCAACCTAGGTTCTCTTACCTATAAGGACAAGATCTTTATTTGCCACTCCTGATGTCTCCTTGTATCTAGAAAGACCTCATTCAGTGTAACATTTCTGGCCTCTTTACTCCTTTGCCACTCTGCCTCAGGGAATGAGAAGTGAACTGATTGGTAAATTTGAGAAGAGTAAATTGGACTTGCAGGTCAATCATTGCCATGCTCTCCTTGCTTGAGGAATGGCTAGAATAAAGCATATATTCATGTCTTCTCTTCCGTGCTAAAGTTTTATAAGAGGAGGCTCTCAGAGGAGGAATTATGTATCCATCTGCTCTGAATGAAAAAAAAAAAAAGTCTGCCTAATTCTGGGATACAGTATTAGAAAGCCCACAATTGCTGCGCTTCTAAGCCACATTATCCTTCCCAGCCTTAGTCACTAATAAATATGGTATTTTGATCTCCATCTGTCTTATTCCTCGTCTATCTCTTAAGTAGCTTCGAATCAGGACCACTTTTTAACCATCTTGGCCCTGGAAAGTTATTTTACTATAGTCATTATTACTGATTCATATTTGCCAAGCTTTGGGGCATCTTTCGGTTCCTCTTCTGGATGTTATTATCATTATATATCAACCCGTGCCTAGCACAGGGCCTGGCATTTAATTGAAGGTTTCCTTCTCTTTTTATTATTTTAATTTAATCATCAGTCCATTGTCTTAATCCCTTCTTCTGTCAATCCCCTCCAATAAATTATCTTCTTCTATCCCTCGTCATTGTCATTAAACCCTTTTGGTTCTAGTCATTGTCCTAAATCAATGGTTGTTAAAGTGTCGTCCCAGACCAGCAGCATCAGCAGCTTCTGGAAACTTGTTAGAAAGGAAAACACTCAGGGCCCACCTCCAATGTACTGAATTGGAAACTCTGGGAGTGGAGCCCAGCAGTCTGTTTTAACCAGCCCTCCAGGTGACTCTGATACACACTAAAGTTTCAGAACCACTGACCCAAATCATTCAGTTTCTGTTCAGTTCCATTGCTTGTATCTGCCCAGAGACTTTTTTATGGCTTAGTCCCTTTTGTGACTATCAACCATTTTGTTTGGTGTCATTATCAATTGTTTCATGTCTCAAAGCCCTTCCACTCCCATCTCTATCCAAAAAGTCAGAGAGTGAGAAAAGGTAACTATCTGGCCCTCAAAGGATTTAAAACTAGATTCAACAGTTTCCTCTGTACAGATTTCTGTCCCTCCCTAATTATGATATCTGATTGATTGAAAATTCTAGCAATCTGGTTTGTTTTAATTTTGTTTACCAGGTGTGTATTTACACCATCATTGTATAACATAAACCCACACACAAGTCTCCAAATCTTTGCTCTAGGTTTTGTTTTTAATGAGTAAATTAGAAAATCTCCTATCACAGGAAACTACAGGTAGCACTGAAAAAAAACTGGCTTTTACAGCACTGATTTCCCAACAACTTGAAAAGCATCAAGCAATTCAATTAACCTAAAATTGTCATCCAATTTGTTTCTCTGTGGGAGACCTAGTATTCTTATGTCACCAAGACCAGGAAATGAGCTGCTTTCTAGAATATGTGAATCTTTTCCTGTCTATTTTTGCTGAATCTCTGAAAGAAATATTTGGGGGCAGGAGAGATGGGGGGTGGGCAGAGAACAAGGGGAGGTGAAATAGCTGAGAAAACAAAGTTAGATGTTTTTCCTTTCAAATAGCCCCAAATTACCAATATTTAAATTGCTAAATAAACTTTTAAACTCTCCTTCAGTCAATTTTCACCAACACAGAGGTACTCCAAATAATTAAATGGTTCAAGTGTTTATGAACTCACTTCTCACCATTCCCCAAATGCTTATGCAAATGAATATTCAATCAACAAAACATGCAGACATTCATGATTCTACTATAAATTAATACTAATGTATAATATTTTTATAACATTTTGGAGAAATGTCATTCTTTCTTATGCCATTCATTATGAGGTACATTTTTGTTGGAAGCCAGTCATTCACTTAAATTGTAATGAAAAGCATTTAATATTTATTAGTGTGTAGGAGTCTTCTTCTCAAGGGAGTATTTCACAGCTATTATTCATTCAATCTCAGTTTCCCCGGGAGGGAGGGAAAGGGAACACAGTGAGCCAAAGTCACTGAGTTGAGTCCTTGTTGAGCTCCATTCGAAAGTACTACTCAGTTTCAACTAGGCCCCTTAGATTCAACTTAAGATTCTCTGGCTAAGGCTTTTCTTTGTGATGTATTCCCATTCGCAACAACTCACAGGTCACTTATCTGGTCTCCGATCACCTGCTACCTGCAGGACCCTGGGAGGCACCCATGGTTCTGCCCAGCCAGGATGTGGTGGTATCAGACATTTCAAACTTAATGGGACACTGAGGTCCACTGGAATGGGGCTTTCATTGTTCAAATGCCTCAAAATTGACTCTCTTTCTGAGGACTGAGGGCTTCTGAGAAGGGCAAAGTAGATCTCCCTGAAGCTGCAGCTTCAGATTTCTTCTGGGATCCCCATAGTACCTAACAGTGTGGCCATACCTTTTACCTTATTATCAATATTCCAAGATCTTAAATTTGGTGGTGGTGACAGTAGAGGTCCTCCTTTCTATTTTCATCTTCACTGATTTCTATTATTTCTGCTCCCTTCATCTTACAGAAGCGGCTCTTTGGCCTCATTTGTATCTTAAATCATTTCTAATCCCAGCTGATCACCTCCTTTCTGATTTCCCTTGTTCCACCAGCCAGTGTGGACTCTAGGGCAAGTTGTTTCAACACTGTCTTCTTGAACACTCCTTCTACCCCTTAACTTTTCTTGGGTCCTCCACAGTAATTCCTAGACCCAGACGATCTTAACTTTCTTTTCCATCTCCAAGCCTAAGTTACAAAATTTCTGGGAAGCATTAGAAAACCGTTATCAAATGTGGCTCCTCCACAGTCCTTTCAGACCCTCCAGTGGACTTTATATGGCATCACCTGGGATGGTCATTGGCTAACTCTCCTGGCATAATCCCTCCTATCATAATCCCAGCTCTCTTATTCTATGCAGGTAACTATGCCCCTTACTGTCATTACATCCTTTTCTGCCTCCTCTCCTCAAATGTTCTGTGTACTTTCACTCTTTTCTTTCTTCCTTATTGCTTCAGGAGGAGCAGTACCTCTTCTATTTTCAACATAGTCATTTCTTCACTTTTTCTCCATCCCTTTCCCTGGCATTTGCTTGGTTCTCTGTCTCTGTCTCCTTTCTTCCTCTCCCTCCCTTGAATGCTTTTGTTAGGCCTACATTCTTAGTCTTCTCCTATATGAAACAACAACAAACAAGCAAGCAAATGTAAACTTCCTTTGGTTTTGCAATCCCTCCAGATAATTATCTTCTTAGTTTCCTTTCTAAGGCAAACCTGTTCACTTCTGGACCTCTTGAAAACTGGCTTATTCCTCATTACTTCATAGAAATTGCTTCCTCAGTGACTTCTAGTCACCAAATGCAATGATTTATTATTATTATTCAATGACTTGATCTCTCTGAGGTGTCTGCTTCTGACCAGCTCCACATTTTGAACTCACTTCTTATTAGGCTTTTGGGAGGCACACTATGCCCTACTGTGCCTTTTCTGTCTCTTCCAGAGACCCTCTTCCCTCCCATCTTGGCAAAAATGAACATTCTACCAGATGCTTTCTTCAGAGCTTTCGTCTCTAGATAATCTCTCCCTTGATCTCATTACCTCTCACATTTTAAACTACTGATTTCTTGTAGGCAATTCTATAATCTAAATTCTAACTCCCTCTAGGAAATTTCTATGTGGTTGTTCTAGAGCAGGTGTCAGTATTTTTTTCGCCGAGGAAAAAAGAGTAAGTGTTTTAGGCATTGCAGGCCATCTGGTCTCTGTCACAACTATTCAACTCTGCTGTTGTAGTGCAGAAGCAGCCACAGACAATACATAAATGAATGAGCATGGAGATGTTCCAATAAAACTTTACTTACGGACACTGATACTTGGATTTTGTATAATTTTATGTGTCACGAAATATTATTTTTTTGATTTTTTAAAGCATTTTAAAATGTAAGAATCACTAAGAGAATGAAAAGATAAGCCACAGACTTGATGAACATATTTGCAAAACGCATATCTGAAAAGGGCTTGTATGCAAAGTATACAGAGAACTCTTAGAACTCAACACTAAGGAAACAATTCAATTAAAAAGTGGGCAAAGATCTGAACAGACAGCTCACCAAAGAAGACAAACAGATGGCAAATGAGCATATGAAAGGATGCTCAACATCATATGTCATTAGGGAATTATAAATAAAAACAATGAGATACCACTACTACACGCCTGTAAGAATGGCTAAAATCCAAAACACTTGACAGTACCAAATGCTGGTAAGGATGTGGTAAAACATGAACTTTCATTCACTGCTGGTGGGAATACAAAATGGTACAGCCACTTTGGAAGACAGTTTGGCAGTTTCTTACAAAGCTAAACATAGTCTACCATATGATCCAGCCATTATGTTCCTAGGTATTCATCCAAATGAGATGAAACTTTTATCCACACAAAAACCTGTGCATGAATGTTTATAGTTGCTCTATTCATAACTGCCCAAAATTGGAAGCAACCAAGGTGTCCCTCAATAGGTGAACAAATAAACTGCAATGCATCCATACAATGGAGTACTATTCAAGGATAAAAAGAAATGAGTTATCAAGCTACTAAAAGACGTAGAAGAACCTAAAATGCATATTGCTAAGTGAAGAAGCCAGTCCAAAAAGGCTACGTACTGTATGATTCCAACTATATGACATTTCAGAAAAGGCAAAACTATAGGGACAGTAAAAAGATCAGTGGTTGCCAGGGGTTCCAGGCTGAGGCAGAATAATTGGTGTACAAGGGATTTTAGGGCAATGAAACTATTCTGTATGATCCTACAATTGTTGTTGTTGTTAGTTGCCATCAACTTAATTCTGACTTATGGTGAACCCCTGCACGCAGAGAAGAAGTGCTCCACAGGGTTTTCAAGGCTGTCACCTTTTGGAAGCAGATTGCCAGCCCGTCTTCTGAGGGGTCTGTAAGCACGTTCCAACTGCCAACCTTTCTGCTTGTAGTTAAGACTTAACTGTTTGCACCACCGAGGTACTCCTTAATGGTGGACGTCATCAATTTGTCAAAACCCATAAAAAACAAATTTTGTTTTTGTTTTTTTATGGGAACCACACAAAACAAAGAGTGAACCCTAATGTAAACTATTAAGTATAATAATGTATCAATACTGGTTCATCAAACATAACAAATGTACCACAGCAATACAAGGTGTTAATAATAGGGGGAACTGGACGAGGGGGAGGGAGTTTTTTGGGAACTCTGTACTTTGTGCTCAATTTTTCTCTAAACCTAAAAGTGCTATAAAAAAACAATACTCTACTAATTAAAATAAAATAAAGCAGAAATGTGGATATAATTCTTGGGCCTCTTGGCCACATTAAAAACAGGTGGCAAGTTGGATTTGGTCCTTTGGTGAACGTGTCCCTGTTCTAGAGGCATTCTCACAGTCACTCCTCAGCTATTTACCTCCCCAGTATTGTGATTTCATTTTCTCTTTACAACCATCTTTTATTTTTATTTTAACTAGATTATCATTTAGAGCTATGGGTATGCTGTGCAATTTCTTGCTGGTATAAATTTCCTCTAGAGTAGACTTGGGGAAAACAAATATTAATATAGGATTCTCATTTTCAGATAAGAAAACTGAGGCCCAGCTTGGGATTTGTCTAAGACATAAAGTATGTGATGCCAGCATTAGAACTTAGTTCTTCTGGCTTTTTGCACCAGGACTCTATACAGGATACCACATAGCAATCCATTGCCTATAATGTATGGTTTATGTCTTTCACAAAAAGACATAGTTAGGAAAGTTACCAAAGGTTCTTTTCAGATCTACAGTCTATATTATATTGTAACCACCCTCCTATAACTATGTTCTCTGGTCAGTCCAAAGCCTGGTTTTGATGCTTCTCCTTCCCTTGGTCAGGCAGCCAGGAACTGGCAGAAGAGGGAAAACAATGTTTACTGAGGCACACAGCAAAGCTCCACAGATGGAAACCTAAGGCTGGAGTAGAAATGTTCATATAGTGTAATGAAGATCTAGGTAACAACTATCATAATTTTGGGAGAAGCAGAGAAAGTTAAAGCCCATGCTACTGCATTTAAAAAAAAAGTGAGATGCATTTGCTCTTAGCACAAATATGTCAAGAGAGAATGGACGGTTTTCCTGCACTTGAGGCCCGTTTTGTGGTCTTAGTTGTATTTTCTCAGGACTCACTCAGAATTCTGAGTTCTACTAAGAATATTATAGTATTCATTAGGTTTACATGAGGTTGTTAAGATCACAGATTCTCTTACAGCTCCTTTCCCTGCCTCTTCAATTTTAGGACCATGAGAAATGAATTTACCCTTCCTTCATTCAGAGCCTACATTTTTGTTTTTTTAGCCACAGCATAGGCCTGTTTGGCACTATGTATTTTAACTGTAATATTTTATATTATTTTGTTAATCTGAACTCTAATGATAGAACTTAAAAAAAAAAAACTTAAATTATAAATGTTATTTTTCTTTGTGAGCAAAACAAAGGAAAAAAAACATACAAAGATGGTCAGCCGTTTATAAGAAGCACCGTTAGGTATGACACCAATTATGGATATGAAAAACAAGCCATGAAGAGGTATGTGCAATTCTTGCCCCATTTCAATTTATACCTTTTTTTAAAAAAAGTACAAAGATGTTAACCTTCCTTTATGCTTCTTTTGTTATCGTACTAAAGAGTGATCTTTGAAGAGTAGTAAAATAAGGTCTTGTTTCTGGAGGTTACATTTGATCACAAACAGAATTTAGCCCTAATTAAAATAGGATTATCACCAGATAATATACCCAAGAAACGTGCTTCTGAGATGGGTGTTCTATTACTTGCTTTCCTTTAATAGACATAATTAAGGCCAGAACATATTTCCCCTTTCAAATAACAACTCTTTGGAAATTATGTCTGGCTTTGGTAAACAGATGTTGATATCTGAATGGAAGATTAAATTACCTTATACATTTTTAATGTATAGAAAATTCACTATAAGCGTCAAAGGAAAGTAGTTAAAAATGTCTAGATTTTTGTTTTCTGAAGGAAATTATTTTTTCCTCATATAGTTTGATTTTTCCATGTATTGCGGTAAAATATAATAGGACACCTCCTAAAATAATTTTTGTAATAGTATTATAGAGTAGGCTAAGCAGCTGTAAAAACTCTTTACCATTGAGTCAATTCTGACTCATAGTAACCCTAGAGGACAGAGTAGAACTGACCCATAGGGTTTCCAAGGAGCGCCTGATGGATTTGAACTGCTGACCTTTTTCTGGTTTGCAGCTGTAGCTCTTAACCACTATGCCACCAGGGTTTCTGCTGTAACAAATAGAGCCCCCAAATTCAGTGGTTCAGAGAACAGTGAAGTTTCTTTGCATCTCAAGTGATAGTTTGGGATCAGTTCCCAGGTTGGTAGGCAACTGTGCTCCACTCAGACTTTTGGAGACCCACACTGGCAATGGCTCTGTCATCAACAAAAGGCTTCCAGGGTTCCTCTGATTGCCCATCCCAACCAGCTAAGTGAAGGAAAGAGAAAGTTCCAGGTCAGGAATTTCCTATTAAGCAAGTGACACAGAAGTTCCTGACATCATTTGTACACATATTCCATTTCTACTCATATATCCACACCTAGCTACAAAAGCAAAACCAAAGCTATTGCCGTTGAGTCGATTCTGACTCACAGCAACCCTACAGGAGACAGTAGAACTGCCCCACAGGGTTTTCAAGAGTGCCTGGTAGATTCAAACTCCTGACCTTCAACCTCTTGGTTAGCAGCCAGACCTCTTAATCACTACACCACCAGGTTTTCCTTGAAGACTAAGGTGCACCTGACGCAAGTCATGGTGTTTTCAATTGCCTCATATGCATGTGAAAGCTGGATGATGAATAAGGAAGAAGGAAGAATTGATGCCTTTGAATTGGGATGGTGGCAAAGAATATTGAATATACCATGGACTGCCAAAAGAACAAACAAATCTGTCTCAAAGCAAATATGACCAGAATGCTCCTTAGAAGGATGGCGAGACTACGTCTCATATACTTTGGACATGTTATCAGGAGGGTTCAGTCCCTGGAGAAGGATATCAGGCTTAGTAAAGCAGAAGGTCAGTGAAAAAGGGGAAGACCCTCAACAAGACGGATTGACACTGTGGCCACAACAATGGTCTTAAGCATAAAAACAACTGTGAGGATGGCGCAGGACCGGGCAGTGTTTCATTCTGTTGTACATAGGGTCCCTATGAGTCAGAACTGAAACAAACCACAAAAGACACTAGAAAGACAGTCTCTCCATGCGCCCAGGAAGAAAGTAAGAATAGATATGCTGGACAGTTGCAAAAAAAAAAAAAAAAAAAAAAAAAGCTGCAGTTTCCATATAATCTTTGATTGTGAAAAATTAAAAACAACCAACAATACTCATTGCAAGGTCTCCAGAATGTTAAACAAACACAATAAAAATACAAGAAGTAAACAGGGTTTTTTGTTAAATTATAAAAATATTCAACAAAGTAAAAACCAAGGCAGGTCTCTTTGATTTTATGTCGCCACATCAAAAAGATTTTGTTACCAACACACAGAGGAAATAGCCAACTTCAAATAAATCATTTCCAAAACCTGGGAATTCATTTTCTCAGAGAAACAATGTTCCAAAACTGGCCAGGTTCCAAAATTATTTCAAAAGGACTCATTCACCTCACGCAGTATATCTGCAATGAAAAGCAGTCAAAGACAACACTATACTGTAGCACTCACAATGGAAAAGCTATTAAATTAGAAATAATTTAAAGATTTATCTTTAATAAGGAAATTAAATTCGACAAGGATATGGTGGGAGGGGGAATGAAGAACTTAATGTAAAGTCAAAGTGGAACTTTCAAAAGTATTCTGGCAGTGGTTCCCTGGTTTGAATACAGCAAAATACATGACTGTGTATTTTCCTCCTTCAAGGTTTATCACCAGCTATGCGCTTATGCTTATCAGCCAAGAATTACAGGTAGACTTTGGGACAAAAAATAGGAGGGAGAGAATAATGAAGACAAGTGTAGGAGGAGAGGATCTTTTAAAATGACCAGGAAAGAATTGTAAGGCAGCGAAGAAGGGAAGGGAGAAAGAGCTTCACATCTATATATACATACAAAGAAAGAGATAAGCAGAGGGAAAGACAGAGTTGAGAGGAGGGGAAAGGGACAAAATCTGGTCTATGCATGATCTCTTGCGGGGAGGGTGGAGAACAGCTTGAGACTGAGCTTTCCCTCATCCAAGCACCAGCAATTTGATTCCTGCCTGCAATGAGGGTCTCAGGTTGGGAAGGGCAGTGTGCAAGTGGCCACATGTTGAGAAAGAATGCTCACAAGCTCAGAGGAATCCAGGGAGTGGCTGACCTCTATTTCATTTTTTCTTTAATAGGCAGGAAGTTAATTGTTTAAAATGAAGAAAAGAAAAAATATAAACATAAAAACGCAAACTAGATGAATCTTCATGTCAGAAAATTCTTAATCTACATCTAACCCATTGCCGTCAAGTAGAGCCTGACTCTAAGCGACCCTGTAAGACAGAGTAGAACTGTCCCATAGGGTTTCCAAGGCTGTAGTCTTTACAGAAGCAGACTGCCACATCTTTCTCCCTCAGAGCAGCTGGTAGGTTCAAACTGCAGACCTTTTGGTTAGCAGCTGAGCATTTAACCACTGTGCCACCAGGGCTCCTTAAATTACATCTATGGGAAACGAAAAGATAAATCTCAACAGGGCTCCAATGGCTACACCTGGTATAAGCCTCTTTGCATCTTTCAAGCACCCATTTGTTTTTCTCTTTCTAGCTGTTCTATCTCAGTTGAACTTAATAGTTTCCCTACTGCTTACGACACGACTTCTGAAGATGCTTGATCTTGAGTAAAAAGGAGGCTCTAAGCATCTTGAGCTGGGAGTAATTCCTGTGTCTTAAATACCCTGGAAGGCTGTCTTCTCTGAGCCTGACTGACTGCTCACAGCCCATTGATTGCAGAGCTCACCAAGGGTTGCTGATTTCTCTTGACAACTGCACATACTATAATCAGAACAACATGACATTAGGACTTCGATAAAAGTTGCCTCAAATTGCATCAAAGCAATGGTCTAACAGTGCCACCGGCAACAATAAACCATCACCACAGGTGTCGAAAGCCCAGCCTTTAAAGCCTGAACATGGAACAAAGATTTTTTTTCTTTAACTTCTGAAAATGAAAGTGGCCTTTGAAAATAAACATGTATTCCCAAATTGGTGGCAAACTATTTAATCAAAAAAAAAAAAAAAACTTTTCTTTTTTTTTTTATTTAATCAAACGCTTTTTGTATTTTCAGAGAATGCTAACAGAACCCCAAGTATGCTGGCACATTTTCTCTTCTTCCAGCTTATTGCAGCCATCAATTATTTTGCAAAGAGATAAAAGTTGACAAGGCAAAGGAAAGAAATGCTGTGATGTTTAAGGAAAACAAATACCATTAGAGGTTTTTAAAAAATGTTGTTTGTATTGCCTCAATCCTTAATTCTGACCCTAATTAGCTGCATCATCTTAAGCAAGTCACTAAGAATCTCTGGATTTGACTCCTCAACAGGAAAATGAGTGGATTGGATGAGATGAGCTCTAAGATCTCTTCCAGCTCAACAGGTTCTGATTCTAATTTTTTTAGCTTAAGTGTGCCATGACAGGGAACTTTATTGGCAGTCTTTGATTACTGGAGGATGGCGCATACCGCTTCATGTCCAGGCAATTCTGCCCAGAACAGATAACTCACAGCTGTTCTGGTTCCCTGTTAGAGGTTGCTGGGGGCGGGAGTGAGTCCAGTAAAATTCCGTGCTCTGATCTAAAGAGTTTTTGAAAGGCTGCCATGTGACTCTTAAGAAGGTTTTCCTATACAATCTGGCTACCCTAAGCCAGCTTCATGAAGCAACAAACAGACATTCACAGTCAACACCAAAAAGCCCTTCAAGTGCTTCTCTCTTGCTCAGCCTTTGCCCTGCCACACAGAACTCTCATTCACAGCAATAATGCCAGTCTGGGCTCAGATTTCAAACAAGACACTGATTTTTTCTTTTTAATGACCTTTCAGAGGCCTGGTTTACCAGTATTTTCATTTGTAATAATCCCCTCTGAGTGAGGATGTTTATTGGGTTTATTGACAGAGTAGGCCAAGAGCAAAAGCAAGTACATGAAGGAAACATTCTCTGTAATATTGGCCTGTTGGGGGCTAAAAAGCAGTCTCTGGTACCGGTACCCATCTCTGCACTGTCACCAGGATATCAAGCTCCCCTTTGTATCCCACTCCTAACTGGCAGTCTGGATTTCTGGTTTCACATCCCACTCCTTGTCCTACTACAAAATACCATATAAGGGAAAGCACCTCACTTAAAGATCTGGCCTCCAAGCAGAAACTTCTGGTTTCAGGAGAAGATCGAGGATAAGAGCTAACCCAAACTGGGACACACTCAGGTCAGACACAGTTAATCTTTCAGCAGCCCTATTTGGTAAATAAGGAACCCTGGTGGCACAGTAGTTAAGTGATCAGCTGCTAACTGAAAGGTCTTCAGTTCGAACCTATCAGCCGCTCTGGAGCAGAAAGATGTGGCAATCTGCTTCCACAAAGATTACAGCCTTGGAAAACCTATAGGGCAGTTCTATGCTGTCCTATAGGCTGGCCATGAGTCACAATCGACTTGATGGCAATGGGATGGGTTGTTTGGTAAATACGCATCATCATCATCATCATCCCCTTTTTACAAATGTAGAAACTGAGGCCCAGATTATTAAGTAAACTGCCCAAACACAGCACCACAGTCACCACTATAGATGCTGATGCTACCTGCTTCATAGCTTGCCTGATGCCACCTACAGTGCTTCATCCTCTGCCTGCAAGGGTGGGGTTAGGGTAGCCAGGAGGATGAAGAAAGGATAAAAAGTGATAAACAGCTTTAGAAGACTTCAGTATTCTTCATTCACAAATATTCTAATGGTCCTTGCTCAGGCTCATGTACTTCGGACATGTTATCAGGAGAGACCAGTCCCTGGAGAAGGACATCATGCTTGGTAAATTAGACAGTCAGCAAAAAAAAGGAAGACCCTCAGTGAGGTGGATTGACACAGTAGCTGCAACAATGAGCTCAAACACAGCAACAATTGTCAGGACGGCAAGCGACCAGGCAGTGTTTCATTCTGCGGTACACAGGGTCGTCACCAGTCGGAACCCACTCGACAGCATCTGAGAACAAGGCTCAGGTCTCTTTTTAACTTACCTAACAAAAGAACTCACTCAAGCACTTCTGACATGCGTAGTTAGTACTGAACGGGCTATTGGAGAATAGGCTTAAAAGCACAGAACTGTAAGATGTTGTCCCTGCCCTAGAAGTATCATAACTCAGTACTTGTATACTTTCAAACCGCTTCCAAACCTATTTTACCTCTCAATGCACTTTCTCTTCCACTTATATTAAGAAATTCAAAGGTCATCTGTAGTCTATTTTCTCCTTTTTATAAAATTTTTTATTTTAAACACTCATGTTAATTCTGTACTACTTACAAAATACATCGTAACAATGTCCTTCAGCTCTTTCAATAAAATATTTGTTACATGCAAAGTAGCTCTTCCTCCAAATCACCGTTTCTTCCCTTTTCCAACTCCAGCCTACTAGGAATATAGTGTCTTGACTGACGCTGCCATTGGGCCTCCATCGGTTTCCTTTTTCTGTCTGGCATTCAGATTTGGATGTTGATTACCCAAGTCTGGAATTTTAGCTCCCATATATCATTTTGTCTTGCTTCTTTGTTTTTACTTAAATTTTATTTCCTAAAAACTCCCTTTTTTATTCTGTTACTTGCTACTGCATAAAATGGCCCAACAGGACTAGACCCCTTACCTAGTATGACCTTCACTGTACAATTATGATTGCTGTTTCACTATGAAATAGAAGAGAAACTGAAGTGCTACTCCATCTTTGATTAATTTCTAATACTTCAATTCTAATAGTGTTTTTGTTTGAACCACCATTTCCCTAGGGAATATCAGATTCTAAGATTAAAACACAAAAACAAAATACATCTCTGCCCTGAGGAGAAGAAAAAGATTTCCTTTTCTTGGTTCACTCTCTCTGTAACTACCCAGGGCTGAATTGATTATCTACTTCCGCCTGGAACCACTGGAGTATTGTGCAGTGTTTTCTTCAGTTTGACGCGCTGTCATGACCCCTAGTAGTGTGTGCTCTTCCTGGTTTCGAGTGCCAAGGGGCAAAAAGTAATGTGGGGCTATTTCTTCTTCTTTTCTTGTTTTTTCATTCGTTTGATATAGAGCTCTAGTGATTAATAGTGTTCTCTGGATGACTTTTTGGAAACCAATGCTCAGAAATTTATATATAATTTGAATGCTAGGAGTGAAGTTACAGAATAAAGTGTAAAATATAAAATAGAATTACATTCACTGAATATTATGTTCCACTACAAATCTATCTTATATCTTAATCTTAAAATTTTTGGGGGGGATTTTTGAGCTGAATTTCAAGCTGCATTTTGAACTGCTGTTTGGGTCATTGTAGAATGTGGAGCAAGCCTATTCTGACATATCTCCTCTTTTCCAATGTCACCAATTATTTTAACTTATGACTCAGATTCAGAATGTTAGAGCTAGAAGTGACACTTGTAGTGATTTCTTCAGTCCTTGCTGTAAGAACAAGGCGCCCCCCACCTGGAAATGTGGCCCTCTTGGAATAAACACCTGGTCTTTGTGGAGATACACAGGGAATAGTGGAAGTGGCAAGGGGATTCCATTGGTCACCCAGATCTGCTAATCAATGCTGGCATCAAAGGGGGAGACACTAGTATTAGGTCACCCTCCCATCTGAGAGAGAGACAGGAAGGTGAGGAATTTGCCCAAGGGCACAGAGCTAATTTAAGTGTTAGAACTCAGACTCACTGAAACCAATGACTAGACATTTCAAATATTTGAATGAAGATTTGTTTTTTTTTGTTTGTTTGTTTTATTTTATTTTGGATTCACAGTAGGGTGGTAGATAATTTCAACAAGATAAACAAACTTCTTTTGAAAATTGATTTTGGAGCTTGCTAAACAAGCTGTGTGAGGGCACTGGTGGTTCAGTGGTAGAATTCTTGCTTTCCATATGGGAGATCTGGTTCAATTCCTGGGCAACGTACCTCATGCATAGCCAACACCTGTCAACCAGTGGAAGCTTGCATGTTGCTATGTTGTTGAGCACGTTTCAGCAAAGCTTTCGGACTAAGATGGACAAGGAAGAAGGGCCTGGTGATCTACTTCTAAAAATCAGCCAGTGAAAACTCTACGGATCCAAACAGTCTGATCTACAGCCCTTCAAGGAGATGGGGATGTCTAAGGACTAGGCAGTGTTTTGTTCCATTTATGCATAGGGTCATAGGCCAACTTAACAACAGCAAACAACAACAACAAAACAGGCTATACTCAATCAGGAAATGGAGGCTGAGGACAGAGAGAGCAAGTAGGAAGAGATTGGGGAAGCTGCCTTTTCTCCACAGCTTTCAGATAGTTCCAGTGGAATGACACTGCTGACTTCTGTAAGGAATTTGCTCCTATTTCTTTCCTCAGAGCAATCACACTGAACCTTAAAGTTGAGAGTAGGTTGGACTGGGAATGGGGAGAAAAAGGAAGATATACACTGGGAGCTGTGGTTTCCCAAGTACCCTTGCAGCTCTGGCTATTCAAGAGGGTCACATTTATCAGAGCTCCTCTGCTTTACACTATTGGCAAACTTCAGTCTAATGACTTTGCTGTCTGAATTTCCAGGTGGGCCACTCACTTCCTTTAGAGTGTGTCTGCATTTCTCTTAGACACACAATACAGCCTGGGTCATTTCCTAGGATGGTGGCTTACCTGGTAAAAGACAAAAAAAAAAAAAAAAAAGACCAGGAATGTTTTTTAAAATGCACATAGCCATCTCAGTCATTTTTTTTAACTAGTCAAAATATTTTCTCAATTTGCAAGTTAACTAGACTTTTATCAAACATTCTAAACTAGGAGGTTCACTTATTTGTTAGGTGAACAGTCCGTGATGTTGCTTTGATGCCGATGGACTTGCCCCAGTCGCCCTGTGCTCCACCCCCCATCCCTTATCCCAGCATACTCTGGGAACAAGGTGGAAAGGGCCTGCCTAACCCAATCTCTCAATTTGAGAATTCCATTCTCACCTATTCACTTTGATCCTGTGCCCATCCTAGTCTTCATTCTTTCAGCTACTTTGGACTCTTGTCTCTCTTTTCCTTTTGTAGTACTTTAAAATTGCTCACATGCTTTATAATGGCTGTTATTGTTAGTAGCCATTAAGTCGATTCCTACTCATGGCGACCCCACGTATGCAGAATAGAACTGCTCATAGAATTTTCAAGGCTGTGGCCTTTCATAAGCAGATCACCAGGCCTGTCTTTCAAAACACTTCTGGGTGGGTGTGAACTGCCAACCTTTTAGCTAGTAGTTGAGTGTCTAACCATTTGTGCCACTGTGATGGTTAATGTTACATGTCAACTTGGCTAGGCCATTATTCCCAGTATTGTGGAGTTGTCTTCCATTTTGTGATCTGCTGCAATTATCCCCCATTTTGTGATATTATGTAATTATCCTCCATTTTATGTGTTGTAAATCCTAACTTCTACATGTTAATGAGGCAGGATTAGTGTGGGGTGTATTTCGAGTCACAGCCTTACAAGAGGGTGTGTGACTCAACTCACACCCTTACTCTGATGTAGGGGGAATTTTCTTGGGGGTGTAACCTACATCCAATATATATATGGATGCTCTGGCAAGGCTCTCCCTTGTTCGGGACCCTGCATCCAGTTTGCATCACCTGACCTCCAGTTCTTGGGACATGAGCCTGTCATTTGATCTGCCAGTTCTGGGATTCACTAACTTCTGTGCCCTGTGAGCCAGCTGCCTGCCATCTGAACTGCAAACTTTGGGATTTGCCAGCTTCCACAGACCTGTGAGCCAAACAGCCTGTCTGACCTGTCCTTTGTGAGTCCATCAGCCTCTGCAAACACATGAGTTACAAGAAGCCTCCAGCCTGACACCTGACCCACAGATGGGGGACTTGCCAGCTCCACAACCGCACTAGCCATTTCCTTGAGATAAATCTCTCTATATATGTTTCTCTATATATTCATTGATTTTGCTTCTCTAGAGAACTCAGCCTAAGACAGCCACCCAGGGACTCCTTGTCTTACTTACTCTTTAACTGCATATTTCAGTGGTAAAAAGTGCAGATTTTGAAGTCAGACTTCCTGGGTTTGAATCCTAGCTCTGCCATTATCTAATGAAGGTATCTTGGGCAAATTACTTAATCTTTATATGCCTGGGTTTTCTAATCTATAAAATGGGGATAATAATAGTGCATACCTTGAAGGATTGTTGTGAGGATTTAATAAGTTAATATAGGAGAAGCGTTTCAAACAGAGTTTGGCACATACTAAATGGAAATAGAAAATTCTACAATTATTAGTTTTGGTGAGGGTAACCTAAGAATCTCCAGTTAATAACAATAATAATGCTTATATGCCAGACACTGTTTTGAAAGCTTTACACACATTGCTTCAGTTTATCTTCATAATAACCCTCTGTGTGCTACTAATATCCTTCCCATATTGCCTATCCCCCTCTTCTTTTTTTGCAGCTAAGGAAGCTCAGATCAGAAAACTTAAACACCTTGTCCATGGTCACCCAGGTAGTAAGAAGTAGAGCCAGAGCAGACATGCCTTGGTACATTTCAAATTTCTCTGGGAAAAGCGCCTTCGAGTTCTTTTAAAATTCTTTTTTGAAAAGAGTTGCCTCACCTCCCGTTCAGGTCAGGAAGCTTAGATCTCTGCAGAGGCTGAAGGACTGTGGCAGGAAGAAAGGGGTATCTCCTGGTAGGTGGTAGGGAGGGTGGTATCACATAGGACCCCCCAAGCTACACTTTAGAGGCCACGGCCCACCCCCTTCTTTATTTGAGTACCACATCAGGATACGCTATTCTGACTCCAGTCAAAGTGGTAGGATTTATAATTTCCTATCTTGGAGTCATTTATTACTACCCTAGTCTTAAAGTAAAGGGAACTTCTCTTCTTCTCCCAGATAAGGAAAAAAAAAAAAAAAAAGCGGGGGGATCGTCCTCCCTTCCTTAGGGTCTACAGGAGCCAAAATCTTGCCACCCTTGCCCACACCCATCCATTCTGAGTTGTCAATGTCCATCTGCCTAAAATGGTGTCTTTAGCAGAAAGTCCAGGGATGGTGAAGGGCCAGGAGAGGGAGGAGAGTAACGTCTCTGAAGATGCTGGAGGTTCACCATGCACTGCCTTGCTTCTGCTCCTGCACCATCTCTGGAACTCTCTATCTGTCTCCTTTACCCCCACCCCCACTGCACCCCAGAGCCTCACCCAGCACATGCCAGGACAGCCTCTGTCTGGGTGCTCCCTGCAATGCGGATCAATCAACTAACTACACGGCTTTTGTTTTTTTTTTTCCCCCAAGACCCACAGATGACACCTATGGTTAAATTCTGCAGAGGAAGGGGAATAGCATGGGAAGAACTTTTACTCTTACTCCCCCACTCCCGTCATCATATTTAGCTGTCAAAAGTACCAGAAAATGTGAAAGAAGTGAAAAGTTGGATGGTCCATGAAGAGCTGTGGAAAAGCTATTGGAAGAAAGAGAAGTCCAGCTCTCGAGAAGGCCAGGGAAGAGAAGGCCAGCAAAGGTGATTGGCAAAGGAAAGGTAAGCAGACAAATACATTCTTAGGACAAGTGGAATTAAAGGGAGAGAACGACAAGTTGGTCTCGGACATAGGCGTGAGGCACTAGCCCTTGCAGTGGCCACTAGCGAAGTGGAGGGGGAGGTGCAGACCACACCCCCCGACACTGTCAGAGGGGGTGACACCAAAATGACCCCAGGGTTGCTGGTGGCAGTGGTGCCAGCAGCGGTGGAAGCGGTGGCCTGGCTGGCGCCACTGGAGGAGGGGCCGCCAAGGCTGTGCTGTCACTAGGGTGGTGTCACCTGTCACCCATTGTGGTAACTCGTCACCCCTCCCTCACCGCCAGTCAGAAAGCAGGCAGGCGGGGCACACCCCCCACTGGGCAGAGAGGAGGGGAGGGCCCTCCCTTGGCCAATAGGAGAGGGGATGAGCTGCAAGGAGGGGGCGGGCTGGGAGGGTAACTGTTGCGCAGCAGGAGCTCTTGGCCCTGAACAATGGGAGAGCGTGAGTGGCGCGGGGCGGGGGGGGGGGGGGGGCCGGCAGGGCAACGCACAGCTCAGCCATGCATGGCAACAGGGTAGGTGGGCTGCTCCACCTACTGGGGGGGTGGATAACCGGCCAGCCCACCCATGGGGGAGCGGGGTGATACCATGAGTCACGGCACTGGATGACACCCACCCTAGTGACGCCACTGAGCCCTTGTGACTCCTTATGTTATAGTTTGACCCAAAAGCCCCTTGTCCTATACCAGACTCCTGGCTCTATCCAAAATCTTCCTAGCACCCTTAGTTCCTTCCCTACTGGGTACCTTGCCTCAGTACCAGAAACCACCACCAGCGCCGTTGCTTGGTACAAAAGACAGGCAAAGGAAGAGGAGGTCCCCAAGTGCACTGCTACAAGACAAGATGTGTTCCTAGGATCCCTACTTGTTCTTTGAACATATCTTCCTTTAGAAACAAGGTCATATATGTTGTGTTCACTTAAGTTGCTATAGGATAATTAAAGGCTGGTCTGGGGCTTTAACTCATATATGCCAGTGTTTCCCCCTGCAGTGGTAACATGCCCAGATCTCTTTCATTGGGCTGGTGCACTGCTAACCACAGCTGCCTCCTACTTCTCCACAGAATCGCCCTTGCCCTTAGTGGAACAGAAGCCGCCTTGCCTGGGACATACAGGTAACCGACAGCCACTGACCTACCAACAGTGGGAGTACAAAAGGTCAGCTTCCTTGCCTCACGTGGATCAACTCTCTGTAGTCCATTTCCTATTCCAGAGTTCCCAATGAGACCAGGCTAAAACTGGTCTCTAGCTGAGACCACCTCCTTATTTAGCTGTATTTCCCCTGCCCTAAGCTACCTCCCTCACTCCTTTCTCCTGACAACACTCCCTCAGTAAGTCACCTGCACAAGAACTCTTGTCTCAGGTTCCACTTCCAGGCTTTTTTTCCCCAAAACTCTTGTAGGCTCTTGTAGAACACCACTCCCCATACTTAATTGCAGCTGACTAAATCCATTCTTCTAACCTACAATAAAATAATCAAGACTTTTCATTTTCATGGGATTAACCTCTTGAAATACTTCTACCTAACTATGAACACAAGCACATTTAAAATCCTATTGAATTTATTTGAATGTACTCCTTTTAGTATGGAGCCCTGGTGGTGCAGTGGTTAAGAGCTCAGCTGCTAACCAAAAGGTCAGCAGTTCAAATCCACCAGCTGTTCCTTGGAAACCCTATGAAATAGTCTACCCGGTCCTATATGGTCACTACGAGTCAGAATCAACTTGACAGCAACAGGTGTGGTTTGGGTTCTTTCAGTACAACCTGCTGTAGTTTCCATTTATAGTTTATGTGTTTTCTTTCCATACTGTACTTCGTTATTTAAAAAAATACACTGATCATCATCACTCATATCAGATTATTGGAGGGTTCTTTAAATGGTTGTTTTTGAGTTGGTAACTAAACTGTTTTTATTATTAAGGAGAAGAAAGTGCAATTAAATTTTAAAATTTCTACAGATCTAAGAAATTTTGGTTGTTTCCAAAAGCCTTTTAACATTGGCCCAATAAATCACGACACTGATAGATCTCTGCAGTATTACAGTATGTGTACAATATTTTCATTTAGGAATGGGAAAGACTATCATATTTACTTGCTCAACACATACATTCTGTGAACAGGAGAGAAGATTTTTTTCTTTTTCCTCCCAAACTGATCAGTAACAGTGGTTTGAACGAAGACTTGATAACATAAGATGAGGAACTGTAAATGATTCCATTTTTAAAAAAATTTAAAGTGATTAAAGATTAGAATATATAGGATAATAAAAAAAATATTTTCTCAAAAATAGGAAGAAAATTGTATGAGGGCAAATATATATAAATTATTATTGTAATAGTCCCCTTAGTACTTCAAATTCTTCCTGCTATTGACCCATAAGGGTTTCCATGATTTCCTATGCTTAATACCACATCATCCTTTCCTAATCAAATATAATTTTAAGTTCATCTATATTTCAAGATGCATGAGTTTCACCACAGACAAAAAGGATCTGTAGTATCAGGGTTATACTGTTTCATCTGAATTGCTCTCCTTTCCCAGCCTAGTGAATAGCTACTCATCTTTTAAAGCCCAGGCCAAATGTCACCTCCTCTGGGAAGCCCTCTCCAATCTCCTTTCCTTTCAGGCAAAATTCGTCCTTGCCTTAAATGTACATTCATAGAACTTTTAGACCTCTTATGTCACCAGATGACAATCATTTGCTGTATCAGTTTGCAACTGTGTTTGGCTATCATTAAGCGACCTGTTATCTTTTTATCACATAAAAGAAATTTAAAGGTAGGCAGTTCAGCGTTCTTATGATGGCTCTTTTCGTCTTTCTACTCTGTCTTCCTTAGTGTATTACTTCTGGCCTCAAGGTTGTACTGATATTACAAAATCATTGCCGTAACTCCAGCTATCACATCCTTGTTCCAGGCAGGAATAGGGGTTGAGTCAGCTCTGCCGGTATCCCTCCACACATAAATAGTTTTCTTGGAAATCCCACACAGCAACTTTCATCCACATGCCACTGCCCTATACTTAGTCACCACTATCTGCAAGGAAGGCTGTGAGATGAAATTTTTCAGCTTGATACAAAATCAGATTTCTGTTAGCATGAAAAAAGGCGAGAAAGGGAGTGGGATAGGCAACCAGCATTATCTGACTCATTTTCTTTTTTACTGCATGTTTTCTTAGCTGGACTGTCAGCTCCTGGAAGGTGGAGGTTATATCATACTCATGTTTGTAATCCTAGAACCTAGCAAAGTACCATAGTTCCCACTCAAATGATGCTTATTAATTGAAAGAAGAATAATTGCAATCTCAGCAGGTTATAGGTTAGAAAAAAAGGAAGATCAGAGAAAGGCGTAACAGTGAATGAGGGGCATTAATTTATTCCATTTATACTGTCATTTATTCATTAAATTTTTATTTTAACTAATATGAATTGAGCTCTGAGTCAGGACCTGTATTGGGGATGGGGGATACACCAATGACTATAACATAGTTCTTGGCTTTAAAAAGGGTGTGGAGGTGAAGCTAGGGAAGGATAGTGAGGGCTGCACAAGTAAACAGCAATTTCAGGGTAATGTGGTGACGCCAGGCGCTCCTTGGAAACTCTACAGGACAGTTCTACTCTGTCCTATAGGGTCGCTATGAGTCGAAATCGACTCAATGGCACTGGGTAGGTGGTAAGAGTACTGAGAAGAGGTCCTGAACTACATCTGAGAAGTTAAGGAGCTGTTAAGTAATTTATTGTGGGTGAAACACAGGGGGTAAAAAGTGGTGAGAGAAGGAAAGACAGTCAACAGGGGCCAGATAATAAAAATATTTTCACAACAGGTACATGGTGCTGAAAGAAATATATTATGGATTTTTTAATATAATTTAATATAATAAATATAAAAAGTCCATAATATATTTCTTTCAGCACCATGTACCTGTTGTGAAAATATTTTTGTTTCTATGGCTCCCTTAGACTTCCTCATAAAGAGATTTCCCAACACTTTGCCCTTGATGGATTCTGACCTGCTGATGGTCACTCTCTGGGTACAAGCTTCTAGGTTAGTCTAGACTGTGGTCACAAATGTGTTCCATGGACCTTATCTGGGCATGGAGCACCAGTCTTCCAGCATCCCACCTTACAGAGTGTTCCCTAGTAGATCAGTTTGGGAAATGGTAGTCTAGACACATATTTCTCAAATTTGGCAATACGACAACTGGACATCACAAAAATGTTGCCCGAGATTTCCAGAGAAAGGGTTTATCCCCAGGAACTGCAGATGTGAACCACGTGTTCTTAGTGTAGTAATACCTTGCGTTGCAGTTACGTGAGTCACAGGATACAGGTTTATGGATATAGATACAGGTTTAGCTAGATAATGAATCCCAGTTTAGCAGTAGCAACACCCTTGCCCGCTATCACTTCTGTTTAAAGGCCTCTGCAAAAGAGGGATGACTACCATAGAAAAAGAAGGGAGGAGAGTTCTAAAAAGGAAAGAAAGGTCAACATTGAGAAATGCCACAAAGGGCAGGACAAGATGGGGATTACATTTTTTCCATTAGATTTGGCAATTAGGCAGTGATCGGTGTTGTTCAGTGGAGTGATGACACACTGTGAAAGGTTGACAAAGGAATGAGAGGTCAGGAAATGTCAACATTAAGGCTAGCAAACTCCTTTGAGAAAAGCCTGTTAGGGTTAAGGGAAGATTCACGCCGTAGAGATTCACCTTTAAATAATATTCCCTTAGGTTTTGCATTTGGATCATAGAGAACTCTTCTTGTCCCCAAATCCTCTATATGCTGATTAGGCAAAATCGAGTCTTACCACTTCTCAATCCACCTCTGAGGTAGAGGAACTAATGAGCTGTAGGATAAAGGTCAAAAAACAAGAGGAAGAAACAAAGGGGCTAAAAAACAATGAGCAAAACAAAACAGAACCACGCCCCGAGTGCCACGAACTGTAATAAGTTGTGCTTCAAATTTCATATCCTTGTTTTGATGGTAAAAATGAGTGTCTGTAGAATTAAAGAGGGTATTTTATAATTAAAATGCTTTCTTGCATCTCATCCATTATCTTCACCCCATCTCCGTCCAAATTAGCAGCTGTGTTGAGTGTGGGCATGTGTAAGCACAAGTCTGGACCAAAGACTGAATTTTGTCCAGTGGCTAGAGTAATTGTATGTAATAAAAATATGTATACATATCTGCACTTGCAAATGAAAACACAGGTTTCTTTCCTTGACTATTTTTAAAGGTAGGTGAGAGAGGAAAACAAGCAAACAAACCAGGGTTCTTCTCAATCTGGGCCTAGCTCTTTCTAAACTTTTGTTACTCACGTCTGATTCATTCGCTGTTTTTTCCTCTCCTGCCTCTGTCATTGCCTGCTGGTGAGAAGAGGACGCTGAATCACAGCCACTCCAGATGAAAAGCAATTCAAACCCAGTCCTTGGGGGATGGAAGGGCATTTTTTTTTTTTTCCCCAATTTGCGTCTATGGAAAAAGCCTCCTACTTTTCCGGGTGACCGTAGAGTGCAGTTTTACAAGTCTCACCCTCGGGCTATGGAAGATTTTGCTCTCGAGTCTATCAATGAGGCACCAGACATCTCACCGTCTCCGGGCCATCGGGGTTTCTAGTCCACAGGCCTTGGCGGCCGGAGAGTGTGTCGTGGACTGAGGGGCAGTGGGAGGGCGTGCAAGAGGTGCCTGGGCAAGCGTGGCCTGAGGGGGAGGGCATGAGGGGAGGCCAGAGCGGCAGTGCCGCGCTCCCTACAGCTTTCCAAGCTCCCACAATGCAGCGCTGGCGTCCCAGTTCCGTTACACTGTCTCTCCCGGCACAGCAGAGCGGGCGGGGCGCGGGCGGGGAGCCGGTGAGCGGTTGCTGTAACCCGAGCGCCCGGCCGAGGGGGGCGCACCCGCGCGGCTCCTCTCGCGCTCTCAGCCTGCGGCCCAGAGAAGGGGAGGAGCCGCACGGTCGCCCTGCCCGGCTCCCAACCCCAGAGGCACCGGTCGCGGGAGCGAGGCGGTCGCCAACTCCGCCGCTCGCGCTGGGCAGGCACCCCGTGCAGCTCTCCGCACAGCACCCCGCGCGCCCGCCGCACGGCTCCTCTCCAAGCCTCGTCCGCCCGCCCGCCCGCAGAAGCGGCGTTTGGGGCGGCTCCTGCCGCGGCTCTGCCCCTGCCTGCGCGCTCGCACAGCCTCGCACACCCCGGCACCCCCTCCAGGGGCGTCCACACTCACCTAGCGCCGGCCAGGGAGGTGCGTGGAGAGGGCGCGTCGGGGGCAGCCGCGGCCTCCGGCCGGCGCTGGGCGCGCGGCCGGGGAGCGTCGGGCCGGAGACGCGCGGGGCTGCGCGGCGCGGGGACAGGAGCTAGGCGGCCGCCGGGCTCCGGGCGCCACCGTGTCCCCAGCGCCCCGGCCGGCCCCTCCGGGCAGTCTGCGGGGGCGGCGCAGTTGCGAAACTGAGTAAGTATTAACTTGGCGGCGATTTCTGGGCAACGTCTCGGATCCCTCCCTCCTCCAGCGAACCTCTGGTCTCCCCTTCCCCGCCCCCTCATTCCTCTCTCTGCACCTTCGGTTTCTTCGTCCCTTCTGCTTCCACTCCACTCCCTCCGCGGGTTCCCCACTACCCGTTCACCTTTTCCCTGTTTTGTTACTCTTTGCGCGTTCTCCCCGCGGCACACACTCGCTTTTGACTCTGTACGAGCTTGTTCGTGGCTTTTCTTTTCCCTCCCAGTGTCCTTGGCAAGAGTTTTAGAGGCCACTTCTGTTGGGAAGGCAAAGGCTTCTTTAATGTATTTTTTACAAACGGAAATCGGGCGCTCGTTTGTCGGGTGGCGGTTTGGTGAAAGCTTATTTTTTTCTCTGAAAAAATGATTGGTTTATAGAATTTTAAATTTTGTTTGAACGATTAATCATTCTCCGTCCCTACTCCACCTCGCTGCCAACCCCCTCTGTGGTCCAGAAGAGGAGACCTTCAAAGGAATTCCATTTTGCAAACTAGAAACTTTAGCGGATAAATCGCAGAAAAACCTGTTAAGATTCAACTTTAAGAGACGTGAGCTTTGAGTGTGGGTCCTTGTGCGGCACTGGATCTCACAGGCAGGCGGAGCACCTGGTTCGTAATCGAGTGTTGCGTTGTTATTTTAGCATCATAGAGCCGCCTGGTGTTGGCTAAACCACTACTTTCCCAGAATTAAATGCCATCTTGAGTAGTACAAGCGTATGCTAGAATTGCGGATCAATATTGCCCCTTATCTTTAGGGATTTAGAACGGAAACAGATGTAGGACACGTTTTCGTAGCTGACTAAAACCTGTCAGGTTACCCCGCCAATACATCAAAGCATTGCATTAAAAAAAAAAATCCCCTAGCTTGATGACAGCGGGGACGAACGTTTATGAATTTTTAAATTCTGCATTAGATCTGTTTTGTCCCAAGGAAGCATATTAAAATATGTATAGATTTCTTCTATTCTCTTAGCGGGATTAACCACTCCTCTGGTAGGAGGCCCCAGGTAGTTTTCTCTTCTCTCTCTCTCTTTTGAAAGCTTTCTTTTTTTTGGATTGCCAGGAGTTGGTATCATGTTATGAAAGAAAAGAAAACGGGAAGATTTTTCTTAATGGATTTTCAGTGTCCTGCCTTTTGCCAGGAGCCCTAGTGGCTCAGTAGTTAAGCACTCTGCTGCTAACCGAAAGGTCTGATGTTGGAACCCACTGGCCGTTCTGTAGGAGAAAGATATGGCAGCATGCTTCCGTAAATGCTTACATGCTTACAACCGTGGAAACCCTTTGGGGCAGTTCTTCTGTCCTGTGTGGTCACTGTGAGTCGGAATGAACTCAACAGCAATGGGTTTGGTTTGGGTTTTTGCCTTTTGCTTGGGTAGTGGTGGTGGTGGTGTTAGGTGCTGTCTGGTCAGTTCCGACCCACGGCGACCCTATGCACAACAGAACAAAGCACTGCCCAGCCCTGCGCCATCCTTACAATTGTTATGCTTGAGCTTATTGTTGCAGCCACTGTGTCAGTCCACCTCATTGAGGATCTTCCTCTTTTCTGCTGACCCTGTACTTTGCAAAGCGTGATGTCTTTCTCGAGGGACTGATCCCTCCTGACAACATGTCCAAAGTGTGTAAGACGCAGTCTCACCATCCTTGCTTTTAAAGAGCATTCTGGTTGTACTTCTTAGTAAATGCCAGGTAGCCCCCTTCAGGGAGAAGTGTCAGGTGGACACAAGACTCAGGATGCAGGACATAGCACCATCAGTCTGGGAGTGGTTTTTGTGCATTTTACCTTTGGGGGGGCATATTAAGGGTACTTTTAATTTTGTCTCCAAGAGGTATTCTTCCCAAAACCATAAAAATTACATGTAACCATAACGCTTTTTAAGAAAAAAAAAAACCGATTGCCATCGACTCAGTTCTGATTCATAGCGACCCTATAGGACAGAGTAGAACTGGCCCAAGAAGACAACATAATTTGATGATTATTCTATTGAAGAATTAGACGTAATAAAATACAGTTTGTAATAAAGATTGATAAAACCCTTCAAAAATCTCCCCTTCATTTTGTCTCATTTTAAGAGTTTCAAAATGGTACTTTCAATAATAGACACGATTGGCAGTAATGCATTGAGTTCTATATAGGTTCATTGATCAAACCGTATTTTTGGGCTTTAATAGCCGAGGGGACATTAGGGAGACACAGAGGGAGCAAATCATGGGACTGTGCAGATAGGAAAGGCATTTAAATTTGTTGTAGTGTCAACATGCTACAAGGAAAGCAGTTGCAAAGAAGAGAGATTGTTTTTCGGGTGTATGCTTACTTACTGAACTTTGGCATTTGGTTGAGATGTTTGGGAATTGCAGGTTTTAAATTCTGTGTAGTCATGGTATAGTTTCTTTTTTGGCTTTTATGTATTTCTAAGGTTTTGACTTTTTAATCTGAAGCTCAGTTTTTGACTTTTGTAGTCTTCTGTACTGGGTGGCTAGCATTAATTTTTTACCTGAATGCTTCGGTCATTTGGAGAAATGATTAGTTCTTCAGGGTTTGTTACTCATTAATTGATCTGTCTTATGTTGATGTTTGTAGTGACTTGGGAGTAAAAATATTATTGGCTGCTGGATATTGTTGTAATAGCTTTGCTCATTTATTGTAAAACATTAAGGCCCTAGATATCTTGCTAGTGTTCAAAACATTGCAGAACTCTTTGCAGGTAGAAGTGGCATGGGCGTAGAAGAGGGATAGTAAAACATTATACATCATAAATATGAGGGTTTCGGTTAAAAAAAAAAAAAAAAAGTATCACCTTTTTACTCTCCTTGGTTGCTACCTTACTCCAACCCTAGATAGATTTCAAAACTCAAGGTGTAAAAAGAGTTTCCAAGTACTCTGTATACCAGGCTTGGGTGTAACTTTGTCACTTCCTAGCTGAGTGAGCATGGCCATACTACTTCAGTGTCTCTAATTTTCAGTTATCTTTCTGTAAAATGGGAGTGCTGCTACTAAAAGGGATGTTGTGGCCACTAGAACACCTGATATTGCACCTGACACATCCTATTGTTCGTTGCTGTCAGGTTGGCCCTGGCTCATGGCGACCTTATGTGTAACAGGACAAAACACTGCCTGGCCTGCACCATCGTCATGGTCACTGGTGTGTTTGAGTTCATTGCTGCAGCTCTTGTGTCAGTCTGTCCCATTGAAGGTTTCCCTTGTTTTCATTGGCCCTCTGCTTTACCAAACAAGATATTCTTGGGTAGCAGTTAGCCTTTTCTGATGACGTGTTCAAAGCCATCCTCATTTCTGAGGAACATTCTGGTTGTATTTCTTCTGAGACTTGATTTGTTACTTCTGTTGGTAGTATACGGTATATTTAATGTTCGTTACCAACACCATAGTTTGAATAGATAGCCAATAAATGGCAGCATCTCAAACTTCTCCAGAAATAAAATATCAATCACCCACGCTTTCAAACTTTCCCATCTCTACATCTCATGTATCCAACAAGTAGCTCTGCTCTGCCCCACCCCCAGCCCAACCAACCAGTTCATCACAGAGTCCTGTCCATTTTCCATGAGAAATCATTTTCGAACCTGTCTGATTTTCAGACCCTACTATGCAACCATCCCATTCCAAGCCACTACTATCTTTCCTCATTGTATTGGTCCCCTTACTGTGCTCCTTACATACACTGTATCCTCCTTCCAGTCTGTTTTCTTATCAGCAGTTTGAAAAAGAAAAAATTCACTTGATGTTGACAGTCTTCAGAGCTCATAGGAAACACATTTATTCTTAGGATAAGATACAAAATCCTCAGCATGCCTGCAAGGTCGTCCATGATTTGGCCCCTTACCCCCACCTACAGTTTGTCTCCACCAGCCGCACTGGCCATCTTTGCAGCAGACTTGCCTCGCACCTGGGTTTATGCTGTTGGTCTATTGTAGACCATTTCCTTGAGTAACTTCTTATCCTTGTGTGCAAGCTCAAATATTATTTCTTAGAAAGGCCTTCTCTGAGAAGGCCACCCTCATATAAATTAGGGCTCTATTATTTTGTCCCATACATCATAATCATCTTTTCCTTCATATTTACCACAATTTATAATTGCATATATTATTTACATAATTGTTTCACGTCTTCACCTGCCCTTAAGGTCAAGGAAAATGTCTGGTTTTTGATACATAAGCATATATATCAAACCAAATCCATTGCCCTCGAGTTGATTCCGACTCATGGTGACCCTGTAGGGCAGAGTAGAACTGCCCCTCAGGGTTTCCAAGGAGCGCCTAGTGGATTCAAACTGCAGACCTTGACCTTGTGGTTAGCAGCCGAGCTCTTAACCACTGCGCCACCAGGGCTCCGGGCATGTACATATATTTAAAAAAAAAAAAAAACCTGTTGATGTAGTGTCAATTCTGACTCATAGCGACCCTATAGGACAGAGTAGAACTGCCCCATAGGGTTTCCAAGGAGTGGCTGGTGGATTTGAACTGTGAACCTTTTGGTTAGTGGCCAAGCTCTTAACCATTATGCCACCAGGGCTACCAGGCATTAGCCAGCTGCCTTTGAGTCAATTCTGACTCATAGCAACCCTACATATATAATAAATAGTAGGTGCTTAATAAATATTTGTTGTTATAATGAATCAGATAGTAATATCACTTTTGTATTTGTATCTTCAGTGTCTTCTTTTTCATTGTTAAATTTGCTTTTCATAACAGTAAAGCCAGACTGGCACTCTCCCATGTTACTTCTTTGTTGGTTGTATGTATCATATGACAGAACCTTTGTGGATTTTAGGGAAAATTAATGTATTTGAGCTCTGTGGAAAGTTCATTATTGGTAATAAATTGAGACACCTTTTAATTAGTGTTACCCTTGTGATTTTCTGTTGTAGATAATCCTTTTTCTAAGTATATCATTAAACTAATTATATCTTTTTCATCAGCACAGAATTACTGAAGGAAAAAAAATGTTACTATGCCGTATTTTACACAATGTCATATAATAACACGTTAGCTGCTATAGATTGCTGTAGTGACAGACTTCAAAGGAAGGTAGGCAAAGAAAACTCTAGTAGAAAAATGAGTTATAGTTCTAAGGATGTTGACTACTTTCCAGCTGTTGGTATGATTTGTATAACTAGACCTCATTTGAGCATAAAATTAATGTAGTAGAATAGTTGTTTGAAAATGAGAGCCACCTAGGTCTGGAAGTTCTTTTTTTTCTCTTTCTTTCCGTCTCAGGAAAGCCTTCCTTGTTTTAGCCATAGAAGTCTCATGACCTCCCAAAGCCAAGGAAGGCTTAAAACTTTGAACATTTTTGTCACATGGCTCCTTTTTACAAAATAAGTTTTACACACTATAACTCAGAAGTATTTATGTTCTTCTTATTGTTTTATTCCCTGCTTCTTACACAATCATCTGTATTTTCTCTTAACTTTTTTTTAATAGGACTTTAATTTTCCCTTCAGAGTTTTCCTTCACACCTTTATAATTCCATTTCTTTTCTATCTTGTAGATCACAAAGTAATACAGAGAACTTTGGAGTTGATTTTAGTCCTTTCAAAATTTATTCTTCTGCACTCAACCCAGAGCTTTCCCCAAACTGTGATACTGTGTTTCTGGACCCTGAGGTTTTGCCAGCCAGAAACTGGGTGCCCTTGGGTTGGGAGAGCAGGGAGGATTAAAGCAGCAGTTTTGAGCATCTCTTATGTACCAAGCTCTGTGCTAGGTGCTCTTACAAAGAAGGAGTAGATGGTTCACCTGGTCAAAGTAATAAAAAGAAACCTTAACCTTTCCATGCATTTGCGCCACTCAAGGACTCCCTCTCTTTTTTTTTTTTTTTCCAATTTTTTAATTGTACTTTAGATGAAGGTTTACAGAAAAAACTAGTTTCTTATTAAACAGTATACATATTGTTTTATGACATTGGTTAACATCCCATGACATGTCAACACTCTCACTTCTCGACCTTGGTTTCCCTATTACCAGCTTTCCTGTCCCCTCCTGCCTTCTAGTCCTTGCCCCTGGGCTGGTGTGCCTGTCTAATCTTTGGCTGAAGGGTGAACCTCAGGAGTGACTTCACTACTGAGCTACAGGGGTTTCCGGGGGCCACACTCTCGGGATTTCTCCATTCTCTGTCAGGCCAGTAGGTCTGGTCTTTTTTTGTGAGTTAGAATTTTCTACATTTTTCTCCAGCTCTGTCTGGGACCCTCTGTTGTGATCCCTGTCAGAACAGTCAGTGGTGGTAGCTGGGCACCATCTAGGTATGCTGGACTCAGTCTGGTGGAGGCCATGGTAGATGTGGTCTCTTCATCCTTTGGACTAATCTTTTCCTTGTATTTTTAGTTTTCTGCATTGTTCCCTTCTCCTGAAGGGGTAAGACCAGTGGAGTATCTTAGATAGCCACTCACAAGCTTTTAAAACCCCAGACGCTACTTACCAAAGTAGAATGTAGTATATTTTCTTTATGAACTATGTTATGCTGATTGAGCTAGATGTTCCCTGAGGACTCCCTCTTCTTATTTCCCTACCCACTCAACAACAACGGGTTTGGTTTGTTTTCCATTGTGGAAGGCATGACAAGATAAAGATATCCCCTTTAGCCAGATCCTTTACCTTATCTTGCTGTTCATTTAGACCTGATTTTATCTGTATTAAAATATTGGGAGTCTGGTGGGAGAGGGAAACACCGTGTGATTTGCATTTGTACTGGGCCTCTGTGCCCCCAGGACATTTGCATCATGAGTGGTCACACAGTGGAGAAGAGGAAAAGTTATGGTTGGAAGCACTTGTTATTTTTCCCTCATGTATATATGCCTGCTGGTTACCTGACTGACCTTGAACAAGTTGCCTAGATTTTTTGGCACCAATAATATTTATTTCGTATTTGTTTCACAGCCTTTCTGTAAGGATTTAGAAGACTTATTTTTGGCAGTGTTTTTTGCCACATTCAGCTATATTACAAAGCTCATTACAGTGAACTCCAGTGCTGTCCAAATTTTATACATTAAGAAAAATATTTTCTTATTCAGTAGCATATGTCTTACTCTTTGTTTTCAAAAGAACCCAGATATAAATACATGTTTTAACAAGAGGAAAGTTGTCATAATTTTCTGCCAGGATTTACTCATGTGAGTGATATATCTTGTCACTCTTGTTACTGTCTTTGGCTTCTGAGTGCTAAATCATGTTTATCCTTAATTATAGTAGTTGTATTACTGGAAAATCACTTACAATCACTTGAATTATTCTTCTATATGTAAGTGCCTGTTGTTGTGTGCTGTCGATTCGATTTCTAACTCCTAGCAACCCTGTGTAACAGAGCAGAACTGCCCCATAGGGTTTTTTTTCCTAGGCTGTAGTCTTTACAGGAGCAGATCCCCAGGTCTTTCTACCATGGAGCTGCTGGGTGGGTTCAAACTGCCATCCTTTTGATTAGCAGCTGAGCACTTAACCATTGCACCACCAAACCAAAAAATAAAAACAGCCAAACCCGTTACTGTCGAGTTGATTCTGACTCATAGCAACCCTATAGGACAGAGTAGAACTGCCCCATACCCCAGTGAGCAGTTGGTGAATTTGAACTGCCGCCAGGGTTTCCATTGCGCTACCAAGGCTCTTCATACAGGTACATATGTTTAAAAAATTGTTGTTGTTAGGTGCTGTTGAATTGGCTCCAGATCATAGTGACCAATTGTACAACAAAAGGAAACTACGGCCCAGCCCGGTACTGTCCTCACATATGCGTATGAGGCAGTTAAAAACACTATGACTTGAATCAGGCATACCTTAGTCCTCAAAGTAACATCTTTGCTTTTTAACACTTTTAAGAGGTCTTTTGCAGCGTGTTTACCCAATGCACTACATCATTTTATTTCTTGACTGCTGCTTTTGTGGATTTTGATTGTGGATCCAGGTAAAATGAAATCTTTGACAACTTCAGTATTTTCTCCATTTATCCTAATGTTGCTTATTGGCCCAGTTGTGAGAATTTTTGTTTTCTTTATTAAAAAACAAGCAAACAAACCCACTGCCAACAAATCGATTCCAACTCATAGTGACCCTATAGGACAGAATAGAAATGCCCCATAGGGTTTCCAAGGCTGTAAATCTTTACGGAAGCAGACTGCCACATCTTTCTCCTGCAGAGCGGCTGGTAGGTTCCAACTGCAGACCTTGGCTAGCAGCCAAGCTCTTTAAACACTGCGCCACCAGGGCTTCTCTGTTTTCTTTATATCGAAGTGTAATCCATCCTGAAGGTTGTAGTCTTTGCTTCAGATCCTTTTTGCTTTCAGCAAGTGAGGCTGTGTCATCTGCGTATCACAGATAGTTAATGAGTTTTCCTCTAATCCTGATGCCACGTTCTTCTTCAGGTAGTCCAGTTTCTAGGATGACTCGCTCAGCATGCAGATTTAATAAGTGTCGCTAAAGGATTCAGCCCTGATGCACACCTTTCCTGATTTTAAACCCTGCAGTATCCGCTTGTTCTGTTTGAACGGCTGCTTTTTGGTCTATGTACAAGTTACTCATGAGCACAATTAAGTGTTTTGGAACTCCCATTCTTCGCAATGTTAGCCATAATTTCTCATGATCCACACAGTTGCATGCCTTTATGTACTCAATAAAGCACAGGTAAACATCTTTCTGGTGTTCTCCTCTTTTAGCCATGATCCACCTGACATCAGCAATGATATCCCTTGTTCTACATCCTCTTCTGAATTCAGCTTGAATTTCTAGCAGTTCCCTGTTGATACACTGCTGCAACTGCTTTTGAATAATCATCATCAAAATTTTACTTGCATGTGATATTAATGAGATTGATAATTTCTGCATTCTGTTGGGTCACCGTTCTTTAGAATGGGCGCAGACATGGCTCTCTTCCAGTTAGTTGGCCAGGTAGCTCTATCTTTCAAATTTCTTGGCATAGATGAGTGAGCACTTCCAGCGTTGCATCTGTTGAAACATCTCCATTAAACAATTAGGGTTCTCTTAATAAATGTTGAACTGGGAAAATAGGAGTTTGTTCTTATTTTTGCTTAAAATATTTGAGTAGATTTCTAGTCTATGAGACCCTACTTTATAAATACTATTGAGAAATAGGTTGGTGATATTTTGTAATGATGTTTAAGGTAAAATTTAGCCCCTTCTAAGTTGTTTTTGCTAGCTGCCATCAGGTTGGCTCCCAACTCATGTTTACCCCATGCATGATGGAATGAAACTCTGCCCAGTCCTGTGCCATCCCCGTGATTGGTTATGGGTCAGACTGTTGTGACCTAGAGGGCTTTCATTGGCTGATCTTCAGAAGTAGATGCTGGGCCCATCTTCATAGTCCATCTTAGTCTAGAAGCTCTGCTGAACCCATTCAGTATCACAGCGCTGTCAGATGGTGGTAGCTGTGTATGATTTGCCTTGGCTGGGAGTTGAACCCAGGTCTCTGGCGTGGAAGATGGGAATTCTACTGAATCATAGTTGTTCTTATGGCTCCTTCTAAAGGAGTCTTTAATACATGATACAGTTAGAGCTCAGGAAACCTTAAAAGTAGCTTTTTTAAATGCTCTGTTGTATTTATTTTCTCTTTATATATTATGTCTTCTTTATATTTCTTTTTTAAACAGCTTTATTGAGGTATAATTGATATACAGTAAACTGCACGTATTTAAGTATACAATTTTATAAATGTTAATCTATGCATGTATGTGTGAAATCACCACAATCAAGATAATGAACGTATCCATCAACCCCCAAAATTTCCTTGCGCCCTTTTGTAATCCCTCCCTTAATTTTATCTCCCCTTCCAAATCACTGCTGTGCTTTCTGACATTATCGTTTGCATTTTCTAGAATTTTAAATGAATGGAATCATACAGTATGTACTTTTTTCTTGCCTGGCTGCTTTCACTCAGGATGCTTAATAGGAGTTATATCCATGTTGTGCTTAGGAGTTGTTGTTGCTGTTGTTATCTCCTATCTATTTGGCCCCAACTCATGGAGACCCCATGCACAGCGGAATAACACGCTGCCCTATCACACTGCTGTGATTTATAGGGTTTTCATTGGCCAAATTTCATAGATCGAGCCTTTCTTTTATGTAGCACTAGCTCATTCTCTTCAGTACTGAGTGGTATTCCATTGTATTAGTATACTACAATTTATCCATTCACCTATTTATTGTTAGACGTCTGGGTTGTTTCTGAGTTTTAGCTATTGCTGCTATAACATTTGCATGCAAGTCTTTATATGAACATATGCTTTTATTTATCTTGGGCAAGTCTAGGAGTCAAATGATTGGATCATATGGGAGTTGTATGTTTAGCTTTTTAAGAAACTGCCAATCTGGTTTCCAAAGTGGTTGTGTCATTTTACTTTCCTACCAGCAGTGTATGAGAGTTTTAGTTCCTTCACATCATTACCAACACTTGGTATGGTCATCCTTTTCAATTTTAGTCATTAATCGTATCTCATTGTGGTTTTAATTTGCATTTTCCTAATGATCAGTGATGTTGAGCATCTTTTTTATGTGTTTCTCTCTCTCTGTGTCTCTTTTTTCCTACCTTTGTATCTTCTTTAGTGAAGTGCCTGTTCCTGTTTTGCCCATGTTTTTGTTGGGTTGGTTTTCTTATTGTGAATTTGAGAGTTCTTTTTATATTCTAGATGCATATCCTTCATCAAATATATGCTTTGCAAAGATTTTCTCCTAGTTTGCGGCTTGTCTTTTTATTCTATTAACAGTGATTTTTGAAGAGCAGACATTTTTAATCTTGATGAAGTCCAATTTAAGGTTTCATTCTTTTATAGATCATACTTTTGATGTTTAGGGAACTTTTGCCTAACTTAAGGTCACACAGATTGTCTCCTGTGGTTTTTACTAGAAGATTTATAGTTTTAGGTTTTACATTTATGTCTTTTTTGAGTTAATTTTTTATACGGTGTGAATTACGGCTTGAAATTCATTTTCTGCATATGGATATCCAGTTGTTTAGCACTAATTGTTACAAGAAATTTTTTTTTCACTGAATTGCCTTTGCATATTTGTTGAAAAATGAGTTGTCTATTATATTGTTTTTATTGTGTCATTTGACATTTATAGTTGGATGACACAAACAAAATGAAAAGCAACTGTATCCAATATTGCTAATGTGTTTTTGTGATGTTTACTTTCGTGAAAATTTCTAGTTTCTTACCATGGCCTTCATGGAAACCTTTCCTACTCGGACTTTCCGTCTTTTCTTTCCCATTCATTTCCTTGTATTTACTTTCTCTTTTTGTTATTTGCTTATCTGTTATAATAATAAAGTCTCTCGGTGGCGGGGGCGGATATACACAGTTTACCTTATTTAACCAACTTAAATACAGTCATGCGCCACATAATACCATTCGGGATGCGTCCAACTGCGTATATAGGTCTGTGGTTCTGTAAGATTTTTTTTTTTAAAAAAAGGAAAGCAGCTCTCCTTTTGCTTATTATTTTCCACTAACGGTTTTAAAGACTCCAGACCCCCAAAGTGAATGAGTGTTGGGGCTCTGGGGGCACTACAAAACTGCAGCGCCTCTTCCTCCTCCGCCTCCTGTACACTCCTTCTGACTTAATTCACCAGCCCAGCAGCTGTGCCAGCGCAGAGTAGTGCCTGCCATGGCTCCTCCACTCCTGCCGTGGCGCTGGCGGGACGCCGGCCAGGCTGGGACACTTGCCAGTCCGGCTCCAGCCCTGTGCGGCACGGCTGCTGCTACTGCAGCACTTGATCGGGGAAGAGTTTGCACCAACAGGGCAGTGGCAGCCAGGGGCCGCTCCCTGCAGCCACCCTTCCATGCCTGCCGTGCCTCCTTCCCCCTACACCCTCCTACCCATCTACCGGACTGCGAAGCCCTCATCCCGCTGCTGGCGCAGCTACTGCCTGGCCAGCCACCCAGCCGACAAGGCCGGCCTCCTGTGTCCTATGCATACAGCTTTGGGGCTTTGTACGGTGGGCTCCCATAAGGTTTTAACATAATAGGCTTTACGGGGGTTAAACTGCGGATTGTATGGGTACTGCCAGTATATAATATGGTGATTGCACAACGACCAAATCGCTTAACATCCTATTTTACAGAACGAATCATGGCCGTTAAGTGACGCATACCTGTATAGTTTTTTGCTATCTTTCTTGTCGTGTGCGGTTGAGTTGATTTCAATTCATAGCAACCCTGTAGGACAGAGTAAAGCTAGGCTATAAATCTTTATAGGAGCAGACTGCCAGGTCTTTTCTCCTGTAGAGCTGCTTGTTGGGTTTGAGCCACTGACCTTTCAGTTAGCAACTGAGTGCTTAACCACTTTGCCACCAGGGCTTCCTCTACTTAAATATACTTTTTTGTTATCTTTCCTGTTAATGACAGTTATTTCACTGTGTTCTCTCTTTGAATACCTGCCAGCGGCGATCACCCACTCTTTTTGTCCTTATCTGATTTTCCCCCACTGCCATCTTGAAATCTGTCGAGTAGCACCATATGAGGTGTATTTGAAAGACTGCCCATTTACGTTCAAATCTTAGCTGCGCTTGGGTATCCTTGGAGGAGTTATGAGCTCACAGAGCCCCAAATTTCACAGTCCCTAAATGAGGCTAATGATTTATCACGCAGGGGTGTTTTGAAACAAAAGAGATGTTTATACATGTTCATATACAGAAATGAATGTGCACGGAGTGCCATAGTGGAAGGTCGGTTAGTTCCTTTCCCCCTTAACCCACCTCCACTGAGCTCTACGTACTCATTCTGTCTGAACTGGAATCTGGACAGGTCTCAGTGCCCTTTGGGGAGTATAGGTGCTAACCCCTCTGCAGTCCGTCAAGTCCAGTGGTTCTGAGGAACACTCAAGTTAGAGAACATCGTCAGTTTAGATCACCCAAGGATCTAAGAAGAGTGTTTGCTAGTTAGCAGGGAAGCTCTTCTCATCTTCCATACTCTGGACCCTATTTCCATGGCCTTTCTAGATAATCCTTTTTCTCTGTTGAATTTCAGTCTCTCCTTCTCTTGGTTCCTCAGGCTCAGCCTGAAAACAGTATGGCAGTCTCTCTTGACATTGCCGTTCCTTCTAGCTATCTCTTTTCTCAGCCAGCTTCTTACGGGAGTGGTCATTGCTGCTACTTATTCACCTGCCAACTCACTCTCCAGCAAAGCACCATTTCTTAGAAACATTTCTCACCACAGGCACCAATATCGTAATTGCCAAAATCAGTGCAAATTTTTCAATCCTAATATAACCTAAACTTGCTGTAACAATCTTACACTGTTGGACCATCTCCCTGTGTCTTGAAACTTCTCCTCCTTGACTTCCATGGCACCATTATTTCTTTGTTTATTGATTCATTCATTCACTCACAAATGAACTACTTGCCTTTCCAGGCATTGGGATGTAGCAGAGAATAAAACACACAGTTCTTGTTCTCCTGGAGAGTGTACTTTACTGGGGGCAGGCTGATAATAAATGAATGAGTAATTTTATATTATGTGATGAGAAATAACTTTGGAGAAGAAAACAATACAGAAAGGTGGGGGGCTGAAAGTTCTGGGGTAGGAGTGAAGGTATAATTTGATATTGAATGGCCAGAAAGTCCCCACTAATGAGAGAACATTTGAGCAGAGACCTTAATGAAGTGAAAGACCAAACTCTAGCTGTCTGGAGGACAAACACTCCAGGTGGAGGTGACTGTGAGTGCAGAGGCCCTGGAGCGGGTGCACACAGATGTATCCATGACATAGCAGCCAGACCCGTGTAACTGGCGTGGAACAAGGGCAGTAGTAGGAGATGAGGCAGAGGAAGTAGTAGCATTCTGTATATCAGAGCCTTATTGGCCTTGGGAAGGATCTTGGTTTTTATTCTGAATGAGAAGACTGTTGAGAGCCTTGACCAGAGAAATGAACGACCTGGAGAGACAGCATAGAGTAGTGGTCAAGGGCACAGAGTCTGGATCTGGCTGCCCAGGTTAAAATCCCAGCTGTACACTTTCTGGCTCTGTAACTGTAGACTAGCCCTGTAACTTCTGTGTCACATTGGTAAAATGCAGTAGTAATGGTACCTATCTTTTAGGGTTATTGTAAGGATTAAATGAATATTAATTTTGGAAGAGTACTCAGAACAGGGAATGACAGTATTATAAAGGTGCTTGTTAAATAACATTAGTGAAGTTGAAAAGGCTCACTCTGCTGCCATGTGGAAAGTAGCTTTTAGGGAGGAAGTAAGGATAGAAGCAAAAGATGAATCTACACAAGGGTTAATTGTGGCTTGGGTAGGTGCTAGTGGTGAAGGTGGGGAGAAGGGTCACATCTGGGTGTATTTTCGAGGCGAGGCTGACCTGTTGTCTAGAGGACTAGATCTGCTTTGCCTCCCGTCCCTGACCTTTCTAACTTGGCTGTCTGTTCCTCAGCATACCTCTCTTCTCCCTCTCGACCAGAAGTTCTCAAACAGAGTGGTAACATTTAGAAATAGGTGGAGAGTTTTTGTTATCACAGTGACTGAGATATGGGCATTTCTAGTATTTTGTGGGCAATGGCTAGACCAGCAGCACTCAGCATCCTGTGTGGTGAAGACTTATTGCTTGCAGTTTGGCAGTATTATCCTGGTTGAGAAATGCTGCTGTAGGCCTTCTTCCCACTCTGTGACCTCCAAGCGCAGCATGTCTTAACCTTTGGTCCCTGTGTGGGCAGCAGGGGGGCATGTAAATTTCCTGATATTTTTTCCAAAATGTTATCTGCTTAAACTTTTTTTGTATGTGTGAGAGAGGGTACAAAATTTTCATCATGTTCACAAAGGGGTCCGTATCCCAAGAATGCAAGGACTCAGGTTGTGAGTGGCCTCGCCCACTTTCATTGTTTTCATTCCAGCCTGTGTGGTGATGGACATCCAAATCTGTGTTTCTGTAGTGCTCTGTACTGTGAGTTCCAGACTCCTCTCTACTGAGCGTGTGTCGGTTTCTCATGATGAACATGTCTCCTAGCCTCTTCCTTTATTTTCCATCTGGCTTTATGGCACCATCATCCACCTTATTCCCAATCTTGCCTTCGCTCTGCCACATCCCTTTGACCAATTCATCTAATCCTTCTGATTTTACCTCCCGAACACCTGAGGACGTTTTCTCCATCTCCCTGTAATTCACTACTCTAATTTATCACCTTTCATGTAGACTGTTGCCACTTTACTGGTCTCCCTGCCTGAGACCTGTCCTTTAGAGATGAACTACTGGATATACAACTCTCAGTGTGTCTCTGATCTGCTGAAAGCTCAACCCTGTCACTGTCTGCAGAGTTGAATTTAGGTTCTGTTTTTTTTTTTTTTTTTTTCATGGCCCAGGAGTTTTGAAATCTGGCTCCACCCTCCTGGCCTGGGCTGCCTGGCCATCTGGTTGGCCAGCCTCCCTGCCTGCTTGTCCTCCTGCCCTCGCTCCTTTCCCTTCTCACTCTGCTTTTTCTCTGTTTCTCACTCTCATCCCCTCCTCATGCACTAGGCTATATAAAGAATATAGCAGGACTAAATTAGTAAGCCATTTCATGCCTTGATGCTGAAATATCTGAACGTGTTGTTTGATCACCCTAAAAAATGGTTAAACCTTACATTTACTTGCCAAAATACTTTATGGCCCTCAAGCCCTTTTAAAGGAGAGGCTCACTCCCTCAGGAGCTGATCTCTCTACCTTAGGTATGCATATCTCTTTTCCTTCTTTGCATTGTAATTTTGGAAGCTCTCTACTTCAAACAAGTGAGCTTCCAAGAGGTCCTTCTTAAGTTCCTGTGTTCCTGAGTTCAAAGTGACTAAGGTTTCAAGCTTGCAGTCTGTCAGTGCAGTTCTAGGAACCTAAGTTGGTTCTTTGAAGCTTTATAAAACAAGATAGGCCCTTGCTTCTGGGTGTTCCATGGGTCATCTTTTACTAAAGTGGAGCAGCTTTGTCTACACAAAAAATATCTTGAGGCAGGTGGCTAGTTGTCTTTGGGATACTAATGGCCTTTCAACAGGTCTTAGTGCCCAAATTCATCCCTCACCTCTTGAATTTCAAGAGCCTCGGTAGGCCCAGCCCTGGCTGCACTCAGCCTTTCTGTTGTAGAACAGTTTTCTAACTTCCTAAACTAACTTCGGGCCAAGTTCCCACCTTTGGTACTGACTGTCTTGTTACATATTGAGAATGGAAAAACTTCTGAAGCTCATTCTTCTCTGTTCTGGCTGATTATTACTGTTTACATAGGTTAGCCCTTTTTACCCTCAGTCTGATTCATCCTTTGCCCTTCAGCATTCTTCTCGATTTTCATTCCATATGCAAATGTAATATTTTTCATCACTCAGCTATTTTTATTGGCTCTACTTGTCTTTCCATCATTGTTATTTGCCTCTTTTTGTTAGCACTTTAAACATGTACTGTGTCTTTGCATTATGAGAAGTGATGCGATAAATAATATTTGTAAAACACTTCAAAACAAATTTTTAACACAGCAAACAAGTTTATCCACAGACTAACCAACATGATTGTGCCCACCCAGGCAGAGTTTTCAGAGTCTGCCTCCAGGTCCCGTCTTTGTTTCCATCTGTGCAGTTGTGATTTGAAAGTGAAGGGGTGGAGTTGTCTCCAGATTTGTTGTGTTCCCTGCTAGACTCAGGACCTAAGGTTAGTTATTTACATGTTTAGTTACTTAGAGTCATAAGCTCTTAGAAAGCAGGAGCTTGTTTGATTCTCTTTGGGGCCTGGCATAGCTAGTTGTTGAATGCATTCACTGTTTTGTGTCTGGCTTCTCACACTCAATGTTGTTGTTTGTGTGAGTCATCCCTATTATTTTTAGTTGAAATATTTTTGTTGCATATATTTCACAATAGAAAAATTTTTTAATTATACTGTAGATGAAGATTTACAGAACAAACTAGCTTCTCATTAAACAGTTAGTACACATATTGTTTAAAGACATTGGTTACTAACCCCACGACATGTCAACACTCTCACTTCTTGACCTTGGGTTCCCTGTTGCCAGCTTTCCTGTTCCCTCCTGCCTTCTAGTCCTTGCCCCTGGGGTGGTGTGCTTGTTTAGTCTCATTTTGTTTTATGGGCCTGTCTAATCTTTGGCTGAAGGGTGAACCTCAGGAGTGACTTCATTACTGAGCTAAAAGTGTATCCAGGGGCCATACTCTAGAGGTTTCTCCAGTGTTGTCAGGCCAGTAAGTCTGGTATTTTTTTGTGAGTTAGAATTTCATTCAACATTTTTCTCCAGCTCTGTCCAGGACCCTCTATTATGATCCCTGTCAGAGCAGTCAGTGGTGGTAGCTGGGTACCATGTAGTTGTGCTGAACTCAGTATGGTGGAGGATGTGGTAGTTGTGGTCCATTAGTCCTTTCTTGTATCTTTAGTTTTCTTCATTCTCCCTTGCTCCTGAAGGGATGAGACAACTGGAGTATCTTAGATGGCTGCTCACAAGCTTTTGAGACCCCAGATGCTACTCACCAAAGTAAAATGTAGAAAATTTTCTTTATAAACTGTGTTATACTGTTGAGCTAGATGGTCCCCAAGACTGTAGTCCCCACAGACCTCAGCCCAGTAATTCAGTCCCTCAGGGAGTTTGAATGTGTCTATGGAGTTTCCATGACCTTGCCTCGTACAAGTTGTCGTGACTTCCCCAGTGTTGCATACTGTCTTACCCTTGACCAAAGTTACCACTTATCTATTGCCTATTTAGTGTTTTTCCATCCCCACCCTTCCCCTCCCTCATAACCATCAGATTGTTTCTTTTTGTGGTAAACCTTTTCATGAGTTTTTATAGTAGTGGTCTCATACAATATTTGTCCTTTTGTAATTGACTTATCTCACTCAGCATAATGCCCTCCGGATGCATCCCTGTTAATGAGATGCTACACAGATTCATCGTTATTCTTTATCCCGTAATACTCCATTGTGTGTATGTACCACAGTTTGTTTATCCATTCATCTGTTGATGGGCATCTAGGTTGTTTCCATCTTTTTGCTGTTGTGAACAATGCTGCAGTGAATGTGGGTGTGCATATGTCTATTCCTGTGACAACTCTTATTTCTCTAGGATATATTCCTACGAGTGGTATTATATGGTATTTCTATTTCTAGCTTTCTAAAGAAGCACTGTATGGTTTACAAAGTGGTTGTACCATTTTGCATTCCCACCAGCAGTACATAAGAGTTCCAGTCTCCCTGCAGCCTCTCCAACATTTGTTACTTTATGTTTTTTTTTTTATTCGAGCCAGTAATGCTGGGGTGAGATGGTATCTCACTGTGGTTTTGATTTGCATTTCTCTAATGGCTAGTGATCCCTAGCATTTCCTCATGTGTCTGTTAGCTGCTTGCATGTCTTCTGTGGTGAAGTCTTTTCATTTCATTTGCCCATTTTTTAATTGGATTATTTGTCTTTTTGTTGTAGAGGTGTTGGATTTTCTTTTAGGTTTTAGACATTAGACCTTTGTCGAATTTGTAATAGCCAAAAATTTTTCCCCAGTCTGTAGGTTCTCTTTTTACTCTTTTGCTGAAGTCTTTTGATAAGCATAGGTGTTTAATTTTTAAAGAAGATTTCAGTTATCTAGCTTATCTCCTAGAGTTTGTGTGTTGTTAGTTATGGTTTATATCCTATTAATGATGTGTATTAGGGCCTCTAGAGTTGATCCTATTTTTTCCTTCTATGATATTTATAGTTTTTGCTTTCATATTTAGGTCTTTGATTCATTTTGAATTAGTTTTTGTATATGGTGTGAGGTATGGGTCCTGTTTCATTTTTTGCAGATGGACATCCAGTTTTGCCAGCACTGTTTATTAAAAAGACTGTCTTTTCCCCATTTGATGAACTTTGGGCCCTTGTGGAAGATCAGGTAACTACAGGTGGATGGATTTATATCTAGATTCTCAATTCTGTTTTATTAGTCAATGTGTCTGTTGTTGTACCAGTACCAGGCTATTTTGACTACTGTAGCTATATAGTAGGTTCTGAGGTCAGGTAGTGTGTGTCCTCCTACTTTATTATTCTTCTTTAGTCGTGCTTTACTTACCCAGGGCCCCTTCCCTTTCCGTATAAAGTTAAATACTAATTTTTCCATCTCTTTAAAGAATGTTGTTGGTATTAGGATTGGGATTGCATTGCATTTGTAAATTAATTTAGGTAGGATTGTTATTTTCACAATGTTGAGTCTGCCTATCTCTGAGCATGGTATGTTGTCTGTTTATGTAGATCTCTTTTGGTTTCTTGCAGTAGTGTTTTGTAGTTTTCTTTGTATAGGTCTTTTACATCCCTGGTTAGATTTACTCCTAAGTATTTTTTTTTTTTAGGAACTATTATAAATGGTATGGTTTTCCTACTATCCTTTTCATCGCTCTCTTTATTGGTATACAGGAATCCAACTGATTTTTGTATGTTTATCTTGTATCCTGCTATTCTGCTGAATCTATTAGTTCCAGTAGTTTTCTTGTGCAGTCCTTTGGATTTTCTATGTATAGTATCATACCATCCGCAAATAGGGACAGTTTAACTTCTTCCTTACCAATTTGGATGCCCTTTATTTCTTTTTCTTGCCTTATTGCTCTAGCTAGGACTTCCAGCACAATGTTAAATAGGAGTGGTGATAAAGAGAGTCCTTGTCTTGTTCCTATTTTCAAGGGGAATGTTTTCAACCTGTCTCCATTAAGAATGATGTTCGCTGTTGGTTTTGTATAGATGCCCTACTTGGTTGTGGTGTATTATTTTTTTGATACGATACTGAATTCTTTTGGCTAGAATTTTGTTGAGAACATTTGCATCTATATTCACGAGAAATATTGGTCTGTAATTTTCTTTTTTCGTAGTGTCTTTGCCTGGTTTTGGTATCAAGGTTATGCTGGATTCATAGAATGAATTCAACAGTATCCCTCCCTTTTCTAACCACAATATAAATTAAAAAATTTTTTTTGAATAGTTTGGAAACACCTAAGTGGTTGAAAGGAGTCACTGGGTGGAATAAACAGTTAAGCACTCAACTACTGTCTAAAAGATTTATGATTCAAACCCATCCAGAGGACCTTTGGAAGACAGGCCTGACAATCTGCTTCTAAAAGGTCACAGCCTTGAAAACCCTTTAGAGCAGTTCTACTCTGCACACATAGGGTCACTTTGTGTTGGAGTTGACTCAATGGCTAGTAACAACAAATGGTTGACAGCAGGGCACTGGTTAATTAAATTATACTACAGCGGCCAAATGAACTCTTATACAGCCATTAGAAGTATTTATGAACAATTTACAATAATTTGGGTAAATGCTTATTATACATTTTTGTTAGGTAAAATGTCAGAATATAAAATTATATATTCAATGTGATCATAATAGTTTTATTTTTTCAAATAGGCATACCAAATGAAAAAAAAAAAAGACACCAGGAAGAAAAACACCAAACTCTTAATCCTGCTTTTGACCTCAGGACACACACACACTCACAACGATGGATTTCATTGAATTTTCATGCAATGAGTATATCCCTCATGCTCCTGACTTCTAATAGCATTCCATAGTTTTGACTGATTGCTTTCTTTATATAAATGGAATCATACAGCATGTACTCTTTTGTGTCTGGTTTCTCACACTCAGTGTTGTTGTTTGTGTGAATCATCCATGTTCTGTTTGGTTTTAAATTGTTTATTCTTATTTTTGGGGTGTGGCTTTTAATCTTCCTCTTTCATCTTTCTATGTTTTCCAAAATTTTCTATAATGGTTATATAGTTTATAGTCAGAAAAAGATAGCATTCATTTTTTTTAAAGATGCAGAGGCAAGGTTATTTGTTAAAATGCTTTGGGTAGGTTCATTTGGCCAATTTGACTAGACCATGGTGCATGCTGAGGAGAATTGGGAAAATAAATTGGGGCTCCATTGAAACAGACGTGGTGCAGTGAAATGTGAATTCAGCGTCAAGAGAACCAGATTCTGTTTTGTCATTTAGTAGTCGTGGGACTGTGGACACATCCTTTAATCCCTTTGATCCTCAGTTTGCTCATCTGTTGGTCAACTGGGTGTGATGATGTCTTTCTTGTGAACTGGTCATGAGAATTAGCTTGCAGTAATGAGTCTATGAGACAGTCTGCCAGATTGTGAGGTCCTTTACTTAAAAATTAGAGTCAGGAAGGATGGAATCAAGGGAGGGAATTCATGTCCAATGGCCATAATTTCTCTAAGAAGTGAAGGATGAAGGTTTTCTGTTTGAGAGTGAAAGTAGATGGCCTTGAAGTTGGTGTTTGAACAAGGCAGGGGAGCTTTGGGGCATGTAGCCTCTTTAAGTGCTGGGTGAGCTAGGGAGTCCAGGGAGAATGACCGGAGGGCACAGCAGTGTTGAGAGCCCAGCTGAGGTTGGAGCGTAATGGTGAATGTAGCAAGTGACTTTTTCCCCGCAAGAGCTATTTATCATGTTTTATTTGGGTTACTATTAAACTGATTTTTCCTGATCGTACAAAAAAGAAAAGGGAAGGAGGAAGAAAGCCCATCTGACAGAATGGAAATGCCACGGCTAATCTACAAAGAGAGCAAACGCTGTGTTTAAGGAAGCTTCTGCTTTAGAAGGCAAGTGTTATAGAAGTTCACAGTGATTTGGAGCTCGGAATATCTCTTTTCAAAGGTATTTTCACTAAAAGCCAGGGCTGAGATTTTCGTTTTGCCCACAAGAGTCTATGAAAGAAAGGGAATTTTTACTAGTATTGTTTTTTCTAGCTCTATGAGACTTCTAAAAGCACTAACAGTTTTAACTATTTTAGGTTCTTCATCTAGAATAGGGTTTGATGGGCCAATGTAGAGCCGTTTTGATGGGTACTAATAGTACTCATTGCCATCGAGTCAATTCTGACTCATAGCGACCTTATAGGACAGAGTAGACCTGCCCTGTAGGGTTTCCTGGGAGCGGCTGATGGATTCGAACTGCCTACCTTTTGGTTAGCAGCCAGTCTCTTAACCACAATGCCACCAGGGCTGTTATTCATGGATGGGAGCTTTGTTTCTATGGGAATAATACTTAGTGCCATGAAAACTATTGAGGTTGTGCTCAGAGCTTATCTGCCTCTTTTAAATATGGTGATGGGTGAACACTCATCCTCAACTCAGTATAGGCAGGTTAGCTATTTGTGGATAAATGATGTTGGTAGATCGGTCAGTATCTTTAGTCATCATTGATTCATTCATACAGTATCTATTGAGTGCCTATGAGCTGGATATGCAAAGACAAAAAAAAAAATCTTAAGGTATTTTGTAGATATTCAAACAAATACTTTTAGGAGTATGATGATGAATAAAATGGAGCTGTGGGTTCCTTGGGTGGGCTTGAAAGTGTATGCTTCTGGAAAGATATTTCTAATTCTACCTGAGGAAATCAAGGAAAGCTTAAGAGGAAAATTCACACTTCAGCTAAGGCTTGAAGATGAAAAGACATTTTCTGGGAGGACATTCCATACAAATAGAACAAACAGGTTCAAGGGTGTAAGCAAGAATGTGTCTGTCGGAAAACTACAAATCATCTTGATATCGCTAAAGTTAAGCGTGCGGGGTGGTGTGGGGGAGTGTCAGGAACTGAGGTTAGGAATAATTCCTTTTTCCTCCCTAGGGGAAAAGATACCACATTGTCCTAAAGTTTGTTTAGCCTTTTGGTGATAGCAAGTTTGCTTATATTGTCGTTAGCTGCTCTTGAGTCAGCCTCTAACTTATGGTGACCCCACGCACAGTGAGATTGGACCATTGTGTTCCATAAGATTTTCATTGGCAAATTTTTTGGGGGGGAGTATATTTCCAGGTCTTTCTTCCTAATCTGTCTTAGTCTAGAAGCTAAGCCTCCTAGCAACATGCATGCAAACCTCCACTGACAGATGGGTGGTGGCTACACAAGAGGTGAATTGGCCAGAATTCAAACCCAGATCTCCCTCACAGAAGAAGAGAATTCTACCACTGAACTACCGCTGCCGCCGATGAGAAACAGTTTTGTTTTTTTTTCTGTCTTTGTCCTGAACTGAGGTTTCTACCTATCAGATTTTTCATTAGGAAATATCTGGTTTGCTTTACAGTTAACTTGGGCTTAGAATACCACTAAGCACTTTCAGTACAGTTTATGAGGAAACCTTGTTTATGTTCACAAACATTTTTGGAATGTATGTTACATCCATTTAAGAAGCTTACGGTCTACTTAGCAAAGCATAAACTGAATTTGAAAAAGTGCTGTTGTGGAAGTAAAAGTAAGTACAATAGGAAAGAAGAAGGACTAGGATTTATAACTGTAGAAGCAGGAAAAGCTATTTAGAAGACAGTACGTTCTGAAGAAGGACTGAAGGACAAGAAATACGACTGGTCGAAAGTGGTATAAAAGTGAAGGAGAGGTGAAAGGGAAAGTTCAGAGGGGGCCACCACAGTTAAGGGACCATGGCAGAGGCTGGCCCAAGGAATGGGCATCAGAGTTCCTTTGGGGTGGTAACATAGTGCCTGGAGTTACTCAGTGTAAAGTGTACTGCAGGAGTAGAGAGAAATGGGACTGAAAATGTTGGGAAAGGTATAGAGGGTCTTGTATCCTTGCTGTACTGAGGAATTTGAACTTTATTCCAAGAAAATTATACATAAGTCTTCTGGTCCCCTCTCCCCAACCCAGGTTGCCACTGTCTCCAGCCTCTCTCCCATCTGCTGTGTTCAGAACAAGCCCAGGATAATACACCTAATCCTGACACCGTGTGTCTGGGTTTTCCCGGTTTTGCACAGATTAGTAAGAAGGTTGTGATTTTGCTCTGGAATCTTAGGCTGTTTTCCCAGTCAGCAGCTTAATCTCTCAGTGTTGGTTTTCCTCACATTATACTTTTGCAAAAGACTGTTCAATTTTTTCAGCCCCTTTTGTGTCTGTTATCTAATTTGATTCCCAAGTCATTGGAAATAATCAGTTCAGACAATTTATAGTTAGGGAGACCAGCTCAGAAAGCCTAATTCCCTAAGATCCTTCAGCAGTGAGCATTCAAGATGATATTAGAGTCAGCACTTTTATGACCCTACTTGGTCCAAGGCTCCATCCATTGCATCATTACACCATGGCCTGCCACTTGAGTGACTCTGACTTACTATCTACAAAGGTATGCCAGCTGTGTTGTTATGGCGTCAGTGAATGTCTGCATGGATTCATCCCTGTTTGGTTGTGACTTTAGTATTTTGAAATGGCTAAGATTATGGGTCACATCTGTGACTATTACACAGAGACTAATTGGCTTATATGGGAGCTTGCCTGTAACCATCTTGTTATTTATTTTTCCTCTATTTGAGAAACAGCCTAACTTCTTAGTAAGACTCTTTGATTTCTCTCATCATTTTGTTTTTTTTCTGAAAAAAATCACCCAGATCATTGGAGTTTTTATTCTTGACCTCACATGTTGAGCAAGAAAATTTTTTTCCATCTATCAACAGCCTAACTAAGTGCGGACTAATACAGTGAATCATTTATAGGCAGTTTGACTTGACAACTAAGTGCACAACCTAAAATCTTTGTAAGACAAAGTTGAGAATGATGCTTTAAAAATATATTCTTTGTGCCAAAAGTTTAACAAAGCGGGCTTTTAAGAATTGTGATTGAGAACACCTAGGCTGTGAGGCACCTATAGTAAGAACAAAAAAATTCATTTTTAATAATTAAGAAGCACTGACATCAAATAAGGAGGGGCCCTGGTAGCACAGTGGTTAAAGCTCTCGGCTGCTAACCTAAAGGTTGGTGGTTTGAACCCACTCACTGCTCCATGGGAAAAATATGTGGCAGTCTGCTTCCGTGGAGATCACAGCCTTGGAAACCCTATTGGGCCATTCTACCTTGTCCTATAGGGTTGTTGTGAGTCCTAATTGAGTCGACAGCAATGGGTTTGGGTTTTTTGGTTTGACATCAAATACTAGCCTGTGGAATTTCTATAGAGACGTAGTAGTGTCAACACTGGGAGAGGCTTGGGAGGTTGTTGAACTGAATTCTCTTTCAGAAGACCAGTTGCTGAAGAATAGAAGGGAAAGGTTGCATAAAAACCAAACCAACCCAGTTAGTGGTAAAGTGGGTGGCTAGAACTTGTGACCCTCTGCTATTCAAAATCTTTAGTGGTTCCCTGTTGTCGGTAGGATCAGACTTAAACTCCTTCGCCTGGCCCCACTGTCTCTGAGAGTGTGTGAGATAAAGGTGTTTCCCTGCATCTGATAACAAAGGCACAGAACAAAACAAATAGACCTACTCGATTTTTGGTGCTGAGTGAATGCAATTTGATGGTATATTATTAATGAAAATAAGTTTCAGGCCTGTTGTGGAAATGAAGATAGAGCCCTTCTAGCACCCTAAAAAACAAATAGACTCTAGTTAAATATGCAGAGGCTTCTGTTGTATAAAGCTGATCTGAAACACTTTGTTCAATCCTAAGGTCAAATCAAGTTATTTTTAAGCTCCCTGGGGTTTAAGTGGCTGGGACTAGACCTAGATATAACACCCCTCTACGTCTGTAAGTCAGACTGGCCAACATCACCTGTTTTAACAAGAGCACCCTCAGTGGCAATCTCAAAACCTCCAGGAATCTATATTGATTCTTACTTAATATTACTCACAGCAACCCTATAGGACAGAGTAGGACTGTCTCATAGAGTTTCCGAGGAGTACCTGGTAGATTCGAACTGCCACCTTTTGGATATCAGCTGTAGCACTTAACCACTACTCCACCAGGGTTTCTTTTAGGGTTACTATGAGTCAGAATCAACTCAACAGCTGCGGGTTAATGGCTAATAATCTTGAGCATTTTCTCATGTATCTGTTAGCCACCTGAATGTCTTCTTTGGTGAAGTACCTCTTCATATCCTTTGCCCTTTTATGGAAACCCTGGTGGCATAGTGGTTAAGAGCTATGGCTGCTAAAAACCAAAAGATCAGCAGTTCGAATCCACCAGACATTTCTTGGAAACTCTATGGGGCAGTTCTATTCTGTCCTGTGGCGTCGCTATGAGTTGGAATCGACTTGATGTCAGTGGCTTTGGGTTTTACTTAATATTATGTTAATTATATATGTTCTTCATATAATTGTATTAATAATAATATTAATTTTATGTATTGCTTATCTTGTTTCCAGTCCAGAGTGTCTTAGATTTTAGACGGTGTGTGTGTGTGTGTGTGTGTGTGTGTGTGTGTGTGTGTGTGTGTGTGTGTAGGGGAAAGGGCACAAAAGCAACAAAATGAAGGCCTTGCAAAAGCAGGCACATAGATAAAATTAACATCCAGGAGAAAGGCAGAACAATAACCAGCCCAGAAGTATTATATTTCATGGTGTAGTCACAGTATAATCAAAAAGGTTAGAATAACATTGCACATGGTTATAGTGCCTTACAGTTTTCAGATGATTCTTCACATCTTTTAAGTTGTTTGTCAAAGCAAACCTGTGGAATGGTAGGCTAAACACCCATTATCACTTGTATTCTCCATGCAAAGTTAAGTCACAGAAAGATTGTGCATTGCCTAATATAACAGGTCTCCAGACTACTCTTCCACAGTCGTCCTACCTGTATTTTAAAAGCAGAAAAGAAGCTTTAATATTGTGAACTGCCAAAGCCGGTTTGGCCATGCCTGACTTCTGGGTGTCATTTTGGGGAAGAGGACATAGGTAGATAATGGTCTGCACCAAAGAAGCTTGAAGTAGGTGGGGGTCGCTGGCCCTCTCACAACCTCACTACCAGGTAATACTGAAAGCAAGTTTCAGACTAAAGCATATTGCAAATACAGATAATTTTTAGACAAACATTCACTAGAACATAGCACAAAATGGTTGATACAACTTGGTCTGTAAGCCCAGTGAAGGTGCAGGTCTCTGTTTTAGGTGCTCTGACAACACCCTTGAAGAAAAGTTTACTCAAAGCAGACATAACAGCCTTGCAGAGCAAACACTCCTAGTTTTCTTGTTGCCATCTGAGATGCGGACTTCGGGCCTCGCTACATCCTTACTCTGTTCATTCGAGGGTGAAAGTGTCTCTAAAACATTTTAGCAGGTCCTCTTATCTTGAATACTTTAATTTCACCAAAATGATCCCGTTTCTAACATTTAGCATGCTAATTAGCAGGCTGCTGATTTCACTGAAGAGAATTCATCCAGTAGGCTAATGAGCAAACTGTCCTCAAAGCATTTACAGTAACCACCTCTCGAGTGTGGGCTTCGTGAGTAGAGCCACCAGATTCCATCCTCCATGGTACACCCCTGATACCATCAGCATTATGGCTTAACCCAAAAAAAAACACAAAATATCACAGGCTGGGAAACCCTGGTGGCGTAGTGATGAAGTGCTACGGCCGCTAACCAAAGGGTCGGCAGTTCGAATCTGCCAGGCACTCCTTGGAATCTCTGTGGGGCAGTTCTACTCTGTCCTATAGGGTCGCCATGAGTCGGAATGGATTCGAAGGCACTGGGTTTGGTTTTTTTTATCACAGGCTGTTTATGCCGAAATTGCTCAAAAAGTAAATTACCCGTGTTGAAACACATCGTTTAGGCTGTTAAGATACCTGGAAGTGTTACATTGTTACTTGTGTATTCTCTTTAATGAAATAGGGAAGTATGCGTGTTGGTGCATTCATTTGATTATAGAACGGTCTGGGTGAAACGTGGAAAATGTATTTGTGATGAATTGTATATCCCATGCTAGTGCAGCGTATGCCGGGCATGTGTGTATTGTATCTGCTTAGGTACCACAGTGGTTAAGAGCTACGGCTGCTAACCGAAAGATTGGCAGTTCGAATCCACCAGCTGCTCCTTGGAAACCCTATGGGGCAATTCTGTGTCCCATAGGGTCACTATGACTTGGAATCGACTCGGTGGCAAGAGGTTTAGTGCCTATTTGCATATGTAGCAACCTCATAAAGCCCAAAGACAGAGTCATTTTCAGGTATGGTTTGCTGATTCTAAATAAAAAATAGGATTAAATATTTACAGATTTCTATTACTGAGATAATGCTAAGGTTTGGACACTCCTCTCTCTCCCATATATACATACACACCATGCGTATAAACACTTTAAACAAGCTATATGCAGCCTGGTGAGTACTATGTGCGAATATTTACACAATCAAGCACACTGTGGATTCAGTTTGGTAGTTAAAGTACCTGATTTTTAAGAAAGGCTGGAATATATAAACTTAATGGATCCATTGATGGAGGCGGTTATATCTGTGTGTGTGTGTGTGTGTGTGTGTGTGTGTGTGTATCTGTATATATATATACACATACATGCATCTATTTATGTGTGTGTATGTGTGTATATATATATATATGTAAATAGATGCATGTATGTATATATGTATTTAACTACCTCACAGTTACTAGGCAGACTTTCTATTTCTAAATTTTAATTTAAGTTTAACCTATATGTAGTTTATGTAGCTGTTGTCTATAGCCCTCCTGAAAAATGAAAGTATATTGAATTTTCCATTATTCTCTACCTTGAAGGCTTCAAATTAATACACAACTTTCATGAGTCCAGATAGTTCTTTGATAGACTTTAGTTACTCAGTTATTTTTAGTTTACACCTTGTTTTGCCCCTCAGTTTTAACCATATTTAAGCTTTCTGGAATTCTATACCAAAATGCAGGGGGAGCCTTAGGAGGTGTGCTTAAAAAAAAAAAGAAAAACTTGGTGTCAAGTCAGTTCTGATTCATGATGCCCCATGTGCTACAGACTAGAACTGCTCCCTGGGCTTTTCTTGGCTGTAATCTTTATGGAAGCTGACCCCCAGGCCTTTCTTCTCTAGTGCCACTGGGTGAGTCCGAGTCACCAACCTTTAGGTTAATAGTAAAGTGCAAACCATTTGTGCTATTTAGGGACCTAGGAAATGTGCCGCTGTTGTTGGGGTGCCCTCAAGTCGATTCCAAATCATAGTGGCGCCGTAGGACAGAGTGCAATTGCCCATCAGGTTTCCTAGGCTGTAATCTTTATTGGAGCAGATAGCCAGGTGTTTTCTCCCACAGAGCCACTGGTGGGTTCAAACCACTTACCTTTCGATTAACAGCCAAGTGCTTAACCACTGTGTCACCAGGGATTCCTTAGGAAATGTGCTCAAAAAAAAAAAAAAGTGCCAAATGTGGGAGGCACTCATTAAATACCTGTTATAGATTATTCATATTCGAATATGAACATGCATGTTAACGAAAAACTTTAAACAGTGGCGTAATGAGATCAAATCAGTGTAGACGGATCATTTTGTTGGCATTGTTTGTGAGGCCCCTCTCTCCCTGCCTCCAATCTTTGAGATACTGGAAGCAGAAAAACCAGATGGCGGTGTGCACAATAATAAAAGTGAGAGCATGAGAACCTAAATGAAGAGACTTTCTTACGGAACTAGAGAGGAGAGGATGGTTTGGAGAAAGAAAGAAGTAATAGTATCTCATGTTGTTTAACCACAGCATATTTGCGGGTAGAGAAAAGGGAGACAGGTCATATGCTCAGTTCTGGATGGAGATAAACTAGAAGCAGTTGAAAGTAAAGACTTGAAGCTCAGAGGGGAAATTGGGCTGGAAATACCAATGCAGCCCAATCCTTCTTTCATTCATTCATTCCACATGATCAGTCTTGAGCGGGACTGGACACATGTGGTGGTAATCGAAGACCAATTAGCAGATAAGCTTGTCTTGAAAGCGGATAGAATGAGAGCCAAAGAGCATAGAGCTTTAGCAGCGTGCCAAGCAGGAAGACAAGTCAGAGAGAAAAAAGTGAGAACAGTGCCCCCTGGAAACAAAGGAGAAGAGAACCTCAAGAACAAAGAGACGGCCAGCAAGCAGTATTGAGGCTGGACTGAAGTAGGATAAGGACTTGATTTTTGGTAATGAGCAAATCATCAATGATCTTCTCAAGAACAATGAGGTAGACATTGAGTGGAGGAGTGAATGGATTTTGAGCAATTGGAAACTGCTTTTTAATAATAATTGAAAATTTTTAATAATAATATCTAATATATGATGTGCCAGGTACTAAGTACTTTATGTGTGTTAACTCATTTAATTCTCACAACCTCATAAAGTTTGTACTTTTTCATCCCCCATTTTATATACGTATAAACTGAGGCACAGAGAATAATTTCTTCAAACTCGTTTGACCCTGTAGGGATGGGGCAAAGCTAGGATTCTAACCCAAAGGCAGTTCCACCATATTGGTAACTATCATCCTAAATCTTCACTGTAATGGAGAGAGATTGTTAGAAGGGGATGCAAGTTGGAAGATGTGAGTGAGGCATGAGACTGTTTGAGTGCAGTTGTTCATCTATTAATTTCTCTATTATGAGTTCACTTACGTATGTTACATATGAAGTAGATAGCATATTGGGTAAAATGTGGTGCTCAAGGTTCTTTTAATTCATATTTAACTCTTATAAATATGAAAGTAATTGTTCATTTGGGATGACTTTATAATATTCTTCTTAAAGAATTTCTACCCAGAGCATGGAACTATATTTCATTAAGTGTTATGTACTTGATTCATTCTTCATTTAGTTGCACTAAAACTGTGAAAAAAAACTGTGAAGCTGGTTTTAAAATGAAATTATTTTAGGGTTGAATTTGTCGATAAAATGACACATCTGTAAAAGACAAAGTTGTGAATATAGTCTTTATGATTGTATTCATCTTTTTCTGATAGAAATTACCTGTCATTTTCCTTTACAGTGACTCAAATTGAATCTAATTCATATGGCATATAAAAGCACCAGTTGCCATTGAGTCGATGCTGCCTCATAGTGACCACATGTGTGTTAGAGTAGAACTGTGCTCCACAGGGTTTTCAATGGCTGATTTTTCAGATGTAGTTGCTAGGCCTTTCTTCCGAGGTGCCTCAGGGTGGACTCGAACTTCCAACCTTTTTTTTTAGCAGTACCACTCAGGGACTCCATCCGGCATATAGAATCAGTTTTATGTAATAACTAATGCTGAATTTTTAATATGTGATGAACATTACATATACCTTCTTATTTAATTAACACCTTAAACCCATTGCCATCAAGTGGATTCTGACTCACAGCAACCCTATAAGACAGAGTGGAACTGCCCCATGTGGTTTCTAAGGCTGTAATCTTTATGCAAGCATTTTGCCTCATCATTCTCCTTTGGAGCAGCTGGTGGGTTTGAGCCACAGAGCTCCTGGTTAGCAGCCAAGCACTTAACCACTCGCCACCAGGGCTCCTGGTAATTAACACTTTAGGAGATAAGTATTATATCTCGTTTTACCAAGACTCAGGAGATGTAATGAACTTGCTTTTGATCTTTGGTAGAAATCTTGGCATTCCATGGGGAGACCCAGGTTCAGTTTGCAGCCAGGGCAGCTCATGCATTGTCACCACTCATCTGTCAGGGGAGACTTGGGTGTTGCCATTATGCTGAGCAAGTTTTAGTGGGGTTTCCAGACTAAGATGGAGCCCTGGTGGTGTAGCGGTTAAGAGAGCTCAGCTGCTAGCCAAAAGGTAGGAAGTTTGAATCTATCAGCCGATCCTTAGAAACCCTATGAGGCAGTTCTACTCTGTCCTGCAGGGTTGCTATGGGTCAGAATCAACTTGGTGACAGTGGGTTTGGTTTTTGGGTTTTTCCAGACTAAGATGAACTAGGAAGCAAGGCCTGGCAATCTGCTTCCTGAAATCAGCCAGTGAAAACCTTATGGATCACAGTGAACCGATCATGGAGATTGTGCAGGACAAAGCAGCGCTTCATTCCTTTGTTCCTGGGGTTGCCATGAGTTGGGCTGATGCAACGGCGGCTAACAACAAAAACAAAGTGGCTGAACAGGGTTTATATCTATGGCTCTGCCTCCAAACCTTGGGTTCTTAACTAGGGAACTGCGCTTCTGTCATACAGTCAGTGGCTCTGATTAGCTTATTAAAAAGGGGCATGGCTGTTCATGATTTAGAGAAGAATTAATTTGTAAACTAATTTTTTTCTTAGAATAAGTATCTTTCAATTTGGTTAATAAACAGTCATTGTGTTCTTATGTGTTCCTTGTACTGTGTTGGGTAGCAGGGTCACAGAGATAATCTCTGTCCTTGAAGACTTTTTACAAATCTAGTAGGGATAAGCCAGATGAACACGTGCAGGGGCTCATTCATCGTGGTAGAAGCATGGAGCAGGTGGAATCAGGACACGGGGAAGGCACTGGCCAGTTTTTATTGTTGGCGAAGGGCATTGACAAAGATCTCTTGAAAACATGATCCTTAAACTGAGGTTCACGGAGACAAAATTCAGAATGGTGGTTTAAGACATTCGGGTATGAGAAGCTGGATTTCATCCTGAGGTGTACTTCTTTTCTTTCTGTTTTCATCAAATTGTCTTAAGACCCTTTCCAGCAGTCTTAGGCAAATGCACCATGTGTTGAAGATACTTAACCCACAGATAAGAACTTGTTGTTGTGGCTTGTTTTTGTCTAGGTTGGCCATTATGCCATAATGTAATTGTATGCAGCTTTCTCTCTAGAGAAGGAAAACCAAAGACCTGCCTCACGTAGTCTATTTTAAGAAACACATACACACCTCTACCCCAAGATGTAGTCACTATTTTGTTGTTTTAAAAGATAAATGTAGTATAGTATCGTGCTTTCTGTATGGGGTGGGAAAGATTTTCTTCCATAATTTCTGTGCCTTCAGTAAAAGCGTCTTACAAGAAATGAAATTATTGCCTAAATGAGGAGAACAGGGAAATCAGCAAAGCACGAGTTCTAGAAACCTTTCCTGTCCCTTCTGAGTCACTTCCCCTCCACGCCATGAGTGTTCTCTCTCCATCAAGTGGTTATATGGTATAGCTGAATTCATTATTTTTATTTAATACAGGTTTTCTTTTACCTGTTTTTTCAACAAGAAAATTATACCCTTCATTTTTATTCAAATCTCATAAAATGAACCTGTTTTATCACACTGGCTGTTGGTTTTATTTGGGGGTATGTTAGTCTAAATGATAGTAAGAATTAGGAATTGAGTGGATAGTTGATGTGTAGCCTGTGCTGGATCCTTTATGCACATTTTTGTTCAATTGTCACAACTCTGCAAGGCAAAAGTACTCATATTACAAGTGAGAAAACAGGTTTGGAGAAATTTTAAAACGATAGAAACTTAACTGAGCACCTAGTGGGAGAAGCTGGTCTGAGTGAATGGGCCTACAAATGGAGAGAAAGCAGACATGAGGAAGAGTGTACTGTGGCTAATTAGAAAGAGTATATAAACGGCATGGTACCCACGCAGCTCCAGCTGATTATTGTCCTTAGGAAATGTTGGCAAATCTTTAGACTTTTTAAGAAAAGCCATATTTCTGTATTTTTTATGTGAAATTTCAAAAAACACTATGTTGGCCAAACAAAACACTTAACGGAAGCTGTATGTGTGGTTTCCAACTGTATCAGTGTTTTCCTGTTAGCTGGTGGGAGTGGGGTGGGAGTAGCACTGAGTTCTGAGGCAGTAGCCTCAGCCAGCTACTGACCAAATTGAGCCAAGCAAGGCAGGAGCAGTAGTCATATGTGCTCTGATTTGATTTTTACGTCACAGGGAATTTAGATATCGGAAGGACTCGTGAGATATTCTCATTGCAAAAATAATTTAAATTCATTCTAATTAAAAAAAAAATTATGGAATGAGATATTTTGATGCAGTGAATATTTTAGATAACTTGAATTCTTTAAAAAGCTTTAAGAATAAGAAAATCAAACTATCTGCTTTAAAAGAGTATATTGAACATAGTGTTTTGGGGGAGATTGAGGGACACTGTTAGCATGTTATCCTGTAAGTATAGATGTTGTATGATAGAAAATAGGTGATAGATGGGTGCTTTTATAGGCAGTATCTGAGCAGGGACTGAGGTAGTTGCTTTATTCAAAGAGAAAAGAAATGTTAGGGTGATATCTGTCCTGGTTTACTGGGTCAGTCCTGATTAACTCCTGTTCCGGCCTAATAATAGGACCTTTCGTCCTTGATGATAAATTATATGGTCACCCCATATGATACTAATATATTTTTTAGTTGCTGATCCCTTTCTCCTAGAGGTGGGATAAGGCAGATATACTGAGTGAATTTTCTGCTCTTCTGTAAAATTAATCATTGAAGCAAAGGCTAAAGCCATTTTCATCTCAGAGTGACCCTCCCAGCCAGGTCCCTGAAGGATCTTTGCTGTTGCTGTCAGGGTTTCACTTGTCAGCACCATTTAAAACATGATTATTTCTATCATAGTTTTCAAAGCCATCCTCCTTGTTAACTGTAACCTTTTAATGTCTGTATCAATTTGTGGCACATGAAGGAGTCATAGCAACCCCCATTTCAAGGATCTATACTGAAAACCTTCATAATCATCCTTAAAGGATACCTAGGTAAAGGTAACATTGATTTTTTCCTTTTCTTTTTTTTAAAGTGCATATCCAGGCACACATCTTCTATTGTGTGAAATTAGTAGTATTGGGGTGGTACTTTTCTGATGTATCAGTTTTTTACATACATCATCTTCTGTAATGTTTTATATGCTGAATGATAGTGTCACACATTTTTATCACCTTGGAATAAAGAGATAGAAGGCATGTTAAGTTCATGAATGAAGAAGTTTCAAGGTGTAGGTAAAATTAAAGGACATGTTAAGATTTCAGAATGATTTTAATAACAAAACAGTGGCTGAACTAAAACAAGACTAAATTTAGTAGGTTGAAATGTGAATTTCTGCATTTAGATAAAAAAAAATAGTTATAGAAGTACAGGAATGAGGAAACTTACCTCATAATACCCATACCCATTGTTGTCCGGCTGATTCTGACTCATAGTGACCCTATAGGACAGAGTAGAACTGCACCATAGGGTTTCCAAGGAGTGACTTGTGGATTCGAACTGCCGACCTTTTGATTAGCAGTCAAGTTCTTAACTGTCGCACCACCAAGGCTCTGTCTCACCATAGCTTATATGAAAAAGACCTACTGGTTTTAACTGAACACAATTTCACTATAAACCAAGAGGAAATAATGGCTGTTTAAAAAGCTAATGCAAACTTTTCTGGTGATATGTCAGACTGTATACTCTGAACTACTCTTCTACCAAAAATGCTTAATCAGTTATATAAAATATATCTTTAAGTAGCAAGAGAACTTAGAAAGAAAAAGACCAAACAGTTGGCTTGAAAGTCAGAGTGAGAACCTGGAGTGGTAAGCAGAACACCCAATTTGAGCTTTGATTTTCCTGGTCTCCTGGAGCTCTGGAGACAGGACACAAAGCCCAGAGCCTGCTTTGGCATAAAGTTTAATAGTTGTCTCCACATAAAGCTAGAACCCCAAAATGTTGTCTTTATAGTGTAGAGTTGAATTGGAAACACAATTTTTGCCTTTTTTTTTTCTTCCCCGTCTCCAACTCTAAGGATAATTGCCTGTCTAGTATTTCATGACCAATAACTAGCATTCATGCATGTTTGCAGTCCTAATTCAGACCTACCTGAGTGGTCCAAAGAAAATCAAGACAAATACAGTTAAGTCCTTCAGGGTACGAACATCCACTTATGGACAACTCATACTTGCCCTTTAATGTTTTGTAAATTTGGCCTCACTTTGAAACGATTGAACCAACCGTTCAACAAATTCCTCATCACAATCACCTCCACTTGGTGCACATGCAACTTTTAAATCATTGAAAAAGCTTTGAGCCTTTTCTTGCACTAAAAAAAAAAAATCATTGCCATTGAGTAGATTCAGACTCATAGTGACCCTATAGGACAGAGTAGAACAGCCCCGTAGGATTTCCAGGGAGCAGCTGGTAGATTTGAACTGCCAACCTTTTGGTTAGCAGGTTGAGCTCTTAACCACTGTGTCATCAAGGCTCCTTCTTGCACTAAAGTAAGGCTAAAGAAGAACGGTATGCACTTGTTCTGATTTACTTACAAATTCAGCTTAAGACACACATAGGAACGGATCTTTCATAACCCAGGGACTGCCTTATACAATTGTAAAGTGGTTCCAGCATAGTAGCAGAAGCAGGTGCAAATTCTTTCTGGAAGAATCTGTCTTCAACTCCGGCCTCAAAGAGTTCACAGAGTTTCAGGAAATTTGAACTCAAATAACCAAAAGTCACAAAAGACAAGTAAATAAGACATCATGAATAGAACCAACTAAAACAGTAGGTACAGAATTAGACCTGTAGTTATCTCACTCATTATAGTTGTGAGACGGAGAATGTGAGTAGATGGTAAGCAAATATAAAAATGACTGAGGCAGTCTGAAAAAAACTAAATAGAGCTAGGAAAGATTAGAAATCTAATTGGAATTACAAAATCAGTGAACAGGTATAGTGGCAAATTAGACATAGCCAAAGAGAAAATTAATTGACTGGGAGACAGTTCTAACTTTTTGACTATGGCCCACAGTAAGAAATTCATTTTTATTGGCATGCGTGTATACATGTGATAAGACATATGTGATACATGTGTATAATTTAAGTAAAAGTTTCCAGAAACTAACCTTATTCTACTAAGAGTAATTATCTCTGGTATTTTTCTTTTCTAATTTATTCTTTTCCATTAAAAAAAAAAATTACTCAACCCAGTAAACTTTATGAACCACAGCTATAAGAAAACTGGTGTTAAAGTTGAAAATGAGAATACCCTGTAACCGAGCACATGTACACCAGTGTTCGTAGCACTTTGTATGCAAAAAAAAAAAGAGGTGAGGGGAAGGGAAACATGGATTGTAGAAAACATAAATAAGATGTGGTTTCTACAAACAGTAGATTACTGTACGACTGGAATGATACTGAAAATGATGAACAACCAGTTGAGCATGGGGACCAACCACAGTAATTGCTACCCGTAAACACCAGCCACAGCCTGCACCTTTGCATGTCTTACAACTTTGAAAATGAAATGAACCACTGGTCCATGCTTCAGTGGGAATGAATTAGGAACTTAATACTGAGCAGAAAAAGCAAGTTGCAAAAGATTACATATAGCAAGACTCCACTTATATGAAATTCAGAAATTTGGGGAAAACTAAACAGCATATTGTTTTAGCAGTACAATGTGTCTGTGTGTGTATCGCAAGGGTGCACACAATTTAGAGTGAGGGGAATGAAGAGCTGTGTGAGGAAGGATCAGAAAAGGAGCTTCAGCGATAATAGTAATTTACTTTTTCTATCAGTTTTTCCTAAAATTGGTTGTTGGTACACAAATGTTTGTTTCATTGTAATTCTTTACGTTTTATTCATTTTATGGGTGTTCTTTTATATTTAGCCAACATTTAGTAAAAATTATACAATTTAACAAAAAAGGCCAAGGTAGACTCCACATAGGTAATCTTTTGTACTTACCAGACCATTTTTGGAAAGTCCTTTGTACTGCTGGGTGCAAAATTTTACGGACATTAATAAACTGGAATGTGTTCAGAGCAGATGCAAACCACCAACCTGGTCTTAAGCCTGTCATTTTTCAGATGCAGATCATGTGGATTTAAGTCTTGAAGAAGCTTTGACTTTCCAGGTCTATGGGCTAGTGGAAGTGGGACGTGAGCTCAAACCCACTAACGCCCAGGGTAACACACTTTAGCCACATCATGCAGACATGAGTTCTACAAAGTTTCCATGTATGGTAGTTCGCTGATGTTAGGATGCTGAGCAGGTATCAGTGGAGCTTTCAGGCTAAGATGGACTAGGAATAAAGGCCTGGGTATCTACTTCCAAAAATCAGCCAGTGAAAACCCTGTGGATCACAGCAGTCTGATCCACAACAGGTCATGCGAGTAGTGCAGGACCCTGTAGCATTTTGTTCTGTGTTGTGCTTGGGGTCACCCACTAGACAACAGCTAACAACAACATGGTAGTTTGCTGAAATGTGTTTTGTTTTGGTCAGTGCAGTAACGATAGACCCTGTGGCACGTCATTGTAATATACCAAATAACAACCCAGAACTGGATTTTTCATTGCTGGATGGTGGGTCCAGACAAGCCCTCTGCTTGAGGGGACACACACTTGGATAATTTAGTTTGGTGCCTTTTGGAGGAAAGCGACTCAGTACTGTGGTTGCTCTGTCTTTGGCTGCACAGGGAGTCACTTTGGGTAATCTGGGTAATGATTACTTGAGGTCAAGGAGTAAATTAGCAATTATTGACACCACCTGCATTGTGCCAAGTGTTGCTAAGCATTTATCACGTAAAAGATTCCATTCTGTTAGGAAGGAAGTGGTCTTAGCCCCGTCTTACAGATGTGGAATTTAGGGAGGGATAGCTGAAATCATTATTTGGATGAAGTCACTATAAGGGCAGGCCTTTCTTGGGGGAGGACAGGGCTTTCACTGGTACAGTGGGTGGGGCTATAGAGTACTGGCTAGAGGCAATGTTGCAAGGTAGTTGGGACCACAGACTGCAGCTAGACAGAGTTGGGTTTATATGCAGACTGCCATTTGCCAGCTGAGTGACCTGGGACATGAGTTATTTAACAGAAAATGAGGAAAGTCCCTATTCGGGGGGATTTTTATAAGAGTCAAGTGAATTATGATGCATAAAGTGCTTAGAACAGTGACTTGGCACGTAGCAAATGCTAAGGGAATTTTTTTTTTTTTTAACTCTGCCTTGTACCAATTGATTCTCATGGTCTTCTAACATTGTAGCAGAGCCTACCCTCAATCATAAAGGAGTGAGATTATTGTATCCAGTCTGGTTTCCCCAGCATCCCGGAGGTAGGTATGACTTTGATGATTTATATTTCTCAGGTCTTCGTTTTCCAGGATCTTGCATCTCACAGGGGCAGAGATGTTCCATTGGCAGCTATTAAAAGACACACCAGGCGCATTTATTCCCAAGAGCTCTGACAATGTGGAAACTGAGTCTCAGAGAGGGCAGGATTGCCCCAAATTCACATCATTGCAGAGCTTGGTGTTAGGGTGTTTGCTGTCATCTGTGCTGCCTCCAGGATGCGCAGAGGACAAGGCCAGTTTTCTCTTTGGATCTTTGATTTCTTATAATGTGGATGACCTCATATTCTTGGGTCCAGTGGACGAGAGAGACTGGGGGAGCCACGTACCCTTTTGGGACCTGTGATGTCTGTGTAGGCAGCTTCGAGATCCCAGATCACACAAGGGCAGCTTGCCTCTTCTGCAAGCACCTCTGCTGGCCGCTCCTCTTGACCCAGTTTCTTTCTCAACTGTGCAGGGATGAGACGGCTGCTGACTTCTTCCCTGTGTTCCCCTCTAATCTGACCTACCGTTTCCAGTGGTCGCTGGCTTCTTAACAACCCCAACAAGGTTCCAAGTTACTTATTGCCCACACCCGCCCTTCTTCTGCCACACCTTCTGCTTGCTTTTACCACTTTGTCGTTTATCCCCATCTCCCCACACTGACCCTTAACGTGTTTCTAACATTTCCTTGTACCTAGCAGGAGTGGACTCTTGACTTTTAGAGCCATTACTAGGCAGTGAGCATTCAGGGTATGAACTGACCAAAATCCATGATATATTTTGTGAACTATTCAGCCTTGCCTCTTAGCTTTCTGTTGACTGTCCTGTAGCCAAAGTGATTATTATTAACACAGCATTACAGTCACTATCATATGCTTTCAGCAAGGGGAAAGAGTGTACCAAAATTGAACCAAAAACTATGGGATGCTGTAATTCCCTAAACTCTCTAAGGACTTCTCTTCGTTAGGTCACTAAGACAGGAAGTTATAAGGTTTCAGCAATAGGCAAAGTACAATCTGCTCAAGTGCCTGGTTTAAATAGTGTTAAATCTAAAGGTACTCTTCTCTTCAGCTTGAGGTTGCTTATGCTTATGCTTTTCTTTGAACTGAAATGAGACATTTATTCAAGATTAACATACATTATGAAGTGTCTCACTTCAGGAAATTACACAATTCTTTAAAACATACTTGAATATGCTACATACTGTAGTAGTTTTCGATTTCAGTAGAATGTTCTTTGTATCATTTTTTTGCTCTTTTTAAATGTATGGTAAAAATGTTTATCAGCTCTTAAAAGGAGAATAAAAAGCATTATTTGTCATTTGAAATTAATTGCTATTCTAAAAAAGAAATGTTCCCTAAAATTTAAACATACCCTTCTTTATGGTGGGGTCTTTTAAAAATCAGTTCTCGGAGGCCATCAGGAAAAAATGGGAAAAAGTCTAAAATGTCCATCCAGACAGCCTTTGAACCAGAATTGTCAGGTCTTTAAAAAGCAGTCTTGGGATTTTTTTTCTTGTCTGGAAGCAGTATTATTGAACAGATGGTTAACGCACAGCAATAAAGCTGGATAATCAAATCTGATGAGCTAAGAAGAGGTTAACTCAAGCAGCCCATAAACCCAAAAACCAAATCCATTGCTGTCGAGTCAGCTCCTACTTGTAGCGACCCTATAGGACAGAGTAGAGCTGCCCCATAGGGTTTCCAAGGCAGTTATCTTTATAGAAGCAAACTGCCACATCTTTCTCCTGTAAAGATGCTGATGGATTAGAACAACTGACCTCTCAGTTAACAACTGAGCACTTAACCACTGTGTCACCAGGGCTCCTTTAGGAGTCTATAATATGTATTTAGAAAAATTTCAAGGGTAAGTTGCTATGTTAGTATAAAAATACAACTTAGAGTCACAAGTTGTTTTTCATTTTTTAATTAAAAAGTAGTTTATACTTAAAAAAGAATATGTACAATATCCAGCATAAATATGTTAGTTGTATACTTATATTGACATTTCTTTCTCCCTAAATACCAAAAAACAAACCAGACCCACTGCCGTCGAGCCGATTCCGACTCATAGCGACCCTATAGGACAGAATAGAACTGCCCCATAGAGTTTCCAAGGAGCGCCTGGCGGATTTGAACTGCCGAACTCTTGGTTAGCAGCCATAGCACTTAACCACTACACCACCAGGGCTTCCTCTCCCTAAATCGTCTGCTTATATTTCAGAATGAGGGTTCTAGAAAGCTCATTGGAAGCTCTAACCATGTTGCTTGTGCTTGGGCTGTGGGCTTCTCTGTAGTTGGTCCTGTTGGATTACTTCTTTTAGGAACCCCAAAGTCAGTATTTTTGGGCATTTTATCCAGGTTTGGTCAGAATTTCCAGAGAGAGAGGGACTTGCTGATCTCCTACCTTAAGTTTAGAGCCTGGCTGCTACTTTTCTGGATGCCTAGAGGCTTGTAGAAGGCTGATCACTTTATCTCCCTGTTTTCGGAATGTGTCCTTGCTCTCAGTTGTGCCTGTGTTCCCCATTTCACAAATTGTTTTACCTTCTCCCAAATAAAAATCAGTCTTCTGCAAGGGTGGAGGTTTAGTTGCCTGACTGTGTGAGAGCAGGAAGGAACTGCTCCTTAAGTAAACCAGTCCTACCAGTGGTGGCGTTATGGGGTCGGAGGGTGGGGTGTGGACCGCATCAGGTGACACTGTCATAGGGGGTGACCCAAAATGACTGTCAATAAAAATATTTCTGTAGTTACAACAAAAACATTTTTTGTAAGCCTGGCTTACGTGTATCAGTACACCTACAAAGCTAGATTTCTATGCTGATTTACTTTTTGAACTTTCTGATGCACTCTGGTCAGAGCTGTCGTTATTACCGAATTACAGTGGCACTTTGAATCACGTGGTTTCATCTGCACTTCAGTACAAGCGTGCACTGTTATTTTTGTTGCGGCCAGTGTTTTTATAGTTGCTGATTTTGTCACATTTTCTGGTGTTTTAGCTACAATATTGTAATTAGTATTTGTGAACCTATATCAATAACTTTTTTGAGAATGAAGTAATTAAAGGAAAAACAGTAGTATGTGGGAATTATGATTTACAGGGAACAGTACAAAAAACATTACAGAGGTCTATATGTTCTGGTACAGGAGCAGGTCCATGGGGATGGGATGTGACACCATGAGTTACCATACTGAGTGATGCCAGCCTTAGTGACACCGCTGCATCCCCCTGCTTTTAGCACCACCTCACCCCCTCTTCCGGAGGTAATTACTGCTGCCGATTCTTGAGCCTTTTGGAGTTTACGTGGTTTAATTCAGGCTGCTTGGCTTTTCAGATTGCAGGCTCGGTATTCAGCTTTGTCTGGTTTAAGTCATTTGCCATTTACCTATTTCCGGACTCCAGAAATTGGTGTTGTCCACATTCCTTTGTCCTTGAGGGTTTAGGCCTTTAAATTTTTTCTTTACTCTCATTGTAGTGAGTTTTTGCAGTAGTCTTAAGAAGTAAATGTGTGAGCTGTTTTTAATCCCTCTTATTACTTTTTTATCTACGTTGCTTTTATACTTATGACTTTCGTCCACCATTTCCAGACTTGGTGCACTCCCCACCAGTCCTTCCTTCTAGGAGAAGAAGGAAAAGAGAGATTGACATAAGAGCTGCCTGCACTGCCATTTCAGGAAATAGCATGCCAGATTCCTGCTTTATCAGGACCCTCCCCCTGGCCTTCCCCTTGCCCTCATTTGTTGGGTGTGCCAGATTCTGGGGCTACAAAGAAGATTGAGGTGGGGTTTCATGGTACCGTAGGGGAGTGGGTCCAAACAGATTACACAAAACTGTGGAAACTGCCAAAGAATCCTTTTTGTAGGTTTAAAGAAACCGTATCTGTTGCCGGACTATTCACAGCTTCATCTGTTTAGTTAGATTTATAGTTTACTTCATTTAGATTAAAAACCAGTTAACTCCTTTAGATTTTCCTTGGTTTTAGAAAGCAGCTCTTTGAGGGGAAATACCAGTCCTGCCTAAATTCTTTTGTGAACTCATTGTGCTTCTGAAAGAGTCTTATGTTTTCTGAATGATGGTGAGGACACATTTACAATCAGTCTCCTCTAGAAAGATACTACTTCCTTATCTATTCTTCAGTCCCCTTCCCTCCTAACATTCCCATCAGTTTGAATGTTTTCTCCTGAAACTGTGGCACAGCCATGTGTTTTCTCATATCTCTGGACCACACCAGGGACCATAGTATTACCTTCTCAGTACTTGCTGGGTGTAACCTTTTGGTATGTCCCAGTCCCACATTTGCTTGATATGTGCTTTGTGGTGAAACACAGCTTCTGTTAATGTAGTTGTGTTTGTCCCTTAATATGTGTTTACCAGTGGTTTTCTAGGCAATTCAAATTGAGGCATAGATCCTCAATAAAAGACATCTAGATAATTTGATGAATACTTATCAAAACTCTGAAGACGGTCTTCTCAAAACAGCGCTAGCATGTGGGATACTGAAGTGCTAGTGGGGGAAGATTTTATTCAAGTAAATACTTCCTGATATTCATGCTGTCTCCTGCTGGAGATTATGGGATTTACTTATTTGCACAATCATCATACAATTTGTCTAGTAAAGTTTATAAAATGCATTTTTCACACTGGTTTGAACAAAAACTATTGCTTGGCTATTTAAAAAAACAATTAATCCTGTACTTTGCTTGTCCTACCCATTCTCCTTTGTGACTCTTTTGATCTCTTGTATGATATTAATAACAAACCATAAAATAACAGGGATACATTTTGGTTCCTTACGTTGTATGGATCGATTTATTTTTTTTTTTAGGAGAAGGTACAGAAACCCTGGTGGCATAGAGGTTTGGTGCTACTTCAAATCCACCAGACGCTCCTTCGAAACCCAATGGGGTAGCTCAACTCTGTCCTGTGGGGTCGCTATGAGTCAGAATCGACTCAACGGCAACGGATTTGGTTTTGGATTTGGTTTTGGTTGGTTTAAGGGAAGGTGCAGCAAAAGGTGTGAACACTTAACTAGGAGCTGCGTGGGATAGGCGAACAAAATTGGGATGGGAGACTGGTTAAAAAAAAAAAAAGGAGCTTTATAGTCAAGCACATCTGTGTTCAGAGCAGGGCTGCACCATCTCCTAGCAGTAAAACTCTCTAAGCTGATCAAGCCTTCAGTAAACATTTATTGAGTACTTCTTGTGTGCTAAGCATATGAATGGAGGCGTCAGCGCCAAATATCTCTGCCCTTAAGCAGAGGTAAGCATTTAATTATAACTCATGCTAAGTGTACTCTGGGTCTGGGTGGGTTAAGTGTTATAATAGAGGAACATGTGAGACGTGGTAAGGTTCAGTTGTTGAAGGTCATGGGCTCCGAAGTCAATTTGCCCAAGTTCAAATCCTGGCTCCCTTCTTATTAGGTATGTGACATTGGACTAGTTACTTACCCTTTCTATTCTTTGGTTTTCTTTTCTGATTATTCTCTTATGCAGATTATCTATCTCATAGAATTGTTGCGAGGCTCCAGTGAGTACTAAGTGTTAGCCACTTGGTAATACCTGGAACCATCGATTAATTTTGATGAGGGCAGGCTTCCAGGAGGTGGTGAGATAACATTGAGTTGTCTTTTGAAGGGTAGTTGGAGTTTGGTCTGCTCAGTAAGTTGGTGGGGTTCATGCATGGAGATGCCAGCAAGAAGTGGAGATAAGGCAGAGAAGCTGAGCGGTGGGTTGAGGCTGGGGCATGTCCTGTGGTGGTTTTCGGAGAGTGGCCTAAAAGGATGTGAAGGGCCTCATGTAGAGCACCTCTACATCATAAATTTTCTGAGATCATCCCAGTTTAAACATCTTCTTTCCTATTGGCTTTGTAAGTCCTCTCACAATAGCCAGATCCTGTATCTGTTTGTATTAGGAAAATGCTGTCATTACGATGACGTGCCAAGCAAAAGTTTGAACTTCTTTTGTGGAGGCTCTTACAGCAGGAAAATCATAGGATTTGATCTGTTTTGTTTTTTCTAAAGTGATCTGGCTGAAGAGTGGGTGATAGTTTGAGTGGTTAGGATGGTTGTAGTAATCGAAGGCGGAGACGATAGGGTGTCACAGGACTGGAGAGGTGGGGACAGGTGCACAAGAGTCCCTCACTTCTCGCTGTCAGGTTTGACATCTCCTACATGCATCCTAAGCACAATCTCAGGGCACCAGCAAAGGTGGGGCACCCCCTACCCCACCTCAAAGAGCTTGGCTGATCCAGAATTTCACAAATAATAAAAACTAAAAGAGAGAGATCTCAGCATATATATAAATTTGAATTGTTTTGAATGATGTATAAGGAAATAAGCCCCACAATCTTTTGGCCTTTAAATGTCTGACTATAGTGGTAACCTCAATTTATGGCCAAGAGAAGACAATGATTATGTCAGTTTTAGAAACTCCTTTTCAATGGTCTGCTTTCCACTCTTTATAGATTTTCATAAAAGCAAAACTAAAAAGACATGAGGTCTTAAAGGGGAAAAGATGGAAAGGAAAAGCCTCCGCAGAAAAGTTCAAACTTTTGTTAGGTAGGTCTAGTTGAAGCCTCTAACCCAACATCTGGTACAAGAGGATAAACAGGAATTCTCTGATATCTTGTTGGCTTATGTCTTAGTTACCTAGTCCTGCTATAACAAAAATACCACAAGTGGATGACTTCAGCAAACAGAAGTTTATTCTTCCACAGCTGAGGAGGCTTGAAGTCCAAATTCAGGGTGTTAACTCTAGGTGAAGGCTTTGTCTCTCTGTCAGCTCTGGGGGAAGATCCTTGTCATCATTTTTCCCCTGGACTAGGAGCTTCTCAGCACAGGGACCCTGGGTCCAAAGGACACGCTCTGCTCCTGGCACTACTTTCTTGATGGTCTGAGGTCCCCTTGACTCTCTGCTTGCTTCTTTCTTTCATATCTCAAGAGATTGATTTAAGACACAACCTAATCTTGTAGATTGAGTCCTGCCTTATTAACATAACTGCCTCTAATCGTGCCCATTAACATCTTAGAGACAGGATTTACAACACAAGAAAATCGTATCAGATGCCAAAATGGTGGACAATCACATATTACTGGGAATCATGGCCCACCCAGGTTGACACACAATTTGGGGGGACACAGTTCAATCCATAACAGTTTATAACCTTTTTTTGGTCATTACTATTATTATTTAGTATAACTGCTTTCTCTTTTTCCTTTAAAATTTGGAAGCATACACTAATGCACCTTTGCACTGTAACATGATGTAAAAAATAATTGGAAAACAAATGGCATTTTTATAACAACTATTAAGTTATATGAACTGTGCTAGCATCAAAATTAGATCTGGAGACAGTGTTTCCATTCGGGATATAGCAGCTTTGTATGGGAGAACCCTACTATAAAAAAATAGAAGGGGAAATTCTGGACAAACTTCCCCCATCCACAGTTGTGTTTGAAATTTATATTTTTTCTTATATTAGATTTGAGGTCCACCAGTTCTTTCTCCTTAAATCATTTCTAATTTGATATTTCATATTATTTTGTGACTCAGAATTTAAGGATTGTGGTATATTAAAAAGTGGTTGATGGAAGATGGTCTTTCTATAAGTAAATTCAGAAACATCTGTTAAGGGCATAGTCTGAACGTGGCAGACATATGAATTCCATCAATTCCCATCTTGTGGCCAAGATTTCTTGTGGCCAAGTCTTTCTTTGTAACTAACGCCATGGCAGAGGTTCAGTCTCACTGCATCAGGCAATAAAAAGGCCAGAAAAAGTGGTGCCAAGTCACCTTCTTTCTTCGTTTAGCCAGCGGTGGTGATTTGTACTCACCACAGAAAAGTACAGCATGTGTTTGTTTTTATTTTTTAGGACTAAAAATTTGAAATCTCTCCTTCCACTCCTTTTTAGTCCTTGCTTTAGGCAATTCTCCAAATGTTTAACTGTTAACAGCTTTCAAGAAATCATTGTGGTATTGCAGGGTGCTTGGGTCAGTAGAGAAAAGGCTCAAAGTCACCCATGGACACACTGGGCCCATCAAATGACCTTTTTTTAGAAACAACTGCAATTCCTTTTTCAGAGGCACAAAATACTAATTGAAACAAAAAACAAACCCACCCGACAAGTACTGTACTGCAATTCAAACGACTAAGGAGGAGAGTGGGGAAAGTGGTGTGAAAATTCTTCTTGCAAGACTGCTTGAAGCTACAACTTTGTGTATTTTGCTGTTTGATGACTATAAGTTCAAACGGGGTGGGTTAGCATTTTTAAGATACAGGTTAGGCAGGACCGTAAGAACACTGCGTACCTTTTCAGGTGCCTGTGTAATTCCTCCTGTAATACCTGCCTGCTGTTCTAGCCTTCCTCAACACCACCTCATACCCACTTCAGCTTGAAGACCCCGGTGTGGTAAGGTGAGTGAAGATTTTTACTACTCATATACGCCCTAGAAGAGTATCACTTTTCATTTTTTTTTTTTTACTTTTTCGTAGTTTTAAGAGACTCATAGGTTTAGTTCACTGTGTGATCTCTTAGAAATTGTCATTTGTAAGCCCTTTATTTCGATGAGTACAAAGTTAGCAATAGTACATTTTGCCACTGTGTTATAATTCCTAGGTTCAAATTTGGATTGACACTAATGACATCATGAAACATGTTGTAGGTTTCAAATTTGGAGTCTGAAGCAAAATTTTGTACAGCTGTGCATTACCACTCTTCTGTCTTCAAGCACTTTGGACTTGCTGGGCACTAGTTCTACTAATGCTTCAAATTAGCAGCCTTTTTGACAGCAGAGAAATATTTCTAACAGTGAAAGGTTGGAAAGTCTTGATGACTAACTGGTTTCTCTAACTCATCTCCACGATAATCTTGATAAGCCTGAAGCACCCCATAGTTTCACCTGCCATCCCTTTGGTAGGACCAGTAATTAGCTTCATTAAGTTATGGGGGCAGAAAATCTCTTTGAGAATATGCAGCTAAATTATTTTCCACTTGTGTTTAGTATGCATAATATGTAGTGTCTTGTCTTTTGAACATTCAAATGACTTAGTGGTCCCAGAAGGAGAAATAATTTGACCTTGTATATAATAAGTGAATCACTTACAAATACACTGTCCACATTTTACAGGTGAATAAACACTCTAAGGACACCAACCAACATGCTGTCTCATAAATTCCTTAGTTCTCTCATTTGCAAAAGTTGTGTGCTTGCATTTTTGACAGATGATGGATCTCAAAGGTCCCTTTTAGGTTTCACATAAATTAATTTCTCCCCGAAATAAAAAGTATAACCTTAGAACCTTCTAGTAATTGCTAGATTACCACGAGTCCTTATCTTCACCAGTTCATTTGGTCTCCTCTAGACTCTGCTGCAAATACTTATGGCATTAGCAAGAGCCATGGCCAGAAGGAGACAAATGTTGAGCATAAAAACCAGTCTGATTCTCATAAGGCAATTTCGTTATACCTGTGGTGAGAGCTGAAAAATTCTGCTTAAGCTGTGCTGTTTGTAATATGGTCTTTGGAAGACAAGCATAAGGAAAAAAAAAAGCACTATGTAGCTCAACTGACTAAAATTTGCTCCATGATCAGATAGTCACTTACATTTTAGACTTAGTTTCCATTACTGATGAAACTGTTCTATAAAGCTTTCTTTTACACATTCATTATTTTCTATTGAGGAGGATTTGTGCAGAGGCCATGCCAAGAAGCACTATGGTTCAGGGCTAATGTTTAGGAATTGTGTGTATCTGGGTTTGAACATTTTATTTTGTTTCCCTGGAGCACCATTACTGGTACTCCACACACCAGTGCAGGTGGAGGAGTGTATGAGTTGCTTGGATTTTGCTGCTAAAGAGTTTTCATTTTTTTATATTTCTTTTCAAGGCTCAGTATGCCAAAAATTAGCAGCCTGATAACTTACAGTACAAAGAAACTTCTTTAATTTATTGTTTAGAAACATTCTTAAAAACTGCCTTCTTTCTCTTTTTTAGATGAAGTTTTTGTTTGTTTTAAATAAAAGATGGGCTCCTGTACTGGAGTATGGTTATACATACTTATAAAACTTTTTTGTCTATTAGTAACCCAGCTTACTCAGAGAAGAGGGTACATGAGTTCCCTAAGCTTTTCTGAATGAAGCATCTAATTGTAGTTGTGTTACCTTTGATGGGCAACAAAACCAGCTTTGAAGTCTCAGTATTGCTACATTGTAAAACTGACTTATTTTTTTCCCCTGTGGAGTTACTTGAATTTTTAATGTCTTGCTATCAGAATGTCTCTACTAAATAACATTTTCTCCATAATGATGCATTTATCTTGAGACATTTTTCTTTTTAGAGACTGATAGTAGAGGATCGTTCATATTTGATCACAAGTCACCTTGGTTAGGTTTCTAAATTTGAAGCTGTGTGAAAATAAACTTTAATACCCACACTTTGTGTAAAAGAAAAAAGAGAGAGAAAACAGATAAAGTTTTTACAGATAATTTATTTGTTTTTCTTTCTGTTCAGAATAGGACTGCAGTTTTCCCTCAGACCCCCTCCTAGTACCTTCCCGTAAAGAGCTTTGGTGATGGGAAAATAATGATAAACAGGACTTAGCTCTATAATCTTCTTTCAAAACTGCTTACAAGTAATTTCCTATTGTTTCTGAAATGAAGCATATGGTGGTAATATACTGTGCCTCTGGCAATGGGGAGCATTTTCGGAATCCTCTCAACATTTTGTATTTTAAGCAGTGTGTGTGTGTATTTTCAGTTTAGGTTTCCTAACCCATGTAGATTTAATGGAATTTGTATTTTATATGTTTATACTTGGTTTTAAGGATTTAGAGGAGTGACTTCTGAATAAAACTTGTAAAGAGGTGTTTATTGTTGTTATAGATGATCCATGCACACAGATTTTAGGAGGCTTGAAATGGTCTTGCAGAGAAAACAGCTTGGTTGGGGGGGCACATTTTCTGTAATTTAGGTTGTCATAGCAACCTGCATTAAGATGTGTACTTGGAATCCAGGCCTGAAGAATTTCAGTGACAATAAACATTCCTGTAGCATTCATCATCCCCGCTCCCCTTTTCCCAAGAAAGGAGCCATCAATGTGACCTAATTATTTAATTCTGTTTTTAGAACATGGGTAGCAGTTTGCATGAAACTTCCTTGGTAGAGTAAAAACGAAAAGTTCATCTCTCCGTATTTGAAGTTGACATTTTCTAATAATATATCTCAATTATTTCAGATAGTGAGGTAGGTTCAGTATAATGGTTACTTAATGAAACATGAAAGAAATAGGATTTGATGAAAATTTGCAGAAATTGCCATAACCATTTGTTATACGTACGTGGAAAAATCTGTATTTAAAGTATTATCGCCTTTTATCTGTAGTTACAGCCCATCGCTTTGAAATTTGAATTATTTTATTAGATTATCTACAAACTCTTCTAATTTATGTTCGAAGTTTTATAAACCAGAAATGAGTGATTATATATACATACAGACTTCCTTATGGCCTTATTTCTCCTAACCTCCATTGCTTAAGGACTTTTTTTACCTGTAAATGATCTTGGTTATCGGTAGGTGTCTGGCAGAAGACAAGAAAAATACGAACTTTCAAAAAAGCTTTGCCTTTTGAAACAGCATTCTCTTTATATATACATATACACACAATACATATAAAAGAATGTTTTCAAATCAGTGAAAAAATAATACCCAATTACAAAATTAGTCTGTGGCTCTTAGTAGGGAGCTTTAAAAAAAGAATACAGATATAGACCCAAAGATTTATTTGATCTTAATATGTAACAAAGAGATTTGAATTAAAAAGAGAATATCCTATTTTATATGGAAAATTATTGAAGATTCATAAACATGTACATGGCACACATATAAATAACGTATATAAAAAAGGTAACACATGCCCAGACATATGTAATTCCTAATGTTGGGAGTGGGAGAAATAAAGCTAGAATGCTCTACGGTGCAGCTAGAAGTAGACTCTTACCTTTTAATGCAGCCAATAAATTATCTACCTAGAGATAATTGTTTTCACTATTTAATAAAATGGAAAAATGATAGTATCTGAAAAGTAAAATGATCAGGGCATACAATATAAATTATGTCTTCATTTTTAAAAAGTGATAGAACTACAGGAAAATAATTATTGTTCTCATTTAAAAAGCACAGATTCTCTAAAACAAACACATACTATATTTATGATTAGAAATTTGAAAATCAATTCTCCTCTTAAAAAAAATCTAAAAAAAAAAATTTACAATAGAGATATTTATTGAGATGGTCTATATACAGAACTGAATAGTGACTGAATCAACGGAGTCTCTGGGAAAGGCTGGACAAACTGAATACCATTCATATTAGACTACAATGTTTACCTGTGTCTCCAGTATCATGCTTCCTAGAGGTGTGGGCCACCACATGTCTGTCAGTTTGTCATACTGTGGTGGCTTGCATGTTACAGTGATACTGGAAGCTATACAACCAGTATTTCAGATACCAGCGGGGTCACCCATGGTGGGCGGGTTTCAGCTATGCTTCCAGACTTAAGACAGACTAGGAAGAAGAACCTGATAGTCTATTTCTGAAAAAATTGGCCAATGAACACTTTATGAATAGCAGCAAAACATTGTCTGACATAGTGCCGGAAGATGAGCCCCTCAGGTTGGAAGGGACTCAGAATATGACCTGGGAAGAGCTGCCTTCCTCACAGTAAAGTCAGCCTTAATGACGTCGATAGAGTAAAGCTTTCAGAACCTTCGTTTGCTGATGTGGCTGCAGACATCCACTATCAGTCGGAATGTGGAATGTACACAGTATGAAACTAGGAAAATTGGAAACTGTCAAAAATGAAATGAACTGCATAAAGGTCGATATGCTAGGCATTAGTGAACTGCAGTATTCTGGTATTGGCCATTTTGATTCACATAATCATATGGTCTGCTATGCTGAGAATAACAAATTGGAGAGCAATGATGTCTCATTCGTCATTGTCAACAACATTTCAAGATCTCTCCTGAAGTTCAGCGCTGTCAGTGATAGGATAATATCCATACACCTACAAGGAAGACCAATTATAACATGACTATTATTCAAATATACGCACCAACCACTAAGGTCGAATATGAAGAAATTGAAGATTTTTACCAACTTCTGCTGTCTGAAATTGATCAAACATGCAATCAAGATGTATTGATAATTACTGGTGGTTGGAATGTGAAAGTTAGGAAGAAAGGAGGAAAGATCAGTAGTTGGAAAATATGGCCTTGGTGATAGAAACGACGCAGGAGATCACATGATAAAATTTTGCAAGACCAACAGCTTACTCATTGCAAATACCTTTTTTCAAAAACATAAATGGCAGCTGTATATGTGGACTTCACCAGATGGAAGACACAGGAATCAAATCAACTACTACTCTGGAAAGAGACTATTGAAACACTGAATAATCATCAGTCAGAACAAGGCCAGGGACCCACTGCAGAACAGACCGTCAGTTGCTTATATGCAAGTTCAAGTTGAAGCTGCAGAAAATTAAAACAAGTCCACAAGAACCAGAATATGGCCTTAAGTATATCTGACCTGAATTTAGAAAACCAAAAGGGAAGAACACACACTCGGCATTTCTCAAGCTGAAAGAACCGAAGAAAAAAACGCAGGCCTCCAGTTGTGATATTGAAGGATTCTATGGGCAAAATATTGAATGACCCAGGAAACATCAGAAGAAGATGGAAGGAATACACAGTGTACCAAAAAGAATTGGTCAATATTTAGCCATTTCAGGAGGTAGCATATGATCAAGAACCGATGCTATGAAAGGAAGAAGACCAAGCTGCACTGAAGGCATTGGTGAAAAACAAGTCTGCAGGAATTGACAGAATACCAGTTGAGATGTTTCAACGAACGGATGAAGTGCTGAAGGTGCTTACTTATCTACGTCAAGAAATTTGGAAAACAGCTACCTGGCCAACTGACTGGAAGAGATTGATACTTGTGCCCGTTCCAAAGAAAGATGATCCAACAGAATGCAGAAATTATCAACCAATAACATTAATATCACACGTAAGTAAAATGGTGCTGATGATCATTCAAAAACAGTTGCTGCAGTACATCAACAGGAAACTGCCAGAAATTCAAGCTGGCTTCAGAAGAGGACATGAAATGAGAGATATGGCAGATGGATCTTGGCTAAAAGCAGAGAATGCCAGAAATATGCTTATCTGTGTTTTATTGACTGTCCAAAGGCATTCCACTGTGTGGACCATAACAAATTATGGGTAACATTGTGAAGAATGGGAATTCCAGAACACTGAGTTTTGCTCACGCAGAACCTGTGTAGACTAGAAGTCAGTCATTTGAACAGAACAAGAGGATACTGCGTGATTTAAAATCAGGAAAGGAGTGTGTCAGGGTTGTATCCTTTCACCATACTTATTCAGTCTGTATGCTGAGAGGACTTGAAGATCAAAGACTACAGCCTTTAATATGGATTACACCTACACATAAAACAAAAATCCTCACAGCTGGACCGATAAGCAACATCACGGTAAATGGAGAAAATATTGAAGTTGTCAAGGATTTAAATTTACTTGGACCCACAATCAATGCACATGGAAGCTCAGTCAAGAAATCAAATGATGTATTTGCGCTAGGTAAATCTGCTGCAAAAGACCTCTTTAAAGTGTTAAAAGGCAAAGATGTCACTTTGAGGACTTAGCCACACCTGACCCAAATCATGACATTTTCAATCACCTCATATGCATTAGAAAGCTGGCAATGAACAAGGACGACTGAAGAAGAATTGATGCCTTTGAATTGTCCTCTTGGTGAAGAATATTGAATATACCATGCACTCCCAGGAGAATGAACAAACCTGTCATGGAAGAAGTACAGCCAGAATGCTCCTTGGAAGTGGGGGTGGTGAGACTTCATCTCACGTACTTTTGACATGTTATCAGGAAGGACCCGTTCCTGGAGAAGAACATCATGTTTGGTAAAGTAGAAGTTACCTGAAAAAGAGGAATACCCTTTTTGGATGGACTGACACAGTGGCTGCAACAATGGGCTCAAATATAGCAACGATTGTGAGGATGGCACAGGACTGGGCAGTGTTCCATTTTGTTGTACATAGAGGCGCTGTGAGTCAGAACCAACTTGAAGGTATCTAACAACAACAGAGTTGTGGGACCCAGCATCCCTGGAAATGAAAAAAACAGAGTGTCCCTATGTTTAAATCTTGGTCTTGTCTCCTGTGCCTGTTATATCAAATGACACTGCAGTTTGAATGTTCAGATGTTGATTGCCAGTGACATTGGATCAAATTTATTATTTAAAAATGGGTAAGTCCTTATCAATTAAATGTGAATACTAGGGCAGTTATTTTAATTCTGAAGCCATTTGGATTTATGAAGTTGTGCTACTGTCCCCCAATCCCCCCCCCCCTCCCCATACTCATTCCTCCTTTGTTTTGTTTAGAGATTACTCCTGGGCAAAAAGCACAAGGAGTTTTTAGGATGTATACCCCAGAGTGAGATATTTTGCCTTTGAAGTCTAATTATTACTTTATTTGTGCTGTTCTTCCTCTTAACAGTGGTCTTTTTCCAGTAATGGTTATGGATTTGCAGGCATCCACAGTTCCTATGTAACTAAAGGATTATAACTTTGATCTCTGGTGATTAAGGCCCTGGAAAGGTCAGACTGTGCTGCTGTGGCACAGCTTGGGACCAGTCTCCTCACTGGACACAGATCCCTGAGGTGAGCGTGGTGGAAAAATTCTGCGCAACAAGGAGCCTGCTGTTAAAAGAGTTGAAGTTAGGGACAAAGAAACACTTTAGTTTAAATTAAAAATTTGATTGTGAAATAATGGAATAATTTTCAGGTTTGTTTAATTTCCTCCTTAGAAAGCAAGAACTGATTACGAAGAAAATTGGTTTTCTGACAAGACACAACTAATACCTTCTATTTTTCCAAAATTCTGGAAAAGAGGTTTTAAGCAGATGCAAAGCATTAATCATTGTGTGTTTAAAACATTTGCCCGTTTTAAGATACATAAAAAGGTATAAAATGAAAATTAAGGCTACCGCCTTCCTCAGTGTAATTCCTCTACTCAAGGATAACCATCACTAACAGCATCGTTGGTATTTTTCCAGAAAAAGAAATATGTACGTACAGTGCACATTTGTATCTTTTTAAATTGATACTGATTGCACACGCACACGCATGGGCATGTTTGTGTGTGTATTTCACTAGGTTCTTTACAGGTTGATTTCTTCTTTGCCAGAATAATCTGAGTATCAGGTATGATTATCAGATTGCAGTTTAATTAGTGGGAATTCAATCAACATTTATTGTTGTTTTGTATTCGCCAGTTGGCTAATTTTGTAAAACTGAGGTCAGTATGTGATAGATTGCCATGAGTTGGAGCCGACTCAAAACTAACAACAACATGATCACCTGATACACATCGAGGCTGTGATGAATCCTATTCTTGATTGCACCAGTGACTATCACCTTAGTTGAGTCATTCTCTATGGCCTGGTTTCTGCCCTGTAAATTGAATGCAGTAGGGAGTATGTAAAATTTTACACAGGGTCAAAAAACAAAATTATTTTATGTAAAGATGTAACTAAGGTAGTGATATCATAACCCTCTGTTTCTAAGTATGCAAAGGCAGTTTCTTTAAAGTAGACTTAGTGGAAGTTATAAAAGTGGAATCGGATAGAATCCATGATTTCTGCATTTAAGGAACATATAGTCTCACCGAGCTAAGAAGGTTCACATGAAATGGGAAAAATACAGCTTCTAATAGCCATATCAACTTTTAGATGCTCTTTCGATCCCTCCTCCCCTTCTCTGCCCTTGCTTCTCCCTCAGATTTCAGCTGGGGTGTACTCGCTCCCTGGAAACTTAGCTTGAAACACCAATTTCAAAGCCTGTGAAAGTCTTCCCATGATCTTGCTAAGTCCAGAGTCCTCTTGTCTCAGGTGAGCTCCTCCTCATCTGCCTTTGACTTGCCCCCCATGTGTGTCCTTCAGTTTTTGTTCATTGTTAAACATTTCTCTTTCATTGGATTCTATTAACACACACACACAAATCACTGAAAATTTAGTAGACTTACCAAAGATATGGGAGTTATAGGAAGAGACTCAAACATTGCAGGAAGGGAAGACAAGAAATCGTGATCTTCTTCCTGGCTTCTGGCTTCATCCTTATCCCTCATTTCTCTTCCTCATCCCTTCCCTCCAGGATGTCCCAAGAGCTGTGTCCATGTTCTCTAGTTTCAGAAACTGGCTGGTATCATCTGGACCCATCAACCTGGGTGTAAGTCGGCTTTCCGCATTGCTGATTGTGTGATCTTGAATAATCAGTCTCCATAAACTCTAGTCTTCTCACTTGAATATTGAGTATAATAATATCTGCTTCATCAGATATTTGAAGAATAAATTGTATATGTAAAGGGCTTAACGTGGAAAAAATTCAGTGAATGCTAAGTATCATCATAATTTTTATTAAAAGATTACTCTTTTCCCAGATCCTCCAGTTTTGCCCCAGACTAAGACTAGCTACAGAAAAATTAGGCTAGGTAAATTTTTATATAAATACATTTTCACTCTTTTATAGTTACAAGCCAAAAACAAACAAACCAGCCACCATCGAGTTGGTTCCTACTCATGGTGACCCTATGTCTGTCAGAGCAGAACTGTGCTCCATAGGGTTTTCATGGCTGTGACCTTTCACTAGACCTTTCTTCCAAGGCAATTCTGGGTGGGTTTGAACTGCCAACCTTTTGGTTAGTGCTGAACACTTAACCATTTGCATTACCCAGAGACTCTTTATACTTACAGAGACCATATAATTGTTCAAACCAAACACTTTGGAGAGTGAATCAGGGAACACTGTTGACAATTATGCTCAGATAAAAATGTAAACCAGTGCTATTTTAGGCAAACCAGGATGCATGGTATACTCCTAGACCTAGTTTGTAATGTGTGCTCAGAGAATGGACAGTTGTCCCTTGAGTCAGAGCAGGATGAGGCAGTGGGGATGTGAGTCAGACAAGCTTAAGGTCGCATTCATCCTTCTGAGCTTTGGTTTCCTTACTTGTTAAACTGAGGTTAGCAATGGGCATCTCACAGGGTGACGGTAAAGGTTAAATGAAATCATGACCTCATCAATTACCAAGTATGTATTTGGAAATTGGATACCTGTTAATTTCCATCCCCATCTCTGCAGATTATTTTTGCTAAGCCAGTGGATCAATTTTATGTATAGATGTTTCTGCTGTGTTAGGTACTTCTTGTCTCACTCTTTCTTAGGCAATCTTTACAGTAATTTTACTGGGCATGTAGGTGGTATGACTCGGAATCTACTCAACAACACACAACAACAACAATTATAACTAGTTGCACATCTGTTTCCTCAGCTTCCAGTGGGGAATTGGTCCGTATTGTTGCTGTCAAACATTTTCTGACCTCGAAAGGCAATGAGGCTTTGGGGAGTGATAAGATGATTTACTGTTATGAGTTGGAGTATTCAGTAGCCACACCTATTTTTCCTATAAACTCTTCTTCTGTAGTATGCCTTTTTTTTTTCCTTTTGTGCTTCTCTATTCTTTGGACGAATTGTAATCTAATGGGTGAAATTTTTAAAAATATATTTCAAGTATGAACATCTACCTGTATTTAATAAAGAGACTTTGCATGAATTAAAGGCACTTGTTTTATAGATCAGCTGTAGAGATGTGTTTCTTTTTGGAAAAAAAAAATCTTCCACCTGAACCTTGAAAACTGATAAAATAATTATTATTATTATACATACCAAGTATGATATTCTTATAATTTATAAATAACTTCTAGTAACACCAAACTGGAAGCAGTTAACAAACCTCAAAACTTGGACCTTTTGTAAAAGTAGCAAAGTCTTTTCACTGCTGTCTTACATACAGTTGATCTCTTCATTAGCAGATCTGTATTCAGACCCTCTATAGCCCAGGCTTTAGGATTAGAAGACTGTCTACTGAGGGGCTAGCAACTAGTGAATGATTGCAGTCCCGTCTTAAATCCTGCAGTCATGGAATGAAGAAGATTCTAGGAAGTACTGTGACTGTGAAGAAGTGAAAGGAAGGCTTCTTATGAGTATCATTTGAGCCAAGTATTTAAAGGTGAATAAGTCAAGGGCACACCACCACAAAAAAAGATCCTTAGGGAAACCCCTCTGTAGCGCAAAAGGTTAAGCTCTCAGCTACTAACCAAATGCCAATTAGAATCCCCCCACAGGCACCTGGGGAGAAAGGTCTGGTGATCTACTTCTGAAAGATCACAGGCATCGAAGACCCTATGGAGCGCAGTTCTTCTCTAAAGTATATGGGGTTACCCTGGGTTGAAACTGACTCAACAACAACTGGTTTGGTGGGGGGTTTTAGTAGGTAATTAGGGGAGTCCACGTGTCTGTCAGTTTGTCATACTGTGGGGGTTTGTGTGTTGCTGTGATGCTGGAAGCTATGCCACCAGTATTCAGATACCAGCAGGGTCAACCATGGCGGACAGGTTTCAGCTGAGCTTCCAGACTAAGACAGACTAGGAAGAAGGACTTGGCAGTCTACTTCTGAAAAGCATTAACCAGTAAAAACCTTATGAATAGCAGCGGAACATCGTCTGATACACTGCTGGAAGATGAGCCCCCCAGGTTGGAAGGCACTCAAAAGATGACTGGGGAAGAGCTGCCTCCTCAAAGTAGAGTCGACCTTAATGATGTGGATGGAGTAAAGCTTTCGGGACCTTCATTTGCTGATGTGCCACGACACAAAATGAAGAAACAGCTGCAAACATCCATTAATAATCAGAACCTGGAATGTACAAAGTATGAATCTAGGAAAATTGGAAATCATCAAAAATGAAATGGAATGCGTAAACATCGATATCCTAGGCATTACCGAGCTGAAATGGACTGGTATTGGCCATTTTGAATCAGACAATCACATAGTCTACTATGCTGGGAATGACAGCTCGAAGAGGAATGGTGTTGCATTCATCGTCAAAAAGACCATTTCAAGATCTATCCTGAAGTACAATGCTGTGAGTGATAGGATAATATCCACATGCCTACAAGGAAGACCAGTTAATACGACTATTATTCAAATTTACACACCAACCACTGGGGCCAAAGATGAAGAAATAGAAGATTTTTATCAGCTGCTGCAGTCTGAAATTGATCGAACATGCAATCAAGATGCATTGATAATTACTGGCGATTGGAATGTGAAAGTTGGAAACGAAGACGGATTAGTAGTTGGAAAATATGACCTTGGCGATAGAAACAATGCTGGTGGTAGAATGATAGAATTTTGCAAGACCAACAACTTCTTCATTGCAAATACCTTCTTTCACCAACATAAACAGCGACCATACACATGGACCTCGCCAAATGGAACACACACAAATCAGATTGACTACATCTGTGGAAAAAGACGATGGAAAAGCTCAATATCATCAGTCAAAACAAGGCCAGGGGCCGACTGTGGAACAGACCATCAATTGGTCATATGCAAGTTCAAGCTGAAACTGAAGAAAATTAGAGCAAAAATATGACCCTGAGTATATCCCACCTTAAATTAGAGACCATCTGAAGAATAGAACTGATGCACTGAACACTAGTGACCAAAGACCAGACAAGTTGTGGAATGACATCAAGGACATCATCCATGAAGAAAGCAAGAGGTCACTGAAAAGACAGGAAAGAAAGAAAAGACCAAGATGGATGTCAGAGGAGACTCTGAAACTTGCTCTCGAATGTCGAGCAGCTAAAGCAAAAGGAAGAATTGATGAAGTAAAAGAACTGAACAGAAGATTTCAAAGGGCCTCTTGAGAAGACAAAGTATTATAATGACGTGCAAAGAGCTGGAGGTGGAAAACCAAAAGGGAAGAACACGCTCGGTGTTTCTCTAGCTGAAAGAACTGAAGAAAAAATTCAAGCTTCGAGTTGTAATAGTGAGGGATTCGATGGGGAAAATATTAAATGATGCAGGAAGCATCAAAAGAAGATGGAAGGAATACACAGAGTCATTATACCAAAAAGAATTAGTCGATATTCAACCATTTCAAGAGGTGCCATATGATCAAGAACTGATGGTACTGAAGGAGGAAGTCCAAGCTGCTCTGAAGGCATTGGCGAAAAACAAGGCTCCAGGAATTGATGGAATATCAACTGTTTCAACAAACAAATGCAGTGCTGGAGGTGCTAACTTGTTTATGCCAAGAAATATGGAAGACAGCTTCCTGGCCAACTGACTGGAAGAGATCCATATTTATGCCTATTCCCAAGAAAGGTGATCCAACCGAATGTGGAAAATATAGAACAATATCATCAATACTACACGCAAGCAAAATTTTGCTGAAGATCATTCAAAAACGGCTGCAGCAGTATATCGACAGGGAACTGCCAGAAATTCAGGCCGGTTTCAGAAGAGGATGTGGAACCAGGGATATCATTGCTGATATCAGATGGATCCTGGCTGAAAGCAGAGAATACCAGAAGGATGTTTACCTGTGTTTTATTGACTATGCAAAGGCATTCGACTGTGTGGATCATTAACAAACTACGGATAACACTGTGAAGAATGGGAATTCCAGAACACTTAATTGTGCTCATGAGGAACCTTTACATAGATCAAGAGGCAGTTGTTTGGACAGAACAATGGGATACTGATTTGTTTAAAGTCAGGAAAGGTGTGCCTCAGGGTTGTATTCTTTCACCATACTTATTTAATCTGTATGCTGAACAAATAATACGTGAAGCTGGACTATATGAAGAAGAACGGGGCATCAGGATTGGAGGAAGACTCATTAACAACCTGCGTTATGCAGATGACACAACCTTGCTTGCTGAAAGTGAAGAGGACTTGAAGCACTTACTAATGAAAATCAAAGACCGCAGCCTTCAGTATGGATTACACCTCAACATAAAGAAAACAAAAATCCTCACAACTGGACCAATGAGCAACATCATGATAAACGGAGAAAAGATGGAAGTTGTCAAGGATTTCATTTTACTCGGATCCACAATCAATAGCCACAGAAGCAGCAGTCAAGAAATCAAAAGACGCATTGCATTGGGCAAATCTGCTGCAAAGGACCTCTTCAAAGTGTTGAAGAGCAAAGATGTCACCCTGAAGACTAAGGTGCGCCTGACTCAAGCCGTGGTATTTTCAATCACATCATATGTATGTGAAAGCTGGACAATTAATGAGGAAGACCGAAGAAGAGTTGACGCCTTTAAATTGTGGTGCTGGCGAAGAATATTGAACATACTATGGACTGACAAAAGAACGAACAAATCTGTTTTGGAAGAAGTACGGCCAGAATGCTCCTTAGAGGCAGGGATGGTGAGACTGCATCTTACATACTTTGGACATGTTGTCAGGAGGGATCAGTCCCTGGAGAAGGACATCATGCTTGGCAGAGTACAGGGTCAGTGAAAAAGAGGAAGACCCTCAACGAGGTGGATTGACACAGTGGCTGCAACAGTGAGCTCAAGCATAACAACGATTGTAAGGATGGCTCAGGACCAGGCAGTGTTTCATTCTGTTGTGCATAGGGTCACTATGAGTCGGAACCAACTTGACGGCACCTAACAACAACAACAACATGGGTAATACAACAGTTCTACATGCTAGGTGGCTAACTGAAAGGTTGAAGGTTCAGATCTACCCAGAGGCTCCTCGGAAGAAAGGCCTGGGGATCTACTTCTAAAAAATCAGCCTTTTAAAACCCTACTGAGTGAGCACAGTTCTACTGTGGCATACAGGTAGTTGCTGTGAGTCAGAATCAACTCCATGGCAACTAGTTAGGTCTTTAGAGGATGGGGAGAAGACCTAGAATGGCCTGGGAAATAGCTTGTGCAAAGTCTAGAAAGGCACAAAAGCATAGTGTGTTTGGAGAAAAGCCAAGTTCAGTTGAGTATGAATATGAGTTTGGATATGGCTGATTTAAAAGACAGTGTTCTTATTCTAGTTTGGGGGCTTCGGGCATTATGGTAATTGAAAGGATCAAACTTCTAAGTAAACAAATTTCTAGTTAGAGGTAAGTAGAAATGTTAATGATTTGGAGTAATCTGAACTTTAGGTAACTTTGTAAGGAGAAAAAGTACTCACATCATTTAACCCTGTTAATTTTTAAAAAAATAATTTCATTAAATATTTAACAAGTTGTCATTCTTCAAAAGAATATTGCTACTTTAAAATGTTTTCACTTAAAAAAAAAAAAAACAGATACAGATAACTTTAAAAGCAATACTGTTTCCAGCAGGTTGTTAATGTTTCATTTGTTTCGCTACAGTTTTCTCCTGTGAACTGCTCTCAGCCAGTAGGCAAGTTTAATTTTACTGTGCAAAATCTTTGCAAATTTTGCCTTGTCAGAATGGAAACTGAGGGGTGAAATGATTGAAGTTTTGTTTTGTTTTGTTTTTTGGTATAACAAATAATGCTTTCTGAAAAGGGCTGAGATTAACTTCCATTTCTATTCCATTTTGCTGCCAAAGATCATTTGGATGTGTATTCTCAGTTTTTTTTTTTTTTTTTATGTCGAGCAATAGAAACAGTGATTTTTATTCTTAACAAAAAAGTAATTTGGGGGAGTAATATTTATATCCTCATTAAAAAATAATAATAATAATGTCATATGGTGACTTTACTGTAGCTCTAGTGCCACAGGGCCTGCTTCTGTGGGGTTTTCCTGTGTTACACCCAGAGCATATTGTAAGCATATACAGAAAATCTTAATTTTCTTTTTTACTTGGAAGGCATGTTGGAGATTTTGGTTTGAGGTTGAAGAAACCAAGACCCAGTTGGAGAGACTGACTTGCTCCCTCTGAACTTTTCCCCTAGGGCAGAAACTCTTCATTTATCTTTGTGGTCCTAGTGCCTTGCCAGTAGATAAGCTCTCTTGACTGGGTGAATACATTTCTTCATTGACGCAGCCTCAATTACAACCCAGATCTTTCTTTTTTTATTATTGTACTTTAGATGAAAGGTTTACAGGAAAAACTAGCTTCTTATCAAACAATTAGTACACATACTCTTTTGTGACATTGATTACCAACCCCATGACAAGTCAACACTCCCTCTTCTCGACCTTGGGTTCTCTGTTACCAGCTTTCCTGTCCCCTCCTGCCTTGTAGTCCTTGCCCCTGGGCTGGTGTACCCCTTTAGTCTTGTTTTGTTTTATGGGCGTGTTTAATATTTGGCCTGAAGGGTGAATCTCAGGAGTGACTTCACTGCTGAGCTAAAAGGGTGTCCAGGGGCCATACTCAGGGTTTCTCCAGTCTCTGTCAGACCTGTAAGACTTTTTTGTGAGTTAAAATTTTGTTCTACATTTCTCTCCAGCTGTATCCGGGACCTTCTATTGTGATCACTGTCAGAGCAGTCGGTGGTGATAGCTGGGCACCATCTAGTTGTACTGGACTCAGTCTGGTGGAGTCTGTGGTCCATTAAACCTTTGGACTAATCTTTCCCTTGTGTCGACAATCCAGATTTTTTTATTCCTAATCAGTCCAGTATTCCCTTCTGTACTCTGGTGGCTCCCTACCTTTTTTTCTACCGCAAAATGGATTTACATACCAGCATTTCTAAGGTTTTAAGTTATTTTTTATAGTGCTTAGCTGCCAGCTATCAAACTCCTGTCCCTTTTCACAAAAAATTCAAGCTCACCAACATGTTAGAACAAGGGAATATCTGAGTTGATAACCAAGGATACACTAGGATATTTTTGAATAAATTTTAATTCTACACTCAGGGTGGCACTTTGTACTTTTCAGTATGTTCTTTTCTTTTAAACAAGTTGCATCATCAAGATACCTGTAGATTCACAGACTTTATTTCTACAGTAATGTTTCTAAGCAGGAATGACTCTGCATCATGGGTGTTTGGGAAATTTTGGTTGTCGTGGTGATTGAAGGGATACTACTGGTATTTAGTAGATGCTTAGGGATGCCAGGCATCCTGTAGTGCACAGGACAGTCCTACACAATGCTTTTCAGCACCCTACATTTATAGTGAAAAACTCATACCGAACATAGCTTTTTACATGTATATGTAAAGCATTCTTTGCATGGTCTTAATATATAATGAATTTTCCAGGGATGCAGCTATTATGCAAATTAAGGGAGAATTGTATTTGATTTAGAACTTGAACAAAAGTTGCTTCCCAATTTGGAAAGCCATGTCATGAACAGCAATGTCCTTTATAGTATTTGAGGTACCTGTCAAAATACCTATTCACAGTCTGGGCTAATGTTGCATTCATGGTACATGTGTAAGCATCCAGCTACTTGATTATGTCTTGTCATTTACATATTCAAATCCATGTTACCTTATTTCATATTTTTTTAATTTCTCTTCTTCCTCCAATATTGAGAACACACTATTTGGGGGTAGAAGTGGGGACAGTGCAAGGAGGGAGGCAGGAAGACCCTTTAGGAAACCATTGCAGTAATTCAGCTGTTATATACTGAATTATGTCCCCCCAAAATATGTATTGTAAATTCTAACTTGTATACCTGTAATTGTAATCCCATTTGGGAATGGGTTGCTTTGTTATGTTAATGAGTCAGGATTAGTGTAGGATATGCCTTAAATCAATCTCTTCTGAGACGTAAAAGAGATTAAACAAGCAAGCAAAAGAAGCAGAGATGAGGGAAGAAAGATGCCAAGCCACATGAAGATTGTCCAGGAGCAGAGGCTCAAAGAGACAAGGACTCTCATCCAGAGTCAATAGAGCCAGCACCCCATATTTGGACTTTTGGCCTTCTCAATTGTGAGAAAATAAATTTCTGTTTGTTAAAGCCACCTACTTGTGGTATTTCCATTATAGCAGCACTAGATATCTAAGACATTAAGTGCAAGATGATGGTAGGGTAAATGGAGGTAGAGTCAGTAGGATTTCTTGCCAGATTGGATATGGGTTGTGACAGAGAGGAATTGATGGTAACTATAGGCATTTTTTTTAAAAAAATAAATAAATAAATAAATAATTTTTTTTTTTATAGGCATTTTTTTTTAGGCATTTAGTTGCTTTGAATTGAGGTGAAAAATATGGGTGCGACAGGTTAGAGGGATAAGATCAAGAATTGGTTTTCAGACATGTTGAGTTCGAAATGTCTAGTGGACACCACAGAGGCACCTGGATGTGAGGATGGGAGTTAAGAAGATCGGTCTGGGATAGAAATATAAATATGAGAATTGTCAGCCTACTAAATGGTATTTGAGATCATGAGATTGGATGAGGTCATGAAGGGAGTGAATATAAATAGAGAAGAGTCAAGGACCAAAGATTGAGACCTGGAATACTCAAACATTAAGAAGTCATAGAGTAGAGGAGACTGAGAAGAACAGCAGTGAGGTAGGAGAAAAACCAAGAGAGTGCAGTGTCCTGGAAGCCAGATGAAGGAAATATATCAGGAGGAGGAAGTGATCAACCATGTCATGTGCTGTTGATAGGTCCGGTAAGATGAGGGCTGAGAACTGACCCTCAGATGTAGCAACATAAAGGTGATTGATGACCTTGATAAGAGTGGTTTTGGAGTGATGGGGGAAAAAGCCTGACAGGAATGAGCTTAATATAGGATAGTAGAAGGTGGGAAAATGAAGAATGAGAAGTGAGGATAAACCAGAGAAGTCTGGGATTTATTTTTGTTTTTAAAGATGGGTAAGACAGTCCCTTCTTTCTTCTTTGATCTGATAGAAAAAGCCATGGAGAGAGTGATGTCTTAGAAGGAATAGGGAAGGGCTGACATCCAGGTTACCTGCTGGGCTCCTGTGACTGCATCCAGGCATCTGGTGTGTCATGGCCCTATTGTAGCTAATTGATACGTAATGTTACTTTTATTATAAAAGGGCCTAAAATTTTCTGTTAGCTATAATGTTCATTCTTACAATTGATATTTCATAAGCATTTTCTAAGTAGCTTAAAAAATATTAAAGGTGTTTTTCCAGTGTATAAGTTATTTGTCATTAAAGTAAGGTTTCATGTTGATAGAAATCCTTTTTTCTTTTATTATGGCTAATGTCGGAATCGACTGATGGCACTGGTTTTTTGGAATGTTGAGTAGGCCTACATTAAGACTCTTTCTAAATTTCTTAGAAAAGTGTAATTACCAGTTTTTATCCTATACTTAGGTAGGTGAGTGGTCCCAGGAAGGATAAAAAGGTTCTATTTTTGTAACTATTATTTTTCTAAACCTCATTCTGAATAAATGGCACATTTCTGTATTGTGTAAGACAAACCTCAGACTGGTAGCATTGCTTTGAGGATTTTGAGAGTGTGGACCTTTGTTGCTCGTGAAGTTGTGTTCTTGTGCCGTGCTTGGGCTGCCAGTGCCCCTGCTCAGCAGATGCAGGCACAGCTGGCTGGTGCCATGTGTCCAGTGACTTGCCTAATGAGGGCTCACTCACTCCAACAGGGACCTGCCTATTTCAAGATCAGGTTCAGTACAGAAAGTTCTCTTTATACCTGTTTTCTGTTAATGTGACCAGTCACTAATGAGTTGTGAAAGACTCGAATTCCTATAATAATAGCTATTATTTATTAAATACTGCATGCCTTATTTTAAGTCTTCATGTTATTACTTAATCCTGGTAAATTGAAGGATTACTATTTCCATTTTAGAGACAAAGAATCTAGTAATTTGTCTAAAGCCATATGGCTAATAAGCGATGGGGTAGAATTTGAACTAGGGCTGTCTGAACACACACACACAAAATGTTCGTAACCAACAACTTCCATCCTAAACCCAGAACCCAGTGCCATCAAGTCGATTCCGATTCATAGCGACCCTATAGAACAGGGTAGAACTGCCCCACAGAGTTTCCAAGGAGCACCTGGCAGATTCGAACTGCCGACCCTTTGGTTAGCATCCGTAGCACTTAACCACTACGCCACCAGGGTTTCCAACTTTCGTCCTAGGGATGGTAAATATGTCCAGTGTGTGCGTATTAATTGATCATGGTATTTGTATGTGCTGGGCCTGATAATCTGTCTCAGCATCACATTCTTGACATCTGTAGCCAAGCAATCTGACTGACTGATAGGGAAAATAAAACGTATTTGCTTTCCTTGGCTCATTGGGCCAGTTTCCTTTTGGGAAGTAATATACAAGGCAAATAGTTTTATAGGCAGAACTAACATGCAGTATTTTTTGGTTGAATACAATAGAGATCAAATTCCATAGCATTTAACAGTGATCTCCATGTAAAAAACATTTTCAAGGCAAGTTGATTACCATTTGTCATTTCTACTTAAAAATTATTTCCTGAATGAATATTTGAAACGAGAAACAAATTTTAACAGTCCTCATTGAGTTTGTTATGATGAGATAAGATCTCTTTAAACAATCAACAGAATCTGGCTGTGAAATCTTCATTGAATTCTAATCATAGACCAAAGTACCAGTCTTTTATAAAAATTGAGTTAAAAGCTCAGTATTATGACTATAACTGTGAAAATAAAATCTGGTTAGAATTACAGGTTTTTTTTTTTTTTTTTTTTTTTGGTCTTTTTTCCTTTGAGAACTTATTCCAGTTAGAGATAGCATTTGGTCAAATAGTTGTGACAGTCTCTCTCCTTACACTTTGATATAAGGGGCTGAACCACCGGGGGATTACTGAAGAGCACCTCGGCACAGTGTTCAGGGTTGGAGTGCAATACCTACAATTATAAATTGCTGTTTCTGTCTGTTGCTTACTGTTTAAATTTCTTGAAAATACTCTCTTCACCTTTCCCGTCTGAAATCTGAGGTGCGAAACTGTGAGACAGAGAATAATTTATGTCAGTATATTTTCATTAATAGGCCACTTGACCAGCAAAGAGATTGATGTGAGGTATAATGCAACGGGCGTGAAGCCATGGAAACATGCTTACCTTTTGAGTGTATCATTAAAGTTAAGAAACATTATACTTTAAGTTACTTATCTCAGTTTACAAAGAAATAATCACTTTTCTTATTTTGATAGTGATGTTAAGAGAAAAAAAATCTACAGTTAGATGATCTATCATTGTATTATAAGAAATGATGATTTCAGTGTACTTTGGAAAAATAAATGAAATTAAGGAAAATAACTCATTGTAGTATATCTCAGTCTTACTCTGCCTATTTTCAACAATGCCATTTCTGTTTTCTTTTATTGATAAAGGTCCCAGCTGTCCATCCTTTAAAACAGAAGAGAACAATACTTCTTTATAACACTGTGACCACAGACCCCACTAACTCTGACTAATGGTTACCTTTCAGTACTCCTGGTCAGTTAGAGTTTATAATTTGTTGCCAAATCACTATTATCTTTATTTTCATCCTGTATTTTGCCTGTCAAGCAGTCACATTCTCTAAAATTGGAGAGTCAAAACCTTCAACTAAGGAATTTATTTAACTAGGAGCAGGAAGAGCCTGTTTTCCCTTGAAACACATGGAAAATTCATTCATTTTGTTTTAAACTTCTGAATGCCCAGAAATTATTAAGGTCTGTTTTATTATTTTGTTTATTTTTTAAAATTATCTCATCACCCTACCTGGTTCTAAAGTCTAACCAGTGCTTTTCATTGCTTTCTGTACTTCGGTTATAGTGGTTCTTTAAGAACTAACTTCTCCCTGATCTGAGATTGTAGTATCTCCCAATAATCTTGGGCTGTAGCCCCCCGTACGCCCAGGATTTTTCTTGTAACATTATCTTAGTTAATCTCTATATTCTTGCTGTTCTCAAAAGTTACAATTTGGAATCTGTGCTGGAACTGGAGATCGAGTTCAGCCCTGTTGACAGTGATTCAGTCAATCAAGCCTACGTAAGGCAGCCCCAGTAAAAACTCTGGACACTAAAGCTCAAGTTAGCTCCCTGGTTGATGAAAGATATTGAAGCACAGAAGGTGGTGTATCCAGTGGGACATGAAAGCTCCACTTTGGGGAGCTCTTCATTTGTATCTTCTTGCTATAATAAAACTGTAATCATAAGTATAGTGCTTTCCTGATTCTGTGAGTCATTCTAGTGAATTATAGAACCCAACAGGGTAGTGGCAACTTCTGAATTCATAGCCATAGAGTCAGAAGTGAGGAGGCCATGGAGATTCCACAGCTTGAGACTGGTGTCTGAGGTCTGATCAGACTTCGCAGTCTGGAAGACTGTACTCTTTAATTGATGAGATCTGACCAAGCTACAGGTGGGTTAGGGGCAGAAGAAGAACGCTGCATCTGCAACTGATGTCAGAGAGAATGTTGAGAGTATGTGTCAGGAAAAGGCACACACAGGCCAGATCTTAATTATTATAAAAAAGTTAATTTTGCTTTTTTTTTTTTTTTAAGGATTGCTTCATTTTATCATGCTTCTTACCCACATACATTTTAACATAAGCATCCAAATAAATGCTACACAGACAATTGGCAGTCACCTGTGGAAACTGTTTATTCTTGCTTAAAATATTTTTGGAAATAGCTCCAGAAGCTTGTTACCTTTTTTTTTTTTTAACCAATCTTTTTCTTTTAATTTTGAATTCTTGGCATTATATAATTAGACTGAAATTTTATAGCATTACACTTTAACATTTCTTATGGACAAACAGAAATAAAATTTATATAAGCCAGAAAACTAAACTAAAAATGACGGAATTTATAAAACTAAGTATAGATCCCAGGATTAGTAGCCAAATAAAGAATTTGATTTTAATTTCTTAGAGGATAATAAAGTTATATAGAAACTGAACATTTAAAATTATTTAGAACTTGGGGTCATTGACCAGAAATTACATCATTGGGAGAACCAGCAGAAGGGATTGTAGGTGAACCTGCATCATTATAGTTGCACGGCATGCCGCTCTGAGAAGAAAGAAGGCATTGGATGGATACTGGGCCAAAACCAGGGAAATTGACCTATTACAAGAGCCTTTCAGTGCATTCGCAAATTAGATCTGGCCCTGGGCCTGATGGCTGATGCTGGCCCCTTAGGAGTAAGTTATTTAGGAAAAACTAGTTCATGAGTGACTTAAGTAGACTTGCCCAGTAATCCTTTCTTCTGTTGAAAGCTGGAGCAAATTCTGGTGAATCTGGCCCCCTTGTTCATCATGGCATTCTCACTAGAATGTTCTCTTCTGCCTGGTTTGGCTTGGCCATAGCGGTGAAGTAGTGTGCTGTCCTTGAATCAAGTAGGCCTCTAGAGGAGGCCCTTCGGGTCATAGATGACATGGTGATGCGTTGTACAGATGATGGAAAGCTAGTCAGCTCAGGCTATTAATGGATGGTCATTACCATCTGTTGTGGCGACTGGGAGAGTGTCTCCAGTATGACCAGCTGATCTGTTTAACATAATTGAATACAGATTACAGCACACCAGTATTGATGTTGACCCACTTATTGGAGTTAGACAGCATGTATACTTCATTGTGGTATGTTCTCTTAAAATAACTTTAGTAATAGCAAAATCATGTCATATGGGCTAAGCTTGCTTTTTTAAAAATAAGAGGTCACTATCTAAAGTTCAGAGACTAATGAAGATGAGTGAGTTTAGGAATATAGTCATGTATCACTTAATGTCCATGGTACATTCTGTAAGATCATCATATACAGGCTATCCTCAGGTTATAGACGTTCCACTTACACACAACCCATAGTTACAAAACACCCCCGTAAAGCCTATTATATTCAAAATTCAAGGTACATACAATGGTTTGTAATAACAAACAGGCACTATTTTGGGAAACACATCAAAACATTATTATTACTGTGTGATTATGTTAAAGATGTTTCAGTGTATCTGGCAGTGTTTAATTTTTTATGCATGGAAAGGTACACTGCATACTATACACTAAGACAAACATTTGACTAACCAATGTTAGATACGAACCCTGCCTAACAAACTGTTCCGACTTATGTACAGATTCAGCTTAAAGACAGATTTAGGAATGGAACTCATCCATAATCCGAGGCTTGCCTGTACTTAGCAGAGTTATATGGGATACTGTAGTGTACTGTACCATTATATGCCTGTCAGCACAGTCGCCTTGTATATAAGAGACATGAGATACACGTGTTGTGTGCAGGAAGCTGTTGCGTTTCCTACATCCAGTTATATCCGCTGTGTCCCGTTCGCTGATCAGGATTCCTGAACTCTGTTATGACCTTATAGGACCACAGACGTATATGCAGTTGGGCGTTGCCTGGACAAACGTTATGTGGCACGTGACTGTACTTTTTTTCAAGAAAATATGACCATTAAGAAATTGAGATTTTTTAGTAGGTGTAATAAACTGATCTGAGAGAAATTTTTAGAAGGGCATTATAAATACATTTTGAGAACTGGCAAAATATGAATGTGTGTATTTCCCAAATTGCCTACCCTTAAAGGATATAGCGCTAATCTGCATGTACAAGTTATGAAATTCTGTATTAAAGAAAAATGTAGTTTATTGCTTTATAGCCATAACTCTTCGAAATAGCGTTGGTGCAGCATAATCTAAAGTTTCTTCTGTCTCCCAGAGAAGACTAAATAATAGAAACGTTATTCATATGCAGGTTTGTGTGGAAGTGTGGGTGCATATGTATGTATCACTGAATTAGTTTAAGTAAAATCTTAAATTTTAAAAGGACTCCTTATTGGAGAAAAAGGTTTATCATTATGCAAAAGGGCACTGAGTCATTTTCCTTTTAAAAGGAATGCTTAGATTAGGTAAAAATGTACTAGTTGGATCTTAATGCCAAATTTTTAACTGTGACTTCTGAGGTAATTCTCTTATGAGGGAGAGTTTGTTTTTCTGGGTATTCATTGTTTGACGATTATTTTTAAACGGTGTCTCAGGGCTGCAGCTGAAACTTTGTAAACCATTACTGTTACGGATTGAATTGTGTCCTCAAAATATGTGTATCAATTTGGCTAGACCATGATTCCCAGTACTTTGTGATTGCCCACCATTTGTCATCCGCCGTGATTATTCTGTGTTGTAAATCCTACCTCTGTGATGGTAATATAGGAGCCCTGGTGGCACAGTGGTTAAGAGCTCGGCTGATAATCAAAAGATTGGCAGTTCAAATCCACCAGCCTCTCCTTGGAAACCCTATGGGCCAGTTCTACTCTGACCTGTAGAGTCGCTTTGAGTCAGAATCGACTCCATGGCAGGTGGGATTAGGGGCAGTTATGCTAATGAGGCAGAACTCAATCTACAAAATTAGGCTGAATCTTAAGCCAGTCTCTTGAGATCTAGAAGAGAGAAGCGAGCAAGAGACGGGGGACCTCATACCACCAGGAAACAAAAGCCAGGAGAATAGCATGTCCTTTGGACCCAGGGTCCCTGCACTGAGAAGCTGGGAAAGACTGATGACAAGGACCTTCCCCTAGAGCTGGCAGAGAGAGATGCCTTCCCCTGGAGCTGGCACCCTGAATTCAGACTTGGAGCCTCTAGACTGTAAGAGAATAAATTTGTTTGTTAAAGCCATCCACTTGTGGTATTTCTGTTACAGCAGCACTAGATGACTAAGACAATTACCTTATGGTGTTTGTCTAACAGGTAACAGGAAGAAAATGAATATAGGGAACACATTTGGTATGTATTGCTATTATATTGTTTCCATTATTTTGCTAAATGATATATTACTAATAAATGTAGGTAAATTGTACCCCCAGTACATATTTTGGAGCCCTGGTGGCACAGTGGTTAAGAGCTCTGCTACTTACCAAAAGGTCAGCAGTTCAAATCCACCAGCCACTCCTTGCAAACCATAAGGGGGCAGTTCTACTCTGTTCTGTTGGGTCACTGAGTCAAAATTGACTTGATGGCAATGGGGGTTTTTTTTGTTTGTTTTTTATATCTTTTACTGATGCAAATTTTACTACATTTCATAATAATTATATAGAACAACAGAATAATCGACCCAGAGATTTCTCATTTTGTTTAGGTATTATATATAAACAGCGCAAGTGCTGATCTGTTTTTACATTGTCTTGACATCTTACAGAAATCTAGAAAGTTAACCTAGACTAATATAAAACCCCATGCAGGAATTTTTTCTTTATCATTTCTCTGTGCATTTACAGATTCTAGGCTTTAATCTTTTTGCTCTTCATCCTTCAAGACGTGGCATCTTCCCTAGAAAGTTTCTCCTGACCCTTCCCCTTTTCTGTCAGTTGTCTACTTGTATATATTTCTATTAGAGCATTTCTCTGAATTTTAAGACTCGGGGAAAAGGATAGATTGACTGCTTAATGGCACAAGGTTTACTTTTAGGGGCTAAAAATGTTTTGGAGCTTGATACAGGTGGTGGTTGTTGCACAGCTTTGTAAAGGCACTAAATGCCCGTGAATTATTCACTTTAAAATGGATAATTTTATGTTACGTGAATTTCACTTCAATTTTTTAAAAAAGGAAAGGCAAAAGAAATGCGTATGATTAACTAGCCATTTATCAATCCCAGCTGTTGTGGATAACATACTTCAATTGTTGTGATTCTGGCCTTGAGAGTTGCAAACTTCCTGGAGATTAGATTTGCAAGTCATTAATCATTCAACAAACATTTATTAAGCACCTATTTTTATTGTGTGTTGGACACGTCAACATGCAGGTAGTAGTTGACACCATGAAAGGGACTTTTGGTCACCAAGGGAGAGAGTGTAGAATGAGAAGCGTAGAGGACAGAGCCAGAAATTCTGGGGAATTCCAGTAGTTAATGTTGACCTGAGAAGGAACGGCTGGCAATGATGACTGAGAGAGCAGTGAGGAGAAAGGTAGGAGAAGCCATGGAAAGCGGATTATAAGAAGTCAGAATCAGAGTGTTTCCAAGGGAGTGGTCAGCAGTGCAAATGCTGAAGAGATACCAAGGCATAAAGGAAAGGGTAAAGTGAGTATGAAAGCATGTCCCCTTAGCAGCCATGAGGTGAACTTGTCAGCACCATTTCATTGTTGAGGAGGGAGAGAGATTATAGTGGGCTTGGGAGTGAAAGGACATGAATTATTACTAAAAGAATTTGAAACCATGTATGAATTTTTTTGTGTGTTTTTGAAATGTTATATTCAAAACTTCACTTTTCCCCCCATTCTATGGAATTATAGGTGATTTTATTTTTTAAGTGCCTTTCTCCATTTTCTGAATATTCTTCAGTAAACATATTTTTATCTTTGTAATTTTGTGTAAAAGTTTTATATAAGAAAGTTGTTAGTTGTTAGGCATCCAAAAGATATAATTGTGTACAATAACCATATTTGCCAATACGTTGACAATGTAGTCTAAATAAGTACTGTCTTAGTTACTTAGTGCTGCTGTAATAGAAACACCACAAGTGGATGGCTTCAATAAAGAGAAATTTGTTCTCTCATGGTCTAGTAGGCTACAAGTCCAAATTCAGGGCATCAGCTCCAGGTGAAGGCTCTCTCTTCCCTGTCAGCTCTGAAGGAAGGTCCTTGTCCTCAATCTTCCCCTGGTCTAGGAAATTTTCAGCGCAGGAATCCCAGCTCCAAAGGACGTGTGCTCCTGGCTCTGCTCTCTTTGTAGTATGAGGTCCCCAACTCCTTGCCACTTCCCTTTTATCTCTTGTAAGATAAAAGGGGAAACCCTGGTGGTGTAGTGGTTAAGTGCTACAGCTGCTAACCAAGAGGTCGGCAGTTTGAATCCGCCAGGCACTCCTTGGAAACTCTTTCGGGCAGTTCTACTCTGTCCGTATAGGGTCGCTATGAGACGGAATCGACTCGACGGCAGTGGGTTTCGGTAAGATAAAAGGTGATGCAGGCCATACCCCACGGAAACTCTGTTTTCCATTGGATCAGGGTTGTGACCTGAGTAAGGGTGTATATCACACTCTAAACTTCTTTAACATAATCTCATCTTGCCTCATTAACCACAGGCAGAGATTAGGATTTACAACACACAGGAAAATCACATCAATCACAAAATGGAAGACAACCACACAATACTGGGAATCACGGCCTAGCCAAGTTGACGGATATTTTTGGAGGGCACAGTTCAGTCCGTGACAGTACTTTACAAAGTAACTAACTGCTGAGGATTTCTAACAAGCTAATTACCCTTTCTTTGGGGTTGCCTTTGGTGCTACATGGATGAAGATGGGTTATGTGTTGGCTGCTGTAATGCACATACATGAAATTATAAAAACAAACTCCAATCCCTGAGTATTACTCTACCTGTGGAGTACAGATTGAGAGAATTGGGCCCTTGCTTACCCGATGGAATTCAAAAAAGGAGATTGCAACTTTTGGGGGGTGCTTCTTCTTGTGTTGTATGTCAGAGGTGGAATAGTTGGGAAAGTGTTTACTGAGCGCCTGTTGTGTGCAAGGCACAATGATGGAGTCAGAGTCTCTTTCTAATTTCATTGTAAATATACATTTTGAACCTTGAAGGAGCCCTAGCTAATTTGCTTTTGCTTTTTCCTTAAAACTAGCTTTGATGCATGAAACCTAGGTTTGACATGCAAAACTAATTGAAAAACCAATATAAAATTTTACTGCAGACTTTCACTGGAAAATGTTCAAGAGGGGTTATTTTTATAATATACAGTAAAAATTCTTGAAACCTCTTTTTTCCCGGTCACTTCATCGTCTCTCGCTAGCATGGCAGCGGTCCCACGAATCTCAGTTCTCTGGAATTGCACCCTCCCCTTCCCCATCCCTCAGTGATGTGGCTCAGCACTTTATTATCTAGATCGCGTTAGCCTCTCAGGCTGCTTTCGCCTCGCCTGTTCTTCATTACCAGTCTCTCTGCATTAAGGGGGGGGCGCTTCCTCCTCACATACGGTTTGGGTGGGAGAGAAGAATATTGCAAACACGTGTATTTTTTATTATATCCCTGTAATAAATACACAGCAATAAGTGACTCATATGTCAGAAAGCCTGCTTTTCCCTCTGGGTAATGGTGACCTCTGGTGGATAGAACAAAAACCAAACCCATTGCAATGGAGTTGATCCCGACTCACAGCAACCCTATAGGACAGAGTAGAACTGCCCCGTAGGGTTCCCAAGGAGTGGCTGGTAGATTCGGACTGCTCACCTTTTGGTTAGCAGCCAACCTCTTAACCACTGTGCCACCAGGGCTCCATGGGTAGAACAGCAAGCCCCAAATTCAAGAGAATAAAAGGCTTTATTTCATTTCTGCTTAAGGTGTGTTCATATATTCATGTTCATGTCACTTTTTAAATAATGTTCCATGTACTCATTCCAAGGAGATAGTGTCTTTTGCCACCACGTTTAAATGTTGCATCTCTTGTTACACACCGACTTTGCTCTGTATTCTTGATTGACCTTAATTCAAGACCCAAGTTACTTTCTTAACGAGACTATCTCCTCGGCACTCTTTTATATTATTTAAACTTCTCTGTTGTTTAAATTGTGACCATTCTATTTAGAAAAATGGTTTTGCCTACTTGATTAAAAAAACTGTCTTCAAACTCTACTGTCATATTGATTCTCCTATTTATCTCAATAACTTTCTAACCAAGGTTTAATTGTGTTGCTTCCTCAGAGATATTTATCCTTAATTTGTTCAGTCCCTCAGAAAGGGCACCCAGTTTTTAAATTTTGTTTTCATGTCAAATTTGTTGGTTTGGTTATTTGTGCCTCACTTAATTTAAAAGAGGAGCCCTGGTGGCACCATGCTTAAGAGCTCTGCTGCTAACCAAAAGGTTGGTGGTTCGAATCCACCAGCTGCTCCTTGGAAACTCTATGGTGTGGTTCTACTCTGTCCTACAGGGTTGCCATGAGTCGGAATCGACTTGATGGCAACAGGTTCGTTTAAAAAGAATTTAGGGCAACTTTTCAGAGAAGCATGTATAAAATAGACTAGTGTATAAAAAAATTAAAAATAAAGCAAAAGGGATAAAGCATCTTTCTCTTGGAGCGTAAATTATAGTACCAGTACCAATTGCCATCAAGTCAGTTCCGACTCATGGTGACACCATGTGTGTCAGAGTACAACTGTGCTCCGTAGGGTTCTCAATGGCTGATTTTTCAGATGTAGATAGCCGATAGCCAGGCCTTTCCTCTGAGGTGCTTCTGGATAGACTCAAACCCCCAACCTTTTGATTAACAGCTGAGCTCATTCATTGTTTAAACCACCCAAGATCTCAGAGTTGATTTTAATTCATTTGTTTTATATAATTGATAAATGTTACAGTGATTAATTAAGCTGCATTTAATGATAAAAGAATTATTAGTGGCTTTCCCTCATGATCAAAAGAATGCTTTTTTCAGGAGAAAATAAAAACCTGTTTGTTTGAGAGCCATGGTTTTCAAATTTTTATGAGACAGTGGAAATCTGCATTGTGTCTTACGCTTTATAGTCCCAAGCAGAGGATCTGTATGAAGCAGAAATTAACCCATTCCACATAATTGAACTTGTCCTCAAAGAAAGTTCTGTAGGGTTTAGTAGGATGACTTTTTAAAATCTAAATGAGGAGGATTCTATTCTTTTGTAACCTGATAATGAATTTTTGTCTCGTACAGATACACAGTATTGTTTTTACAGCATGCGATAGTCTACAGAGCTATACCTAATGCCACAGGCAAACTGCTGAGGTGTTTGGTATGCAGCAAAAATTCCTATGTTAGCATAAGGCAGTACAAGAGCATAGCACTTGAATGAGTAATATTTAACTTTTTTGTAAACCAAATAGACATTCCTGAATTTATCTTTCTTCCCAAAGTTAGATTTTAATAGATAAGCAGCCCTGGATTAGCATCTGGAACCAAGTGAGGAATCAAAGGGCATTTCCCCCACACGTAGGGTACAGACAAGTGGTTAGTTCTAGATTTGTTTATGTATCAAAAATATAACCAAACTATTGCACAAAAAAAGCAGTATAGTTAAAGGCCAGACTATGTTTAAAAATTATTACATTTCTTGGAGTATTACTGACCATTCTGTTGATAATCTAAGACATCTTAATTTCATAAATGCATATGATGAACTATTTTAATATATTCATCTGTAAACATAGTATATTCAGCGATGTGTAGTCATAAAACACCATAAATATTCTAGTTCTGTGAGTAGTTGATTACAGAAATACTATACTGATTATTCAGTATTCACAAATGTGTTTTACAAAGTACCAGCACTAAACAGATGACCCAGAAAGTACAAATATTCTCTGTAATACTAATACTACGTGGTATGCAAAAAGCATACATCCAGTACTGTTTACAAAAACTTTAAAAAACTAGTTACAGTGTGATAATTATTGTTTCATGTCCTTGTCAGAAATACTTATTATTAAACGTGCTTTTCGAAAATCCAGTGTGCTTCGTAATGTGAAGGGAAAAAATGACTCATTCATTGAAAGTTTGCCCAGAGCTACCGTGCCTCCTATAGCTGCACCTCTGATCATGTGTGCAGCCAGAGCATCAACAGCTCCCAGGCCAGGACCATTGGGTTATCTTCTTCCATACTGTCACCCAGTCACCCATGCTGTCACCCAGTCACCCATGCTGTCACCCAGTCAGGAGTTAGGCAGACTTTTTTGAGAAGGGACCAGATAGTAAATATTTTAGGCTTTGCAGGCCACGTGGTCTCTGTTGTAACTAATAAATAGTCGTACTATAGCACATTCACAACCATAGATAAGTGAATAAATGTGACTGTGTTCCAGTAAAACTTTATTTACAAAAATAGGCAGCAGGCCATAACTTGCTGACCCCTGCATGACAGACGTGTAGGACTAGAGGATTGAAACAGGAAGAGATAAGAGGGTTCTTCTTAAATATGTCTAATTTCTGACCAACTGCTTCCAGTACAAATGAAGATTCTATGCAATTATGATGATGCCTGACTCAATAATTCAGTAAGCTTTCTTTTACAACCAGTAGCTTGGGGCAAAGGAGTTCCTGGGTAGCACCAACAGGTAAGTGCCTGACTACTAGCAGAAAGGTTGGCAGATCGAACGTACCCAGAGGCACCTCAAAGACAGGCGTGCAGATCTGCTTCCGAAGGGTCACAGCCTGAAAACCCCATGGAGCACAGTTATACTTCGCACGCATGGGGTCTCCATGAGTCGACACTAACAACAACAGTCTGTGCCAAGTTAATTTACTTTGCAGACTTTTTTATTCCATTATTTGAAGTTTACGATGCTCAGCCAGTCTGTTACTAAAGCATTTTAAAATGCCAAGCTATTGTCCATATTATTTTTATTTTGCCAGCATTACAGTTTCTGTACCTCGAAAACCAGATTTAGAGACTTAACATTGTGGTAGATTTTCTGGGTCATTTTGATTTTTCCGACTGCTCAGCCATTAAAATTTCAACACTCCAGGCTAGATTTTTTTGTTTTTTGTTTATTTTTTTTAACTGTATCACTTACTTACTTGGATTCTCAGAGTAGATTTTGGCTCTGTGTTATACCTGAGACCCATCCTTCCTCATCAGGATGGAGGAAAATCAGTACAGAAATCTTGCACTGAGTCAGAAACACTCGTTAAACCTCTGTAGTGTTCATGACGCAGTATACAAATGGGGTTTGAACAGGGTTTAGGACAGGGAAGGATTTGTTATCAGTGTTGCAAATGGATTGCAGCTATAAAATTCTGGGTACCTGAACTAACCACATGGGTTTTTTGGAGATGACAGAGGTCTTAATCAGTTGACAGTGAGAACGGTAAGCAGTTGATGGTCTGAGAGATATTTAAATGAAGGAAAATGAGTGTTTGCTTCTAAAGGTGCTTGTGAAGTGGAATTTGAGGGATGCCAGTGGGGTGGATTTGATAGCTTGAGAGAAAAGGGTTTCCATAGAGATTTCAGTATCAGCTACACACGTAAAAAAAAAAAAAAAAAAAATTTTTTTTTCTGGAGATATTTCCATCATTATTGAAAATATTTCTTATTCAGAGAAATCCAAGAAATCAGAGAAGGTGTTTCAATGATGTGATCTGACCTACTTGTTTTACTTATAAATGTATTCCAAATAAATTTACCAGAATGTCTTCTAGCTTCTCACCATCGTATTGCTAGTTAATTTAATGAAACATTATGTGTTTCTGTGTTTAGTTTAAATTTTATGTGCATGATGTCAGCAGGCTACAGTACATGAAGGAATCTTCCCATCTCCCCAGGGAGCTGGCGATTAACACATGGTATTGGAATGCTTGGAAATTTTAAATCTGAAAAATTTCCATATTAGACATTATTCCATTGAGCTTGCTTTACTAAAAAGTTTCTTCTAAAATAGTCAGCAGCACTTTATCAGCCCAGCCCATCTTTTATTGTGATGATTTACTCATTTTCATTTTTACCATATAAAATTTTTAAATACCTTTTTGGAACTTTGTGGAAATATTGTGTATGTGGCTGCTTCAATATTCTAGGAAGGAAATGGGAGAAATTTAAGTCAATAATATAAATTAAACTTCTACAGTGTCTGTATGCTTATATGTTCACAGCAGGTTGTTCAAAATCTAGGTAAGGAACTTTGAAATGTTTATACAAAACAAACTTTTAGCACTATTTGTGTAGAGAAGGCTATCCTGAAGTCAAGTTCTCGAACTCACGGGAATCCTTCATGGCTTAGCCAAAGCTTCCCTTAGGTCATAGGAATTTTTAGAAAGAAGAACAATTAAAAAAAAAAAGAGAGAGAGAGAGTTTGGACATTGCTATACTGATGTGCAGCAAGGAATTCTGGGGAAATTTTTTCTGGCAGTTTTTAAGGTGAAGCAAAGTTGTAGTTACCTGCTATTTATAGACAGATTTTAATCCATAAAACCTCTAAAACTACTAAAAGTAAATGGGGCTAGATTTCATTAGCATGTGTAATGCCTAATTTCTTACCCCTCTACAATTATTTAAAACAGGATTTGTAATGGAAATATCAGCTGAGAAATTGTTGATGTTTGAAACGCCTGGGGTGCCAACATAATTGAATAGCATATGTACATGTTTTGGCTGTGTTCCAGAACTGTGATTACGTGTCTGACATTAATCCCATGTGTCTGCGAAAGCTGTTAGAATAAACATCTGCAATCTTTTACTACCAAAACTAAAATATTACATCATCAGTTAAAAGAAAGAGCTTCTTACCACAAATGTACTACAGAGAGCAATTTATGTGTGTGACTTATGTTTTAAAGGAGGCATATGTTAGGAACTGAACATATTAGATGCTTCAGCCATCCCTGAAATGTAACTGTGACTTTGACGTAAAAAATAAGGACAGTTCAGATGTAGCAGAAAAGCTCAGTTGAACCACAGACACTCTGTAGTTATAAGATGCAGTGGGATCAGTTGGAGATGAAATTCTTACCAAAACAGTGTGCCTCAACACTCGGGCCATTAGAGAGCATGATGGAGCTCCTTTGATCATAAGAATTTGGTATGTGCTCATGTAACTATTGAAGCACTACATAAAAATTTTGACCTTACTGATAATAACAGAAAAAACACAAATCGCTTATAGCCTTTTTTGTTTTCACAATATAAAATAGTGAGATTTTCCACATCCTTTTATATTTTGCCACTGTATTCCTTTTTCAAGCCTAATAAGGTATTATTCTCACACTTTCATCCTAAAGCACCTTGAGTTTTCTAGAACGTGTAAATAGTTTCTCTAGAAAAAATGGCATATAATTATCAAGATTGTTATTTCAGAGGGAAAATGAATTCCATGAAGGGCTGGTAGTTATAAGATGAAAGTGAATATTATACACCATCATAGGAAGAAATAAATCTAGAGAGCTATGTATTTAAAAAGAAAAAAAAAAGCATATTTCTTTGTGGAGGTGAAAACTGTTTCTTCACATTTAATATGTAAACCTTCCTGGCCCTTCTTGGGTTTACCACCCTCTGGCTAAAGGTTAACAGTAATGTTTCTGGAGTCAGACTCCTTCCTTATTTCAGTTCTCAGTTCCATCTTGTACCAGCTGTATTAAGTTAGCCTTTCCAAGCCTCCAGTCCTCATTTGTAAATTGGGGGTAATGATAACATTACTTCAGTGGGTTATTTTGACTTAGTGAATGTACCTGACATACAGGGAGCACTCAGCATCCACTGATAACCACCTCCCCACCACCACCTCATTGAGAAAAGACCAAGAGGGTAAGTGGGAACTAGTAAAGAGGATGGGGGGAAGGAACAGCACACAGTGGGGCAGGGAGCCATGACCGCCTCACAGAGGGGGAGAGAGTTAAGAAGGTGCTGAAGTGAGGCAGTTAGTGATAGGAACGTGAACTTTATCTTAAGGTCAGTGGCAAGCATTACATGGATTTAAGCAAGAAAGGCCCAGATATATATCAAAATCGAGTGAATGAATTAATGAGGGCATGAGCAAGGTTTTTTTGGATGGATTTAGGCTGAGAGAAGATGGTAAAATGAAGAGGTTGTCATGGTAACAAAGTCACTGGGTGGCACAAATGGTTTACGATCCTCTTCTAGCCTAAAGATTGGTGATTCAGACCCACCCAATGGCATCAGGAAGTAAAAGCCTGATGATCTGCTTCCGTAAAGATTACAGCCAAGAAAACTCTATGGAACGGTTCTATTCTGGAACACATGGGGTTGCCATGAGTCGATGGCAGAGGGTTTGATTTTTGGTTTATCGTGATGACTGCTTGTTAGACTGAGTTTGCGCCCTTATGGATGAAGGCCAGCAACTGACAGAATTGTGAGACTTGAGTTCAAGCAAAGCCACTTGAGGGCCCAGGTGACTGAGTTTGGTGCAGAGATGAGTAGGCAGACGTTCCTCCCCATCTCTGTACTCTTGTTCCTTCGGGTATTGATGTCTTAGGGCATATTGGAGAGCTCAGCCCTGGCCTAAACATTCAGCAGTGAGGTGCTTCAGTCGACTTCGTGGGTAGTGAATATAGATGAATGAGCTCTCTATTTAACAAATCCATTACCATCAAGTCAGTTCGAACTCATAGCACTGTTTACTGAGAGAAGAAAATAAGGCAGCTCTGCCAGGTGACTCCAGAGATAGGCTTGTTTGTTAACTCCTAAAAATAACTGGGGGATGCTTTTGGAGGGCTATAGGGAGGAAATACTTGCTAAACTCATGCTTGGTCAGGTGGGATGGTAGAGCTTGAACCATTTTAATTTGTATATTGAAGGTTAATGTGATCTCATTTGGAGTCGCAGACTAGAGTCAGGAGATATCTAGGTTAAATACATATATGTATATGTGAAAATGTGTGTGTATCTCAGATTTGTATAGGTAAGTCTAAAAAACCAAAAAAAAAAAACAAAAAACAAAAAACCATTGCCATCAAGTCGATTCTGATTTATAGTGACCCTATAGGACAGTTTTGGATAGGACGGAGTAGAACTGCCCCATAGTTTCCAAGGAGCACCTGGTAGATGCAAACTGCTCACCTTTTAGTTAGCAGCCATGCGACTTAACCACTGCACCACCAGGGTTTCCATAGATAAGTCTAGAAGATTACTAATGATTGTACTTCTTGGGTGGTAAGGTTATAAAAAAAAAAGGTTATAGATGGCTTTATATTTTCTTCTTATTGGTATTTTCTGATTTTTTTTTTTTTTTTTCTCATAGTGGACACACATTTTTAAAGGAAATGTTACTGTATGAATGTCTTGTTTCCAGCCCAGGTGGCATTCTTCTGAGCCAACTGTGAAGACAGGAACTATTATTAGACCATACAACTTAATTATGCAAGAGTAAAACTGGCTGGGAAGTCATACTCCCAGAGTGGGGGTCAGTGCCTTGGTATAACCTAGAGAAGAAGCTCATTAACCCTACCTCTACAGGTTAATAATTTCTATCAGTGGTATTGGACTAATGGGAAAATGTCCATTAAAGTTTATTGGGAACAACAAAGTAATCTTAAATCTCAAAAATAGGATACAGTTCATAGGGACTAGTGCACATGGAAATTAAAACCAAAGCATGGCAATAAACACAAGGTACCTGGAAAGGTAAAAGCAGTCAACAAAAAGCCAATTAGAATGAACTGTACAGCTTGTTGGTCAATCAGCTTTACGGTGGTTTTTGAGTTAGGTGGGCTTTAAAAAAAAAATCTTAATCTGATAGCATGAATTTTAATAGGCTCATTACACAGAGGAAGTGTAATAAAAATTTTGCTGTATTTGGATCCTGTCCTGCCTTTATTTGATTTTTCCTCTCCTTTTCCTCTTCATTTTAGTAAGGCAGAAAGCAGGAGGTTTTATAAAATTTTATAATTTTGAAATATAAAAAGTAAATGCTGGAGGAAAAGGAATAGGAATTATTTAGCCTGTCAGAAAAGAATAACAAAAGTCTCCCCCCCCCCGCAAAAAAAAAAAAAATTATTTGTTTAATCATTTCCCCTGAAGGGAAGTAGCAAGAATGATAAAATCCTAGATAGGGCATAAGGCTATTGCATCTGCTCCTACAGACTTAGGGATTTTGGCATACTCCTCCTTCCCACACACCCACCCCTCACTCCCCAAGCCTGCACCGTTGCTGTGATTGTTCTAGTTGACCACTGTGTTTATGAAAGTTGTATCTTGTCCGTTTGGTGTTAAGATTGGAAAACAGATGGAGAATCCCTGGCCTAGATGATTTCTAGATTCATTCACCCACTGCAGATCCATAACCTTTCAAATTCATATAACTGCTACTAAAGAATTACTAAGGTAAAGTAGATGGGATAATATCTTAAAAGAATCCGAGGCTGATGATATAGCTTTTAGCATCTGTGTTTCAATGAGTTATGAATGTAGCTCTGAGGTACAGCAAAGTAGGGCAGACTAGTTATGAGATACAGAATTCAATGTAGCCTAGCACTGTGGTCCTCAGAATTTGTTAAATTATCTTCCCTTTTCAGGAAGTAGGGAGAAATAGAAGGAAACAAAGGCGAGAAATCACTTCAACTCCCAAATTAATTTAATGGTGAAAAGATGACTAGACTGTGCAGACAGTTGGTGCTGATTTGTTGTCTTCCATGAATACAGTTATAAATTCATTTAACTGGGGTAAAGTCTGGTATCTTCTTTTAAATGGCCTCTGCAGCTTCCATGGTGTTTGCTTCTTCTTGCTTCTGTGCTTATGTTCTGACATGAGTTAGAAGCAACTGATTTCTGAATATTCTTCATGGAATATATAATTACAGGGCATATCAGTGAGAAAACTATGACTCAGTGTATACTTAATCACTTTGGCAAAATGGCTCCTGTTTCCTAAAGTGAAAAATTCTTATTGAGGAATATGGAATTATTTATAAAAAATTTAAGGTTGGCCTCATCTAACCTGAGACCAGAAGAACTAGATGGTACCAAGTTACCACAACCTACCGTTCTGACCCAGGGACACAATAGAAGGTCCTGGACAGAAAGGGAGAGAAATGTAGAACAAAACTCAAATTCCTAAAAAAGGCCAGATGTACTGTAGCAATAGAGACTAGAGGGACCCCTGACACTATCGCCCTAAGACACCCTTTGAACTTGGAACTGAAGCCACTCCTGGTGGTCACCTTTCATCCAAACAATAGATTGCTTATAAATAAAAAGTATCACCTGTGAATACTCTGTTACCTTAAATAATCAAGTATAAGAGACCAAATGGACAACATTTACCGTAAAAGAAAGATGAGAAGCTAAGGAGGGGCAGAGAAGCTAGATTAATGAAAACAGAAGAAAAAGGATGGAAATAATGAGAATGGTGACAGGTTGTGGAAAATGTAACCAATGTCATGGAACAAGTTGTATAAAAACTGTTAAATGGTAACCTAATTTGCTACGTAAACTTTCACTTAAGACACAATACCTGTAAAGCAAACCCGTTGCCGTCGAGTTGATTAAGACACAATACAATGTTCAAAACAGAAAGCTTCAAAAAAATTTAAGTTCATTACTACTGGGAATTTGATTTTTCAGTGTATATATTTTCATATGTAGGCTATTTAGAACAGCTTCACTTATTTAATTGAAAATAACCCTTATTTTTATTTTAAAAAACCCAAGATGACTGTAAAACTAATATTTAATATAGCCCAGAAGATGGGTAACTTGAATTTTTTTCTTGAAGAGCATGTTTCGGTGTGAATGGTTGAATGGTATCTTTCATAGGATCACTTAGTCATGTTTGAAATGCAAAGCAACTGCTGCTGCTTAGTTGTAGATTTCTTTTTCAGTACTCCCCCCCCCCACCCCACACACACACAATTTACAATAATCCTAATACCTGTGTTGAGCATAACAGTTTCAAGGACTGAAAGTACCATGTGTTGCTGTTAATGATTCTCACTTTGAACCTTCATTAAAAAAAAAAAAATTAATAAACATGAACGACCAACTTCACGAGTATTCAAAGAATTAGAAAAAAGTTGGGGAGGGGAAACTTTGTCTTGTTGATGAACAACTACTGGTTTTAAGAACTCAGTATGTAATAGAGGATAGAGGGGAAGAGTGAAGGAGGAAGGAAAGGACAATTACCAATTTTTGTCTATCAGACTGGCAGAGATTTAAGAAGAATGTTTTAAGAAGAATGCAGAAAAATGCGTCATGTGTTTTTGATAGGGAGAAAAGAAGGGAGAGGTAGTGGAATAATATAAAAACTCTTCCTTAACACAGCCCTGTGTAATCAGGCTTCTGCTGGCCTTGTCATCTTCATCACCTACTGCTTTCTTCATCTTTTCTAGATTCCAGCTACACTGGCCTTCTTTTCCTGTTTCACGTGGATTTTTGATCATGTTCTTTGTTTGTTTTCTTCCCATGGCTCATCCCTTCTCACCCTTCAGGCCCCAAACTAAATCTCCTCTTCTCTCAGAGCATTTATCCTAAGTGACCTGTGTTCCCTTTCCTTTTACTTGGTCACAGTGTAGTGCTCATTTCCTTCGTAGGTTTTCACAAAATTTGCCATGGTTTCTTTGGTTGCTTATTGTGTGCTGCTCCTAGCTAGACTCTAAGTTTCCTAAGTGCGGGGACCATTTCAGTCTTGTTCACTGCTACCTGCCTAGCACCTTAGCATAGAAGCTGGCACATCAGAGGCTCTCAAAAAATATTTGTTGAGGCTGTGGTTGAAGAAGTGAATTCAGAAGTGAGTAAATAATTACAGCCTTTTTTCTAGAGGATAATTTGATAAGGTATATCAAAAGTCCCCTATCATTTGTACTTAACCCAGCAATTCAGCTTCTAGAAGTTGAAGAACAAGTTGAATAAGGTGATTGTTGCAGTGTTTATAATATTAAAAACTTTGAAGTAGCTTAGGGTAAGAGAACGAGTTTAATAAATTATGGTATGGCCACACAGTGGAATATTACACAGCCATAAAACACAGAGTAGTTGGGTTTATTTTTATTTGTAAGAAAATTAGATTGCTGAACAAAATATACTCATACTTGTTAATAGGATATACACAACATTGGTTATTTCTCTGAGAGATAAGTAGATTTTATTCCTTTTGTATCTCATTATTTAATCAAATTTTTCTATTGGTTAGTTGTTTAATAATTTTTAAATACTTTTTTTTTTTGTATGAACAAGTCTGCACAGGGAGTATAAAAGCCAAAAAGACTGAATTTTGATAACTCTTTAGCGGTGGTGTACGAAGGGCAGGCTGTGAGTTGGAATCGGTTTGATGGCAACAGGTTTGGTATTTTTTTTACCAAGGGCAGAGCAATAGGAGAGATTTGTCTTTGTGCAGTTAGGAGTGCCTTGTCTGTAGAGAATTTTAAAACAATAACAAAACTGACTAAAAGTGTTAAAAGCAGTCTTCCCTTTTATTATCACCACATACTAGAAATTCTAAACATCCTGGGCAGATCACTGCTATTCCTTACCCCCTTGGTATGCCACTGCTCTTAGAAAAGGAAACCCTTTGAAAATAAACTTAAAAATTTTCATGTAAGTTATTTTGTATAGTTTTTATATTTCACACACACACACACACACACACACACACACACGTATAGTTCTCTTTAGAAATAGGATAGTGGTTGTAATTTTTTACTACCAACATCCCATTTTATTATATCTTTTGTCAAAATCTTTTTCTCATTTTTAAAGATTTTATTACTCAAGTGCATTAAATTAATAATTCTCATTTTTGTTTGTTTTTTAACTAGTAATCAGATTAGATTGAAACAAACAAGCTTAGCACATTGAATTCAGGAAATTATTTTCAAAAGCAAATACAGTTCATAGCATGGGCAGCCTTTATATGACTGGCGGACCTTCATGACTGTTTCAGGATTTTATGTGGGGGTCTGTGTGTGCGTGTGTGGTGTGTGCATCGTATTAAAGAGATACTGGAATGGGATGCTGGGAAAAGAGCTTCAAAGGATGGGTTGTGACCCAAAATCAAGAGCTGCCTGTAAAGGTCACCACAACATGCTTGTTTCTCAAGAGTCAGAGACTACAGGAAAATAATGACCCAGACAGCCTGAGTATGAAACAACTTAAAACTTTAAAAGTAAAGAAAGAGAGAGAGAGAGAAGGAAGGAGGGAGGAAGGAACGAGGAAGGGAGGAAGGAACGAGGAAGGGAGGAAGGAACGAGGAAGGGAGGAAGGAACGAGGAAGGGAGGAAGGAACGAGGAAGGGAGGAAGGAACGAGGAAGGGAGGAAGGAACGAGGAAGGGAGGGAAGGAAGATGTGTATTAAACCAAGCCCAGTTCAGGTCTGGGACTGAGCTGAGTGCCTGTGCGGTGTGTATCATTAACAGTCTCACCTATTCTTCAGTTTATTGTCTTTCTGCCTGTATGTGCCATTCCAATCACAATTATTATATCATGTTGTAATTAATTGTCTCTAAACTTCTGGGTTTGGCACACAGGTTGCACATGGTATATGTGCTTTGGGTGAACTAATGCTACTGTAATAAAATAGCTCGTCCTGTGCATGGTGCTTTCCCTGGTGGTTTCTACCTTTATTCTTAGGATGAAGCCTTGCTTTAAGATGAGAGTCTCAAAGGGGAACCTCTTCAGTCCCTTTGGAAATAGAACTGAGGGTTGCTATGAGTCGGAATCGACTGGACGGCAGCAGGTTTGGTTTAGAACTAAAAATTAGAGTGAAGATATAAAAATAAATGAACAAGAAATGTTTGACAGTTTCCTTAAAGTATTTTACATTCTTAATTAATCATGAACACCCCAGATCCTGCAAAGTTACTTATGTGTTTTTATACCTTGCATTTAAAGCCCCAGTTTTCTTAAGGATGTTCGAAAACCCAGAACTATACAACTAAATCTTTGACTTTTAAATGTATCTTTAATGTATACCTTCATCACTGTTACACAGGTCACATTAAAAAAAAAAAAAAAAAAGATTACTTGTACAACATATTCTTTAATTCCCATGATTAATTTGGAAAAATAATTCAAAACACTTTGTTCTTTAAAATGTTCTTGTTTAAAAAAAAATTTAAAAGGGAACATACTTAATTTGTTTATTAGCTTAGATATAATTAGTGCTCAGCGTAGCCTCAGCCCACAGTGCACAAAACTAAAAAACCCACTGCCGTCGAGTCGATTCCGACTCATAGCAACCCTATAGGACAGAGTAGAACTGCCCCAGAGAGTTTCCAAGGAGCACCTGGTGGATTCGATCTGCCGACCTCTTGGTTAGCCGCAATAGCACTTAACCACTAGGCCACCAGGGTTTCCGCACAAAACTAGAATGTTGCTTTATCTCTTTTTGGTTTTATTATATTTGACTTTAGTGTCTTCACAATGAATTTTATTGGCCTGATAAATTACTCCTTTGTTTTCAAGGACAGATCCTTCTTATCACTTAGGTCTGTGCCAGCCTTTTCCTGCCTAGCTTTATGGAACATTCACAGGCTTTTATTCTTTCTACATAATTGTAGGTCTTTTCCCCTTATTTTTTAGAATGTTTTTAGCCTGTTTTGAGCTTTGTTTTCTATTATTTAACTGTTTTAATGACACTCATAATATGAGGTACTGGAACCACAGCATTGGAAAGGACGCCATGGACATTTGTTGTGATTGGGTAGGAACATGGTCCAAGGCTGTGGGTTGGGCTCAGATGGTGAATTCTTAAGGTGACTCCATTTCCCTGAGTAGGAAGAAGATGGGGCTGATGTGATCAAGCTGATAGCATCTTCAGAAGAATTAGCTTTGCTAGTTAGATAGGACAACATCCATTCCTCAGTTTTTCTTAGGCAGGTGAAAGGGGTCTTTTTGTTCAGCTGCTTGTGATGAATCTAGGCAGAGGACATGAGGTCTCCAATGGGTAGGGTCCTGAATTGCAATGATAGACTCTTGTTGCAGCTGAGTATTAGAAGATTGGGGATTAGAGACCTGAGTTCTATATCGAGTTCTTTTTACCTTAAAGTTTGAGCAGATTAGTTAACTTCAGTTGTTTTTCTTTTTTCCAATTTCTTTTCATCACAAAATGATAGTGATGACTACTTTGCCTAACCTTATAAATTATCTAACCCTTGTTTGCATTTTTAGGGGAAAAGTAGAAGATTTTATTTCATAGAGGTCTAATTATTCTCGTATTATAACCTATTGCCCATGGTGTGACACTTCTTGAGGTATTAACAGTACTAGTAGTTGATGATTCCCATGCCATCTTCCACTGATTTTTTTTCTAATAGTAAGAATTTTGATGTCACTGTTCTTGTCCTGTTGCCTACGAGCTGAAGGGATGATTTTGCTTTTACTTGTTATTTAGTTCTTGAGTGGGTTTACTTAAAGGTATAAATAATAGTTTGATTTAGAGAAATTAGTTGATTTGCCTAGATTTTATAAATAACTTTAGAAAGAAAAAGAATGCTTGTGATTTGTGACTTTTCTAAATAACCACATGTCTGACCCTGGTGGTACTGTGATTAGCAAAGAGCATGTGCATCACATCACATAGTTAGAACTAAATAATACTGTTATCCTTTTCTTGACTTTGATTATTCTATTGGCAAATTTATTTGGGTATTAGATTAACTTAAGCAGTGGCTGTTTTGTTTTGTTACGCAGGTGTGCACCGCATAATGTCTGTTCAGTTGATATCCAACTACATGTACGTCCTTGGTCCCATGAGGTTATAATAGAGTTCAGAAATCCCAATCAGAGAACGGGATGTAGTGGACCTCCTTTGCTATGTACTGTAGGTTCTGTCTGTCTCTCACTACCTCCCTGGGTCCTGCGTCAGCCCTGGTTCTGGGGTGGCAAGGGGAGGGGGTCCCAGCGCCCATCCACAGTTGCCTGTCCCACCGAGCTCACCTTAGGTAGGGACTGCACAGATGCCACTAGAACCACTAAAGGAGATGCCCTGTGAGGCCGCTGCACCCAAAATGTAAGGTTTTTGGTTCAACAGTTAAATAAAAATTGGTTCTTCAGCTTTGAAACCCCCCCCCCAAAAAATGCAATTTCAAACTCTTAGTCATTGTGTCACTACTAAGTAGAAATTTTTTATAATTTTTGTAGTTGAGAATATACAACAGAACATTACATTGATCAGCTTTGGAACCTACCCTTAATCAATGAGATTTTTCCATCACTGTAGTCCAAAAAGTACTCTCTAAGCAATAATAACTCTTGAGCCATGGGTAAGCTTCCAAAAAGGGTTAATGTTGGCATAACATAGTTTTTAAAGAAAATGTTCTCCATTTTACTTTGGTGAGTAGCGTCTGGGGTTTTAAAAGCCTGTGAGAGGCCATCTAAGATACTCCACTGGTCTCATCCCATCGGGAGCAAGGAAGAATGAAGAAAACTAAAGATGCAAGGGAAAGATTAGTCCAAAGGACTAATGGACTGTATCTACCATGGCCTCTACCAGACTGAGTCCAGTACAACTAGATAGTGCCCTGCTACCACCACTGACTCCTTCAACAGGGATCACAATAGAAGGTCCCAGACAGAGCTAGAGAAAAATATAGAGCAATATTCTAACTCCCGAAAAAAGACCAGACTTACTGGCCTGACAGAGACTGGAGAAACCCAAAGAGTATGACCCCTAGACACCCTTTTAGCTCAGTAATGAAGTCACTCCTCAGTTTTACCCTTTAGCCAAAGAATAGACAGGCCCATAAAACAAAACAAGACTAAAGGGGCACACCAGCCCAGGGGCAAGGACTAGAAGGCAGGAGGCGACAGGACTATTGGTAATAGGGAACCCAAGGTCAAGAAGGGAGAGTGTTGACATGTCATGGGGTTGTTAACCAATGTCACAAAACAGTATATGTACTAACGGTTTAATGAGATGCTTGTCTGTTTTGTAAACTTTTATCTAAAGTACAATAAAAAGAAAAAAGGGTTACTGTTGTTACAATGGGACATGGGGTAGGAGTTTGTGGAGGGAGGAGTGATGAAGTGACATCTTACCTGGAGGAGGAAAAGTGTGTTGGTCTGAACTAACATCAATATTTGAAATCAGTTTGTCAGACCATCACTTGCATAATGTTATTCTTCATGATTTTTTCATAGTCTGAAATTTAATAATTACTTTATCTTTTCCTGAATATGTTTTTAACCATCATGTTGAAACACAAGTAGTGATTTGTTGAGAATTTCTTAATATTAGTTTTCACATATCCAGCTTTTAGAGTTATCATTATTCAGTTTGTTCCTTAGAAATCTATACTGTTTTGCTTCTTTGGGAGCAGAGTTGGATTAATATTATTAATGGATTGGTGGAAATTTGTAATTAGAAATATATAGATCTCCTCACTTTGCCAAAGGATAGTTGTATAACTGGAACAGTTATCTACGGGGTTATTTACTTAATTAAATGAGTATGTACTATGTTTACTGGACTAGGCGATATGAAAAAGGGGAAAAAACACCCTGATTTCTACTATCAAGTATAGTTAAAGGAGCATATGTGTATTGTACACATGTATACACGCTCAAACCATATGCACATATATACATACACCTGTATATACACACATGTTGTTGTGTGCCGTTGAGTTGATTCTGACTCACAGCAACCCTACAGGACAGAGTAGTACTGCCCTATAGTGTTTTCTAGGCTATATTCTTTACAGGAGCAGATCACCAGGTCTTTTCTCTGGTGGGACCGCTGGTGGATTCTAACCACCAGCCTTTCAGTTAGCAGCCAAGGGCTTAACCATTGTGCGACCAGGATTCCTTTATATATGTACATACACACATTAAAATACTAAATTTCAAGTATCTTAAAATGGAAATGTAGGATGATGCTGTATGGATTTGTATAATAATGATAAAGCGATGTTACTTAAGAGAGTAATTAAGAGCCTGGAGGGGAGATGAGAGAGCAAAGGATGTCAGAAGCTGGCTGAATGGACATGAAAATAGAGAGTGGAGAGAAGGAGTGTGCTATCTCATTAGGGGCCGAGCAATTAGGAGTATATAGCAAGGTGTAATGAGTCGGAATCGACTCGAGGGCACTGGGTGGGTTCTGGGAGCAAGGTGTATATAAGTTTTTGTATGAGAGACTGACTTGATTTGTAAACTTTCACTTAAAGCACAATAAAAAAATTTTTTTAAAGTGTAATTAGAGTATACTTGAATAAGTTTTATAGCTTTTTGTCACCTGTCTGCTACTTCGATGAGTTGGATCTGTCTTCTCAGTTCTAGAGGCAAATTTCTAATTTTGTTGGATAACTCTACAGATGTATTGTCCTTACAAATCAAAATATCCAAAATTGAATTAATAACTTTTTATTTGTAGCAGAATCACACTGAAAGGATAAATTGTTAGTTATTATAAATGTTTTGGAATTTTTAAAGTCTGGTTTTAAAAATATAAATGTTTAATGTAGTTCTTTTTTGAAATAATATAGCTATGAATCAATAAAAGGTTAATTTATCGTTTTGCCATCCAAAGCAATTTAATCATTTTTCAGCTGAGAAAATAAATAACATAGTTGAAGGGACAGTTGGGCAAAGAGCAACTTGCTGTATTACGTTGTGTGTATATTCCCAAGCTATAAAATGGAGAATATTTGTGGACCCCTTTTCTTTATAATCTTAGACAACTTATTCAGATAAGTAATTTTTAAACCGGAATCTGAAAATGGCTTGAGAGATGTCTTGAGAGATCATACTGTTTATCAATTCTTTTGAGTTCATTAGATTCCTTACACTCTTTTTATTTACTGCTCCCTGTCTTTGTAGGATGAAGCATATATCATTCTTGGCTGGTGAAATTTGGCCTATTTTGATTAATTTTTTTTAATAAGTGAAAACCTTTGCTTAAGTGATGAGGTGTTAAGAAATACAGGTGTGTCAGGAGAATTTTATACTAACTTTTTTCCCCATTGCTGAACTAACATTAGACTTATTTTTTGTAATTATTTTTCCATCTCCTCTTTCATTGGTATGATTTACTCAAGCACTTCCTTTCACTGAGCATTTAAGAATTAATATCCATGGAATTATTTCAATTAAATGTTTTATTTAAGGTCAGATGGAAACCATAAATTGTAGATCAGAATAATAGTATTTCTTCTTTAGGTGTTGACTTGGGGTATGTGTGTGTGTGTGTGTGTGTGTATATCATATATATACACATATGTTTAAAATATATATATAAATATGTATATAAATCAATACTGCAGGGCTTTACTTAGAATACCTGAATGTCAACTTCATTACCTCTGGGTTCACATTGACATTTTCTTGTTTGTACTGCCCTTTGTAAACTGTGATTTAAGGGTGAACTCTGCCAGTTTCTGTTCTGTGTAGGTAGCACCTATTTGTTTATTCAACAAACACATACGCAACCGGTACATGCCAGCCACCATGCTGAGGGATTCACAAGCTAATGATGGGAATTGGAAGAGTAGGCAGATAAGCCTACTTAGAGTTCCCAGTGATAAAATAAAAACAACTAGTGCTTTGGAAGCACAGGGAGAGTGCCCACCTCCAGATCAGTAGAGGGGCCAAAAGATTGGGGAAAACTTCCTAAAGAGCTAAAGTAAGCTTGAAGAATATGTAAGAATTAGCAAGCGAAGAGTCAGAAGTGTTTTCCAAGGAGAGAGAGTGGCATATGTAGCTTGAGAGTGATGTATTCTAAGAACAGCGGGTGTCTTGGCATAAGGGTAGAGGGTGACTGGCAGAGTTGCAGGATGATTGAGGACTAGCAAGTTGAAGACCTGGGAGGAGTTTGGATTTATCCTGAAGGCAGTGGAGAGCCATTAGAGTCTTTTGAGCAGGAGCATGAGATGGGTTTTTTAAAAATACTTTCTTAAGTAACAATGTGCGAAATAGATACACAAGGAAGGCAGGGAGATCAGCTGGTAGGAAATTGCAGTAATGTAGATACACAGGGAAGGCAGGGAGATCAGCTGGTAGGAAATTGCAGTAATGTAGCAATTTTACTTCTAGGTACAAGTGTTCAAAAGAACATTATTGTAATAGCAAAAACTGGAAACCCAAATGTCCATCAGCAGAAGAATAGATGGATAAGTTGTTGATGTAGTTATACAATGGAAATCTACTGCGGTGAGAAATAACTGCTACGCACAGCAACATGGATAAATCTCAGCAAACAATGTTATGCTAAAGAAACTAAACACCATTACATATAATATTGTCCATTTATAGAGAGTTCAAAAACAATAGAAGTCAGAATAATGGTTGCCTTTGCAGAAGGGGGTCAGGACTAGGGAAGGCGTTCTTTTTGGTCTTGGAAGTGATTAGACAAATGTGTTCATTTTGTGAAAATTAATTACATAGGATTTCTGAACTCTTCTGTAATATGTTATATTGTTGTAAAGTGCCATCGAGTTGGCTCCGACTCATAGCAACCCTGTGTACAACAGAACTAAACACTGCCCGGGCCTGCACCGTCCTCACAATCGTTGCTATGTTTGAGACCATTGTTGCAGCCACTGTGTCAATCCATCTCATTGAGGGCCTTCGTCTTTTTCACTGACCCTCTACCAAACATGATGTCCTTTTCCAGGGACAGATCCCTCCTGATAACATGTGCAAAGTATGTGAGATGAAGTCTCACCATCCTTACTTCTAAGGAGCATTCTCACTGTACTTTCTCCAGAACACATTTGTTCATTTTTCTGGCAGTCCATGGTATATTCAGTATTCTTAACCAACACCAGAATTCAAAGGCATCATTTCTTCAGTCTTCCTTATTCAGAGTCCAGCTTTCGCGTGCATCTGAGGTAATTGACGGTATGATGGCTTGGGTCAGGTGCACCTTAGTCCTCAAAGTGACGTCTTTGCTTTTTAGCACATTCAAGGGATGCTTTTGCAGCAGATTTGCCCAATGTAATATGTTGTTTGGTTTTTTTGTTGTTGTTTTTAATTGTGCTTTAGGTAAAAGTTTACAATGTAAATTAGTTTCTCATTCAAAAATTTATACACAGATTGTTTTGTGGCATTGGTTGCAATCCCCGCGATGTGTCAGCATTCCCCTCCTTTCCCTTTATACCCCGAGTTCCCCATGTCCATTCATCAGGTTTTCTGCCTTCTCATCTTTGCTTTTGGACAGCTGTTCCCCACTTGGTCTCATATACTTGATTGAAATAAGAAGCATGTTGCTCCATGTGTTATAGTTTGTTTTATAGCCCTGTCTAATCTTTGGATGAAAAATAGACTATGGGAGTGGCTTCAGTTCTGAGGTAGCAGGGTGTCTGGGGGTCATAGTCTCATAGGTTACTCCAGTCTCTGTCAGACCAGCAAGTCTAGTGTTTTTTTTGTGAATTTGAATTTTATTCTACATTTTTCTCCCACTCTGTCCAGGACTCTCTATTGTGATCCTTGTCAGAGCCGTCAGTGGTGGTAGCCAGACACCATGTAGTTCTTCTGAGCTCGGGCTGGAGGCTGTGGTTCATGCGGTCCATTAGTCCTTTGGACTAATATTTTCCTTGTATCTTCGGTTTTCACTTGATTTCTGGAATGCTGCTTCCATGAGCATTGATTGCAGATCCAAGTAAAATGAAATCATTGACTTCAATATTTTCTCCATTTATCATGCTATTATTTGCTTATTGATCCAGTTGTGGAGACTTCTGTTTTCATATTGAGGTATAATCCATAGTCCTTAATCTTCAGTAAGTGCTACAAATCCTCTTCACTTTCAGTAAGCAAGGTTGTGTCATCTGCATAACTCAGGTTGTTAATGAGTCTTCCTCCAGTCCTGATGCTGTGTTCTTCATATAGTCCACCTTCTCGGGTTACTTGCTCAGCATACAGATTGAATAAGTAGGGTGAAAGGATACAACCCCGATGCACACCTTTCCCGATTTTACACCATGCAGTATCCCCTTGTTCTGTTTGAATGACTGCTTCTTGGTCTCTGTACAGGGTCCTCATGAGCACAATTAAATTTTCTGAAATTTCCATTCTTCTCGATGTTATCCAAGATGTGTTATGATCCACACAGTCAAATGCCTTTGCCTAGTCAATAAAACACAGGTAAACATCTTTCATGTATTCTCTGCTTTCAGCTAAGATCCATCTGACAGCAGAAGTGATATCGTTTTTCCACGTCCTTCTCTGAATCCAGCTTGAATTTCTGGCAGTTCCCTGTCGATGTACTGCTAAAACCGTTTTTTAATTACCTTCAGCAAAATCTTCCTTGCATGTGATATTAATGATAGTGTTCAATGATTTCCTCGTTCTCATGAGTCACCTTTCTTTGGAATGGGCTCCAATATGCATCTCATTCAGTCTGTTGGCTGGGTAGCCGTCTTCCAAATTTCTTGGCATAGAAGAGTGAGTGCTTCCAGTGTTGCAGCATTTGTTGAAACATGTCAGTTGGTATTCGGTCAATTTCTGGGGTCTTGTTTTTGGCCAGTGCTTTCAGTGAAGCTTGGACCTCTTCCTTCAGTACTATAGGTTCTTGATCATATGCTACTGTCTTGATCATCTAGTGCAGCTATAACAGAACTACCACAAGAGGATGGCTTTAACAAAGAGAAATTTATGTGCTCACAGCAAAGTAGGCTAAAGGTCCAAATTCAGGGCTTTAGCTCCAGGGAAAGTCTTTCTCTGTCAGCTCTGGAGGAAGGTCCTTGTCCTCAGTCCTCCCCTGGTAGAGTAGCTTCTCAGGCGCAGGGACCCTGAGTCCAAAGGACATGGTCTGCTCCCAGTGCTGCATTCTTAGTGGTATGAGGTCCCCAACTCTCTGCTTGCTTCCCTTTCCTTTCATCTCTTGAGAGATAAAAGGTGGTGCAGGCCACACCCCTGGGAAACTCCTTTTACTTTGGATCAGGGAGGTGACCTGAGTAAGGGGGTGGTGTTACAATCCCACCCTAACCCTCTCAACATAAAATTACAATCACGAAATGGAGGACAACCACACAATACTGGGAATCATGGCCTAACCAAGTTGACACATATTTTGGGGGGGACACAGTTCAGTCCATGACAGCTCCCTCCTGAAATGGTTGAACATTGACCAGTTCTTTTAGGTATAGTGACTCCGTGTACTCCTTCTATCTTCTTTTGATGCTTCCTGTGTCGTTCAATATTTTCCCTGTAGAATCCTTCACTATTGTAACTCCAGGCTGAATTTTTTCTCCAGTTCTTTCAGCTTGAGAAATGCTGATTTTAAGCACAGTTAATTGATCCAGTAGCTGTTCCCTACAGCCGAGCCATTTATATTTCTTATTTATGTGCTCTAGGTTAGGTTTGTAGCTTTCATTATTCAGTCTGACTGCTGATTGACAAGTCACATCTGTCTTCACCCAGTGCTGTGGTTTCAGTAAAGGACAAGGACCAGGCCAACTCCAGGTCTATAAATAGAATATTGTCAAGTAGAGTGCCACTTTAGTCAACATCGCTGATATTTACAATACATATCAGGTCTTTTGCCCTGAAATTTCACAGCACACATCTCAAACTTAGCATCCATCTTCTCCAGTGATACTGAATGCTCACAAAATAGCACAACACTTCCTAGATTATTTGAAGCCCAAAGTTTCTGAACTAATTGCAGAGTATGACTAAAGATAATATGAGGAATTAAAAAAAAAAAAAAAACACCATTGCCATCAAGTCGATTCCGACTCATAAACCCTGTAAATTTTAAAACATATAATATTTTATTAGCTGAATAAAAAATTAACACCATCTGTGTTATTGAATCTTAAAGTAGACGTTTTATAGTCTGGCAGCTATTTTGACCCAGAAGTCACAGGGAACAAATTTTCCTTAATGTTGTATATTTATTTTTATTGCTGTTTCCTCCTAAAATTATTATTTTATTTACTTTTTTGCTTTGAGATGTTTACATACTAATTTAACTTAGAAATATGCCTGTAAAAGAAAATGTTTTGACAAATAAAGTTTGGCTATTTGAAGTCACCACTCTAGCCATGAGGCAGAACAATGTTTTGTTGAAAAGGTTTTCACATTTTACTTCATTGTAACTCTAAACATGAATTTGTTTGTCAGAATTGATGGACTCAGTATTTAAGATCTGAATGAGAAGTCCATAGTCATCTTGATTTCATGGATGAAGAATTATTTTCTTTGTATCCCTAATTAAGTAAAATGGCGGGTTTCATTGTAGAATGTCATAAATATTAAAAACTGATTCATCATTCCTGAATGGTGATTACAAGGTAATGAAAATAATTTGTCATCTCACTGTCATCACTCAGATGTACAAAAAAATCACTAATAAATTGGCTATCTTACTGCTTTAAAACACAAATGGGTAGTTTTAAAGAACAGATATCTATTTTTTCACAGTTTTGAAAGGTAAGAGTCCAAAATCAAGATCTGGGCTATGTCGATTTATTTCTTGTCCATAGCCTGGACATTCCTTGGCTTGTAGAGGATCCCCATATGGCATCTGTCTTCCCCCATATATGCTTGCTTCTGTGTCTTATCTACTCTTTTTATAAGTCATGACTAATTAAGCTTAGGTTATACCCTATACTGAGATGGCCCTATTAGCATAACAAAGAAAACCCAATTCCCAAATTCACATGTATAGGGGCTAGAATGCCAGCACATATTTCGGGAGAACATGTTCAATCCCTAACAATGGCCAGTATCAATTCAGGTTTGGAGAAGAAAAATGATGCTGCTTTTGACAGACAAACAGGTATAGATTTGGGACATTGGATCACATTTGGATTTAGACCTTACCTCTACCCTGGTTTACTGAAATGGAAGAGACTACAGGAGGAGCAGTTTCCCAGAGGAACCTCAGAGGTCATGGATTCCTTATTGAGTCTGGTTTGAATATTTTTGAACATCAGCAATAGGATTTTTCTCAGTTTTGTGACAAGAATTGGGTTAAATGTATCATTCACCTTAGTAAGTGATGAAATTTATAGCTCTTATGGTCACAACAACATAAACGATGACTGTACACGATGACCTCACCAGATGGAATACACAGAAATCAAATCCACATCGGTGGAAAGACATGATAGAAAAGCTTAATATCATGTCAGAACAAGGCAAGGGGCCAATTGTGGAACAGACCATTAATTGCTCATATGCAAGTTCAAGTTGAAGTCGAAGAAAATTAGAACAAGTCCATGAGACCCAAAGTACGACCTTGGGTACATTCCACATGGATTTAGAGACCCTCTGAAGAATAAATTTGGCACGCTGAGCACTGACAACTCAAGACCAGACGAGTTGTAGAGTGGTATCAAGGACATCATACATGAAGAAAGCAAGAGGTCATTAAAAAGACAGGAAAGAAAGAAAAGACCAAAATGGATGTCAGATGAGACTCTGAAACTTGCTTTTGAACATAGAGTATCTAAAGCAAAAGGAAGAAATGATGAAGTAAAAAAGCCGAACACAAGATTTCAAAGGGCAGCTTGAGAAGACAAAGTATTATAACAAAATGTGCAAAGACCTGGAGAAAAAAAACCAAAAGGGAAGAACATGCTTGGCGTTTCTCAAGCTGAAAGAACTGAAGAAAAAATTCAAGCCTCCAGCTGCAATATTGAAGGATTCTACAGGGAACATTTAAATGATGCAGAAAGCATCAAAAGAAGATGGAAGGAATACACAGTCACTGTACCAAAAAGAATTGGTCAATGTTCAGTCATTTCAGGAGGTAGCGTATCATCAGGAATCGATGGTACTGAAGGAGGAGGTCCAAGCTTCACTGAAAGCATTGGCCAAAAACAAGGCTCAAGGAACTGACAGAATACAAACTGAAATGTTTCACACAAACAAGTGGATGCAAAGCTGGAAGCACTCACCCTTCTATGTCAAGAAATTTGGAAGACAGCTACCTGGCCAGCCGACTGGGAGAGATCCATATTTATACCTATTTTAAAGAAAGGTAACCCATGAGAATGAGGAAATTATCGAACAATATCATTTGTTGTTGTTGTTAGGTGCCATCGAGTCAGTTCCGACTCATAGCGACCTTATACACAACAGAACGAAACACTGCCCAGTCCTGCACCATCCTTACAATCGTTGTTATGCTTGAACCCATTGTTGCAGCCACTGTGTCAGTCCACCTCGTTGAGGGTCTTCCTCTTTTCCGCTGACCCTGTACTTTGCCAAGCATAATATCCTTCTCCAGCGACTGATCCTTCCTGACATCATGTCCAAAGTGTGTAAGACGCAGTCTCGCCATCCTTGCTTCTAAGGAGCATTCTGGCTGTACTTATTCCAAGACAGATTAGTTCGTTTTTCTGGCAGTCCATGGTATATTCAATATTCTTCACCAACACCACAATTCAAAGGCATCAATTCTTCTTCAGTCTCCCTTATTCATTGTCCAGCTTTCACATGCATATGATGCAATTAAAAAAACCATGGCTTGGGTCAGGCGCACCTTAGTCTTCAAGGTAACATCTTTGCTCTTCAACACTTTGAAGAGGTTCTTTGTAACAGATTTGCCCAATGCAATGCGTCTTTTGATTTCTTGACTGCTGCTTCCATGGCTGTTGAATGTGGATCTAAGTAAAATGAAATCCTTGACAACTTCAAACTTTTAACCATTTATCATGATGTTGCTCATTGGTCCAGTTGTGAGGATTTTTGTTTTCTTTATGTTGAGATGTAATCCATACTGAAGGCTGTGGTCTTTGATCTTCATTAGTAAGTGCTTCAAGTCCTCTTCACTTTCAGCAAGCAAGGTTGTATCATCTGCATAACGCAGGTTGTTAGTGAGTCTTCCTCCAATCCTAATGCCCCGTTCTTCTTCATATAGTCCAACTTCTTGGATTATTTGCTCAGCACACAGATTGAATAGGTATGGTGAAAGAATACAACCCTGGCACACACCTTTCCTGACTTTAAACCATGCAGTATCCCCTTGTTCTGTCCGAACAACTGCCTCTTGATCTATCTAAAGGTTCCTCATGAGCACAATTAAGCATTCTGGAATTCCCATTCTTCTCAGTGTTATCTATAGTTTGTTATGATCCACACAGTCAAATGCCTTTGCATAGTCAATAAAACACAGGTAAATAGCCTTCTGGTATTCTCTGCTTTCAGCCAGGATCCATCTGACATCAGCAATGATATCCCTGGTTCCACGTCCTCTTCTGAAACCGGCCTGAATTTCTGGCAGTTCCCTGTCGATATACTGCTGCAGCCGTTTTTGAATGATCTTCAGCAAAATTTTGCTTGCATGTAGTATTGATGATATTGTTCTATATTTTCCACATTCGGTTGGATCACCTTTCTTGGGAATAGGCATAAATATGCATCTCTTCCAGTCAGTTAGCCAGGAAGCTGTCTTCCATATTCCTTGGCATAGACGAGTGAGCACCTCCAGCACTGCATCCATTTGTTGAAACAGTTCAGTTGATATTCCATCAATTCCAGGAGCCTTGTTTTTTGACAATGCCTTCAGAGCAGCTTGGACTTCTTCCTTCGGTACCGTCGGTTCCTGATCATATGCTACCTCTTGAAATGGTTGAACGTTGACTAATTCTTTTTGGTATAATGACTCTTTGTATTCTTTCCATCTTCTTTTGATGCTTCCTGCGTCATTTAATATTTTCCCCATAGAATCCTTCACTATTGCAACTCGAGGCTTGAATTTTTTCTTCAGTTGTTTCAGCTTGAGAAGCACTGGGGGTGTTCTTCCATTAGTATCACACAAATAAAATTTTGCTGAAGATTATTCAAAAGCAGTTGCAGCAGTACATTGAAAGGGAACTGCCAAAAATTAAGCTGGATTCAGAAGAGGAAGTAGAACAAGGGGTATCATTGCTGATGTCAGGTGGATCATGGCTGAAAGCAGAGACTACCAGAAAGATGTTTACCTGTGTTTTATTGACTAGGCAAAGGCATTCTGCTGTGTGAACCGTAACAAATTATGGATAACATTGCAAAGAATGGGAATTCCAGAACACCTAATTGTGCTTATGAAGAACCTGTACTTAGACCAAGAGGCAGTCATTTGAACAGAACAAGGGGGTACTGCCTGGTTTAAAATCAGGAAAGGCGTACATCAGGGTTATATCCTTTCACCCTAAGTATTCAGTCTGTGTGCTGAGCAGATAATCTGAAAAGATGGACTGTATGAAGAAGGGGGCATCAGGATTGGTGGAAGACTCTAACAGTCTGCAATATGTGGATGAAATAGCTTTGTTTGCTGAAAGTGAAGAGGACTTGAAGCACTAGCTGATGAAGATTAAAGACTACAGCCCTTACAATAGATTACACCTCAGCATAAAATGAAAATCCTCACAACTGGACCAATAAGCAACATCATGATAAACAGAGAAAATATTGAAGTTGTCAAGGATTTCATTTCATTTGGATCCACAATCAATGCCCGTGGAAGTAGCAGTCAGAAAATCACATGATGCATTGCATTGGGCAAATCTGCTGCAAAAGACCTTTTTAAAGTGCTAGAAAGCAAAGATGTCACTTTGAGGACTAAGGTGCACCTGACCCAAGCCATTGTGTTTTCAGTGGCCTTATATGGATGTGAAAGCTGGAAAATGAATAAGGAAGACTGTGAAGAATTGATCCCTTTGAATTGTGGTGTTGATGAAGAGCATTGAATGTACCATGGACTGCCAAAAAAAAATCTGTCTTGGAAGAAGTACAGCCAGAATGCTCATTAGAAGCAAGAATGGTGAGACTTTGCCTCACCTACTTGGACATGTTATTAAAAGGGACCAGTCCCTGGAGAAGGACATCATGCTTCGTAAAGTAGAAGGCCAATGAAAAAGAGGAAGACCCTCAATCAGTTGGATTGACACAGTGGCTACAACAATGGGCTCAAGCATAACAACAATTGTAAGGATGGTGCAGGATTAGGCAGTGTTTTGTTCTGTTGTGCATAGGGTCGCTATGAGTCAGAACTGATTCGATGGCACCTAACAACACCATCAACACGGTCACATCTACTTGTTTAGTTTTTCTGCTGAGGCAGGATGTATGCTTACAAATGTCCTTGCAGACTTACTAATGACTTTATTTTGTAAATATAAGTGACTTGTATTGGTTATAAACATTGTCTTTTGTCAGCAGTCAGATTTGGATCTACCGCTTACTGGCTGAGTGACTCTGGACTGGTTACTGGTTCATCTGTGCCTCAGTTTCGTCATTTTATTCCTAACAATTCATATCACATTGAGTTACAGATGAGTATCGAAGTAATTAAATAAAATAGCAGTTAACATTGCATCTGTCACACAGTAAGAGTTTAGTGAGTGTTTGCCATTTATTATTGTGTTGTTGCTAGATTCAGTAAAAAAACAAGGACATGTTATCATTTAAAGGATTGGTTTAGAGTGCCGGTACTAAGGTGTACCTGCTCAAGTGAAAAAAAAAAAAATCACAGATCTGTTTGTACTTACATCTGTCTTTTTAAAATATCACCCCAGTTTACAAGTAACTTTTTTATTAGTTTAAGTGCATTATAACATTTTTGCTCACCACCAGTTTTTTCATTATTAGTGAAAGAGAGCCATGATATAGCACATGTAGTCAGAAGCATGATTTAATTGATGCCAGAGTTGAGGGGTTTTGTATGTTAAGACTTAGAGAGAGTGGTCTCTAATCTCGGTCCCAAGAGTTCTAATAGGGAGTTAAACCACCACAGAACTTCGCTCTACGCATATGCCTCAAACTACCTGTAAAGGGCCACAGAGTAGATTGGAACCCTAACAGAAGGTATAATGGTTAAACAGATGGCTTTTTATGTTCCTTTTTTATAATACCGTGGCAAGAAATGAAACCCAGTGGTATACTATCTTTATATTTCCTATTTAAGAGAGTTTGTGACCATAAAGTCAAGTTGTGAGATCCCATACCATTCACCTTCCATAAACTTTTAAGAAAATGAAGCAAGAATAAATCACACATACTTTTTTCATGCTAATGTTTTTATATCAGTGATAATTTTTTTATGGTCTGTTTTAACTAGAGCTCTTTACAGGAGCATCTCCCCCAACATTTGCTATAATGGGTGCTTCATTTCTTTTCATATTCCTAATGCTTAGTCACTTAATTTGTTTTCTGAGTATTTTAAATGAATATTATTCCAAAAATTGGCTCTGTTACCACCTATCTACATGACCTTGATCAAATGATGTACTCTGGCCAGGCCTTAGCCTTCTTTGTTCAGTGAAATGGTTGTGGTAGTTGATGACCAGTCGGTTGCTCTGAAATGCAAGATATTTTATCCATTTAGTTTCAGTGAACTATGAATGAGTAATCTTTACATGCCTGGAGAAAGTACTGTAATCCCTCTCTGACATCACTGTGTGTGAGGAGTCCACAGTTGCCTTAGAACCTTCACCAGGTGGTGCCAAATATACTGTTGTATATTGTTGGTTAGCTTATGATTTGGGAAGAATATGGCAATGATATAATGGTAGAAAGGGGCGGGGGGGAAGAGAGGATGCATGTGCTGAGAATAGTGGCAGTGTGGAATGGTGGCATTTCCATCTCAGAGTTGACTCAGGGCTACTACCACTAGAGGGATTGGGACCATTGGGATTTGCTTAGAGTGAGGGCTACCAGGGCCATTGGAGGCATTGACCTTGGCTGAATTGGGAGCTTCTATGTTTGGTCTTGATTCGTTCCCATCACTTTCATAGAATCCCTTTATATTTACAAAGTGGCCATTGTTTCATGCCACCCATAGCTTTCCGGCCTCTTGCTGTGCTCCTCTCCCCATCACCTTTTCAAGGTACCGTGTTTCGGGCTCAAAATCCCAAACAAAACACTTTCGTTGGTGCTGTTCTGTCAACTAGAAGTCAAAGAAGAATTCAGTCTAATAAATACATTCTTGTATTTCCATGAAATGTTATCATGGTTTTACAAAAAGTTATCTCTTAGGGGGGAATAGAGGAGAAATTATTTTTGTTCGGCGTCAGTATATTATACTGATAAGAGAAATTATTCCGAAGCAGAGCTTACTTTTGAGACTACCCTTGGTTACTGAAAACACATCCATTTGTTTTCTAAAATGGGTAGTCGAAAAGAGTTTTCTTCTTCCTAAATTATAATTATTGCATAGAAATCCTATATTTTTACTCAGAGCTTTAAGTGATAGGTCAAAATTTTACCTTCCTTCAGAAATTATTGGTTCAGAAATAAGTGCCATCCTTTAGTTATTCTGCAAAGTACTGTACTCCCTAAAGGTTTTCGATACTGTTTTGTCAACCGTTGTTTAAAACCTCTGAGTACCCTTTTATTACAACCCACACTTTCTGTTTCACCATTTGTCTGATTACATTATAGCAAAAAACAGAAGGGGGGCCTTAAAAGCAGTTTCTGTATAACTGAGTTTTCAAAACTGTGCAGAGCCAGAGTGTCATAAACGTGCATCACCTGAGTACGGTGGTTCAGGAGCAGGTACGCTGAAACTGCTTAGTTTTGCGAAGACTGCCACCTGTATCTGTTCCTAGCCTCTGCCCGCCTTCTTAATGTGTTTCTCTCATTTTTTCACTTTCTCTTTTCTTCCTCCTCTTTCTGTGTTGTTTTATCCTATCACGTTCTCCAGGGTTTTTTTGTTTTTTTTTAATCTTCGGTTCCTTTTCCATCTCCACAGGCCACAGGACCCATATAAGCATTTTTCTTCCTTATTTCAGCGATGGCCTTTGAACATTAAAAAGTTAACATTTTTTTTGTTTGGTGACAATTATTCTACGTAGCCCATTTAATTTTCACTGCAAATTTGTTTTAGAATGAGGCAAACTAAATTCTCTTTACTTTTCTTGACCAGTTTTCTATACAAAAGAGAATTATAGTATCTGATTATTAATATCCCTAATAAGTCCTATTCAGAATATACTATGTTCATTGTGTTGAATCTGTTTCTTTATGATGCCAAAGCAGCTAGTAGCTAGCTAGCATCAGCACTCAATTTAAAGTAGCTAACATGTATAATGTATAAAAGCTCGGTCGTAAAGATGTTTTATTAGCCCAGTATATCTGTATGCTGTTTTTAAAAGAATTCTCTGGTATGCAATAACGTCAGACCTTGAGCAAAACTGGCAAAGAAGAATGTTAAAACTGACCTTAAGCCACCTGTTTGCTTGTTTCTAGTGTCTAGGGAATAGTGGAAATTGTTCAACACCTTAATGGTTACCATCCCAAGGACATTATATCCTTTAAAAATATAATTGCTGATCTTGGGAGGAAATATCTCCACAGATGCAGCTGCTTAATTCTAATTGGCTTTTAAAACAATACAGGGTTCTTAGCTTAAAAGCGCTTGTTCTACAGTAATATGTTACTGAGTAAACCCATTTATAAAGATAACTAAAATAATAGTATTTGAGATAGAAACCTAATAATGAAAACAACTGAACTATGTTAATAACCATGCAATAGGACCTTACTTCAGTCTACATCACTGTTTGTGTAGAATTTATTCCAGAGTCCAACTGGGATGCCAGAGCCCCTCTTCCTGGGTCCTTATTACCAATGATGAGAAAACTACCACATGCACCTACAGTATAGGACTTCCATTTCCCTCTTTAGTTCTGGGGCTGGGAGCCAAGCTGTAGAAGTCAGATTCCAGAGGGTATAAAGGGAAGAATAGGGTTCTGACAGCTTCCGGAAGAGAGTGCCAGGGCCTTCTGCTGGACATGGTTCTTAAATAATCCTCATAAATAACACCATGATTTTTGAGGGAAGCTAGGGCTGCTTTTCAGCACAGCCTAAGACCAAATGGCAGCCACGTCCTCCTAAAAATGGTGGCATTTCGCCCTCCTGGAAATAAAATTTTGGACCAGGTAACTATTAATCTGACATCTTAAGACAATTATGTCTTCGTTAAGGTTTCAAGTTTGAAAAACATTGTTAGTGGTGCTAAAACAAAAATGCAGAGAGTGGACTCTTCTCTGTGATGGGAGGAATTCTCTGATCAGGAGAATGAATACCTTGCAGGTTTATATTAACTATTGAAGCAGCTTTATTTTTGCTCAGTGTTTGCTCACATTACTCCATCATATTGAACAGATGGACATGAGTTTTATGTTCATTTATGTTTATTTAGTGATTAAAAGTTCAAGGTGAAACTGATATTGCAGAAAGGAAAATATGTGTTAATGTTCTAAAGCCTAAAAAGAAAGAAAAAACTTAAAAATGAGCCTTGGAGTTTCTTTTAAATGATGGGTTTCTTTGGGAGTGGTTGGAGGGAGGGCTTTAATGAGATCTGCAGCCATTCCTGGGAAGTTCCCCAAGATTAAAGTCTTTTAATGAAAAATAAGGGACTGGATATTAAATAGACTTTAATTCAGCTGAGTTCTTTTTTTTTAACTTAATAAAGCAATATATTAATATTTGACCACATTTTAGTATCTGAATTTTATCCTAAAAAAGGATAATAGCCTAGTAGAAAATGAAAAAAATCTTGTTTTAAGTCAGAATTCTTCTGTTTTCTTAAATATTCTCTAAGTGGTTTGGGAACAGCCACATATAATATAATAAAATTTCTTATTTGAAATTTAGAGTGTACACCGGCCTGTTAAAGACACTGAGGGCTCTAGCTGTAAAGAAACTTGTTTAACTTTATTTACTGGATTTTTTCAGTTTCTTTGCTGCGAGGTACTTTTTCCCCAGGAACTAACTTCTCACAGAACCTCATAACTGAGGCACAAAGAGGAATCAACTCGGGGACAGAGGCAAGATGACCTGTGCTTGGTTTATGTAGGGGGTTTATAAAACCACCGTGGCACTGAATCATAGGCAGAGAGACCTCAAGGAGCATGCTAGGAAATGAACATGCAGGGACTCCTTTCCCTGGACTTCATGATGGCAAAGAAGCATTTTTGTACTTCTCTGGAGAAAATAATTACGTTTATTCTCCTTCACCTCGTACATGTTCTGACTTTTCTACCCAAATGACCAGCTGGCCTAGAACCTTTAAGAGAATGTACAAGGGACTGAGTTACTGTTTGGAATAAATGCTACTTTACAAGAAGTTTTTAGTGTTTTTTAAATAAGCTTTTTACTAAGTCATTAATCCTGAAACAACAGTGCCATTTTAAATGTGTAAACAAATCCAAATGTTCTCTTTGTTTAAATCAATGTTTATTGTCTCTCGTAAACATTAACATTTTTTAAACAACAAAGAAATAAGAAGATCCCAAAACAAAGGGCAACCAAAAGAAATCATAAATTGATTAAAGATGTATAACACAAAGTGTTGAGATTTTAAAAACCCACAGGAAAAAAAAAACGTATAATTGATTTTAGCAAAATAGTATTATTAGTAATAATTATTCTAATCAATACAAGAGTGAAACCATTTGTTTTGACTATAAGAGAATGTAAAATTTCTGCTTGGTAAATAGTGCAGACAGACTGAACATCAGACACTGGAGAAACAGCAAATATTAAAATATTATAAAGGATCAATTTTTGTATTGTGTGAATAATTCATATATTTAAGAAAATTATCCAACCTTAGTTAAATAAGTGAGAAATGGACAAGAAGTTCATATAAGAATATAATTCATAAACAAACATGGAGAAATTGTTAGCCATCAAAGGATTTCTTTCCTTCAACGAGTCTTTATTGCACTCCTGGGCCTTTTCCTGTGCTTGGTATTAGAGTTTCAATGGTGAATAAGAGGGCATCAGCCCTTTGTTGGGAGGGGGAGACACAAAGAATACACAGTAAACAAAGAATGCAAATTAAGTTATTAAGCTTCCTTTACAATTGTTTTTGAAAATTGTTAATAGTCAACACTGGCAAGACCATAGAAATTGGTTCAATTTTTTATGATTCCTAGTATAAAGGAAGTCCTGGTGGCGTAGTGGTTAAGTGCTGCGGCTGTTAACCACAGGGTCGGCAGTGCAAATCCACCAGGTGCTCCTTGGAAACGCTATGGGGCAGTTCTCTTCTGTCCTATAGGGTTGCTATGAGTCGGAATTGACTTGACGGCACTGGGTTTGGTTTTTGGTTTAGTATCTTAAAATGACATAAAAGGTTTTTTTTAATTTTTTTTAATTTTTAAACCTCAGAAATAATTTCAATGAAATAATTACAAAATATAGAAAAGAAAAGAAACAGCTTATATATTGAACAACAGGGGTCGGTCAAGTAAATAAGATTTTTTTAACCCAGTGGAGCATGACTTAATGATTAAAATTATCATCATGAAAATAACGGTAATATGAAACAATGTCATGATAGACGCCTATTAGTTACATTTGTCCTGCTGAATTCAGTTCTGTAAAATAAACATATGGACATTAACTGTAATAGGATTGTGGTATATTGTTATTTTTTATGTGCAGTATTTGTGTACATATTAGTAAATAATTTTAAGATTCATTAAATGCTTTATTTTAAAATGATTTTTTTTTTTCCTTTTTCAGCTGACTACACAGACTGCTGTGTCTGTGTATCCGTAGCCAGTGACATGACCTGACACTCTGATGACCAGTCTAAGGGCTTTTAGGTGACTGGCTGGTGCACCATGGAACTTAAAGTATGGGTGGATGGAGTTCAGAGGATTGTGTGTGGGGTCACTGAAGTCACAACTTGCCAGGAGGTTGTAATCGCCTTAGCTCAAGCCATAGGTAAGTAACTGAACTTCCTGGGTATCCTTTAAGTATTTTATGCTTCCTTTTTTTTTTTTTCAGTTATTGTTGTTTGTTTTTTGTTTGCTTTTTGAATATAGATCTCTAATGGTTTTTGTTTATTTTGTTCTGGAGTACATCTCATAAGCACAGTTTACTTATTATCATTTCCTCCTGCTTAACTAAACCTGTCATGAGGCTTGTCCTTTGGCTTCCCCCAGATATTACTAGTCATGAGTATAGAGTCAGCACTGCTTTTGCCTCTCATGTTCTTTATCCTATTGTTTAAATAGTTGCGAATATTTTTGGAAAAGGAAATGCAACAAATTAAATAACATAGTTCATCATTAGAAAGATAATGTGTACTTTCTAACCTTACTGTATAGTGAAGTTGTGCTTCTTAAGTACATGGTTACTAGTGACATCTCCTGGCTCCATCTTATTCTCCTACCCCGTTTCAACTTTTAAAGCTTATCTTTATCATCCATTATGCCTTACTTCCTTTTGGAACATGGTGAGGGCATAAACGCCTACATCAGTAAATTGAGTAATGTGGTTAAAGTTTATATTTGCACCCTAAAGCTACCATTTTAGCAAACACGTATCAAGAGGAAACTTCTGTGTTAAACACCATACTAGGTAATCAGTGCCACGTTGTCTTTGAGCTCTTTATCAAAAGTTTATTTTATGTCTGCTTGTTTATATTGGAGGCATGTCAAGTTAGCTTGGGATTGGAATGAGTCACATTGTCACCATGCTACCCTAGCATTTGGTAGACGTGGTTATGCCACCTTCATTGTGGCCGATGCGCTGATAGCTGATACAGAGCTAGAGGCTTTCATTTAATATAGACAGCTTCATTTTTTTACTTTTCCTTACATAGTATAGCACTTTCATGTATTAAAACAACGCTGAGAACCCTAGGATTCCACGTCTAATGAAATTTCTTGCATTTGGGACTAATACTTGGGGACTTTTTTTTTTCAGTTTAATTATTAAAGAGATGAAAATTAAAGCATTTGTATTTTATTATTCTTCTCTACCAACTTATTTAGTAAATGCCCCTTTTAAAAAGAGTCACACATAATTTATTTGAATTAAAATATATAGCTTTGTTTGTTTAGGGAGTTTTAGGATTAATAAATGTCAAACCTAACTTTGTTATATTTGGAAATCAAGCTGTGGGCTGTGTTAACAACAGTGGATAGTTTTTACAAAAGTCCAGGTGGTTGAGTGGTACAATAAACTACATCCGTCCATGTGGTAAACACGTTTTCTATACAGAATTTCAAGAGGGTAAAATGCCCACATGTACCAAGTATCCATCTTGGATTAAAAAGCATCCCTGTTTATGAACAGTCTAAAAAGTTTTAACTAAATCTAATTCAGTCCAAGACCCGTTTTGAGAAGTTGACAGCTTAAATGAAGATGCTTTACAATATCCTTCAAAACTTGGCCAAACAGCTTTTTTTCAGTGTCATAAATACTCATTGAATTCAGAATTGATGTGAAAGATGACTCAACTGCCCAAAGCTATTGATCCCTGCTTCTACTGTGCGATAAGATTATTTCAGCTTTGAATTCAGTGTTTCATCCTTGAACGTTTATCCACCTTGTAATTTTGAGTTATTGGTATTCAGAGTCTCAGCACTAAATGAAAAATCTGTAGAATTTTAACCGTATTTTTTCTCTGTGAAATAATAGTGGGCATATTAATTAGGGGAAATTGCTGCTGTAATAAACAACCCCAGAATTTCCATGGCTTAACAAAGTAAAAATTTAGCTATACTGTTAGCACAGTGTGGACTGACTGAGCAAAACCACAAATGTTTCTGAAAGATTTATTGTAGACCGTGTATAAATTCTTGATTAGAGGTTCCTGAGGCTTTCGGGATAGCTCAAATTATTTTTAGGAAATCACATAAATCTATCAAAATATGAAAACTCTTTGAGGAACCGCCAAATTGTTTTCCACAGTGGCTGTAACAGTTTACATTTCCAGCACCAGTGGGTGAAGGTTACTGTGTCTCCACAACCTAGACAACACTTACTGTTTGCCCTTTTTTTTTTTCTAATCATTGCTGTTCTGATGGGGGTGAGATGGTATCTCATTGTGTGTCTCATACATGCATCTTCCTAGTGGCTAATGACTTTGAACGTCTTTTCATGTGGTCATTGGCCATTTGAATATCCTCTTTGGTGAAATGTCTGTTCAAGTCCTTTGTCCATTTTTGGATTAGATTCATTTTGGATATCAGGTCCTTATCAGATATATGGCTCTCCAAAATTTTCTCCCAGTCTGTAGGTTGTCTTTTTACTTGTTTCGTTAAGTCCTTGGATGAACAAAAGTATTTAATTTTTATGAAGTCGCCTTTATCTGTTTTGTCTTTTGTGCCTCTTGCTTTTGTTTGCATATCTGATAGCCCATCACTAAAAACTAGGTCCCATAACTTTACCTCTGCATTTTCTTCCAAAAGTTTTATGGTTTTAGTTTTTTACATGTAGGTCCTTGATAATTTGTAATTGCTTTTTCTGTATGATATGAATGTTTTTTAATAGTAGAGAAAGAAATTCTTTCCACACTAATCTCCGACTACCTTGCCAGGTTGAGTTAGATGGTGCAAATAGAGCACATTCTCAAGTTATAATGGACAGAGTAAAAGTCAAAGCATGACAGATGTACCTTATTGGCATGCAGTGGCTAAACTACCCAGCATGAATGCACTTTGCGTTTGGTCACTATACATCCTGAACTTTCTGAGAGATTCTAAATATTCTGCCTTGTTACCCACCATAAACTGTCCCAGAAATTCCATCATTTCAGAGTTCAAACTGCTTCTCAAATCTATAAGTAGAACAGAAAACCTTTGACATCATTTGTCTTTGTTTTGGTAGAGAAAATACATTTACAATATTCCAAATTAAAACAAATGTATTTCTGCCCTCAGGTAACTTAGAGCTTAACACAGAAATAAAGTACAGTTTAGAAAGATTAGAGAGGAAAAGAAGTGGCTGGTGGGGCTGGTAGTTGCCATCTACAGTCAGTTCTGACAGCAACTGCAGGTGCGCAGTTCTTCTCTCTCGTATAGGGTCGCTAATAGTTAGAGTTGACTCAACAGCAACAGGTTTGTTTGTTTTTTTCCTTTGCTACTAGCCTGATAGATTCGGAGGAGGTTCTCTTGATCTAGTCTAACCCTCATATTACTGACAAGAATACAGGATACCGAAAAGTAGTTAGTAGGTGGCAAAGCCAAAGACACAGTTTATACACTGCTTATACACAAGGAAGCAGTTTATACACATGGGACAGTTTGAACCTTGAGATGCATCCTATGGTTTTTCTTAGGACAAATATAGTAATTTTTAACTTGAAAATCTTGAAATGCTTTTTTGAGTCCAGAAAAGCTATGGCTTTCTTTTTCATTCCCCTTATTTGCTCAGGTATTTTGATAATAGTAACAACTAATATTTGTATGACACTTTTCAATTTTTAAAAGCATTTTTATATTTTACATTCTTAACTCTCAGAACAACCTTGTGAGGTAAGAAAACACCACTCTCATCTTATAAATGAAGAAACTGAGGCTAAAGGATATTTAATAATTTTCTGAGATCATTCATTAGATGGCAAAGCCAGGTTTGCACATAGGCCTTCTGACTCCAGAGCCCTCATCCTTTCCACTATGTCCAGCTTTACACAGTTGAGAGGTACTGCAAATTACTTAAGATTTTTTTTTTTTTTTTGGTAGTCAAATTATTGTTTTGACACGTTAAAGGTGCTCTCTAAAGGAAATTTCTAGTCAGCCTTCTTGTTATGTGAACAACAATGTCTTAAATTAATAATGGCGAGTCCGTGACAGAACAGGAAAAAAGTGGGGTACAGAACTCAAATTCACATAAAAAGATCAGTCTTAATGGTCTGACTGAGACTAGAGGAAACCCAGAAGCCACGGCCCCTGGACTCTCTGTTAACCCATAACTAAAACCATTCCTGAAGCCAACTTTTCCGACAAGAAATAGACAGGACTATAAGATGTAAAATGATACTCATAAAGACTGTGTTTCTTAGTTCAAATAGATACAGGAGACTAAATGGGTAGCTTCTGTCTGGAGGCAAAATGAGAAGGCAGAAAGGGACAGGAGCTGGTTGAATAGAAATGGGAAATCTGGGGTGGAAAGGGGAGTGTGCTTGCTGTCACATTATAGGGTTTAGCAACTAGGGTCACATAACATTCTGTATAAATTTTTGTATGAGAAACTAACTTGAGCTGTAAACTTTTACCTAAAGCACAATTTAAAAAAAATTAATAATAGCTACCATGTATTGATTGTCTCTGGTGCCAGGGAGTATGGTAGGTGTTTATTATAGCTAACCCTCAGAACCTGCAAGGTATCCTGTTATTCCCATTGTAAAAATAGAGTTATGATACTTGGGTAGTAACTAATATACTTGTAATTAAAACCCAAGTCTCCTTGCCTCCAAAGCACTAACTCTCACCTGTAGCCAAGATTTCAAGTTTCTTTAAAGGAGAATATGCCCATATATGTAGAGCAAAATCACTTTTTATGTACTACTTCTGAATTGCATACATGGCTGTGCATATTTACACATTCAGATCTCCTTTTATTGACTCAAGTCATTCAGATAATACTCTTGTTGGTTCAGAAGGTCATGAAACCAAAAGGAAGCATGGAAGATAAATCATCAGCTGTGTATTCTCTTACCATAATTGCTAGATGCAGGGTCAGTTACTTTGTCTTTGTAATAATATTAACTACTAAGGGATAAAAAAAAAAATTAAAATTAAAATAATCCATCTGACTTGACCACCTTAAATGAAAATATTTTTAGGAAACTTGTTCAAGCTTATGATATTATATTATCTTCTAAAACTTTTATCTTACTTTCATAATTTTTAGTTAGGTTCATCTTGTTTTTTGTTGGCTGTTTTTGTTTGTTCATTTTTTTTATTTAAATGTCATTTTATTCTGTTTTTGTTTATTAGTAATATCATTTTTAATTTTTTTCCCAAGAATCCTTGAAACTCTTGTAATCAAAACTGAACACAGCTTGTCCTCTTCAAGGCCCTTCTTTTTATATGAGGTTTTTTTGAAGGGTCATTTACATTGAAGTGATTTTTTTTATTTGCCAGAGGTGAGCTAGGAAGATACTAGCTGTGTGAGCTGTGGGTTGACTAAGCACTCATGTGGAGGCAGAGAAGAAACCTGGGCAGCTGCCTATTAGCTGAGTAACAGGTTCTCCACTGGCTCATTATCTCCCTTTTAGGAAGGGAAGTGGAGCCTCCAACCCTCCCAAGTCCTAATGTACATAGCAGAGAGATTTGCAAGGTAGAAATTGATTCAAGTTTTGAAGTTCTACGTAGTTTCTAGGCCCAGCCTCTCACAGCTTCAAATAGGAAATTCTACTGTCCTCCTTTGTCCCAGTTTGAGATCTTGCCCCAAACAAAAGAAGGTCTAGAAAGTCAGGCATTTGACAGACATATAAGATTATCTGAGGTTTAAAGTATAAAGTTGAATTTCTGAGCAGTGTGTGAAGAATATGTGCAACTCACAATCTATAATATTATTTTGTTACCTATCTTGAGGGCTTCTGTATCTTTAAGTGAAGGTTTTAAAAGCAGTCTATAAACTTCACTTGAAAACTCTACTCTTCTATGTTAATCAAAAAACAGTGCATTGATTAAGGGTAGCGTTGTACAGCAAATTATTGTAATTGTCAGTAAGTCATATGCCTGTAAAAAACTGAATTGGCAAAATTTATGTGATAGATATATTTATAACAATGCCCCAGAAAAGTTGCTGAGGCTGCCTGTGTACAATCAAACACCTCATGGGATTTGGTTCCTTGATTTGTATGTTCAGGGTCATGGTTTCATGGGACATCGCAATTAATTGGCCTAATAACTTGTTTAGTGCTTCTGTTCTACCTCCTAGTTTGTTGCCCAGTGCCTGGGGTCTTAAAAGCTTGCAGGCAGCCATCCAAGGCACAACAGCTGGTCTCTATTTGCCTGAAGCAACAAAGGAAGAAGGAGAGTCAGGAATAGCAGAAGGATATGGAATGTGTGGCTAATTGCATCCTTGATCAACTGCCTCCTTTGCCAAGAGACCAGAACTGGATGGTGCCCAGCTACTGTTACTGAACATTTGATCAAAAATTCTGTAAAAGACTCCTGATCAAAAGGGGGAAAATGCTGAGCACAATTGAAAATTCTCATTGACCCTAGACTTTCTGGAGCCATGAAGGCTGAATGAACCTTTGAAACTATTGCCTTGAGGTAATCTTTAAACCTTAGACCAAAAGTATCCCCTGAAGTCATCTTAAAACCAAACAGTAGTTTAGCTTAACTAGTAAAAAAAATGTCTGCCTTGAGCATTATGCTGTTTTAAGAACTATCTGTATAGAAGGAAAGTGACAACAGCAACTCAGAAGATTAGATAGGAACCTTATGCAGCAGTAAGTTTATGTCAATGGGAGAGGAACAACTCAGAGAAGGAGGGTGAGAATGATTGCACAACTCGAAGAATGTAGTCAATATCACTGAATTATACATGTAGAAACAGTTGAATTGGTGTATGTTTTGCTGTGTTTATTATCAACAAGAACAACAAAATAAAAATTTAAAAACTACAGTTATCAAATAGCACCCTCTTTTGCATTATTTTAGCTATTGCATAACCATTGACAATTGAATCTTACCTTTTTACCTAGGCCGAACTGGAAGGTATACTCTTATAGAAAAATGGAGAGATACTGAAAGACACTTAGCACCTCATGAAAATCCTATCATATCCTTAAACAAATGGGGGCAGTATGCCAGTGATGTACAGCTAATTTTACGTCGAACAGGGCCATCTCTCAGTGAGCGACCCACTTCAGATAGTGTGGCCCGAATTCCTGAAAGAACTTTATACAGGCAGAGTTTGCCTCCCTTAGCTAAACTGAGGCCTCAGAATGACAAATCAATCAAAAGGAGAGAGCCCAAAAGGAAATCATTAACATTTACAGGAGGTGCCAAAGGGTTAATGGACATTTTTGGGAAAAGTAAAGAAACTGAATTCAAGCAGAAGGTGCTGAATAACTGCAAAACAACAGCAGATGAGTTAAAGAAGCTGATCCGTTTACAGACAGAGAAGCTTCAATCCATTGAAAAACAGCTGGAATCAAATGAAGTAGAAATACGATTTTGGGAGCAAAAATATAATTCTAGCCTTGAAGAGGAAATTGTCCGCCTAGAACAGAAGATCAAAAGAAATGATGTAGAAATTGAGGAGGAAGAATTTTGGGAAAATGAATTACAGATTGAACAGGAAAATGAAAAACAGCTTAAGGATCAACTTCAAGAAATAAGACAGAAGATAACAGAATGTGAGAGCAAATTAAAGGACTATTTGGCTCAGATCCAGACAATGGAAAATGGTCTTGAAGCAGAAAAATTGCAGTGGGAGGTTCAGGAGGCACAAGTGAATGAAGAAGAGGTTAAAGGGAAGATTGGTAAGGTCAAAGGGGAAATTGACATTCAGGGCCAGCAGAGCCTGAGACTGGAAAATGGGATTAAAGCTGTGGAAAGATCTCTTGGACAAGCCACCAAACGATTACAGGTAAGAACTTTTTTTATAAATAATACACTTCATCTGTTTAACAGAATTAATATATTCTTGTAATCTTCTTTATCTGTTGCTACTCTCCCCTAATTTAAACAATTAGAAACCTAGCCTTGTTTATAAGTTTTTTTGTTTTTTTTCTTTTGTGACTTATGACAGAGCTTAAATGTGAGATGAAAACAAAAGTGAGAAATAAAGCCACGCTGATTCTTACTCCATGGAAGAAGCTGTTTTTACTGTGGCAGTTGTAGTATTAGCTAACCGGGCAGAAGAAAGTAGAATCTCATAGCTGGAATGGACACTAATAATGAGATAGCAAATCTGACCTTTTAGAGATAGGGAAAAAAGCTGAAAGAGATTACCGAGGATTGCTTGGCTGGCCAACTGCCTACCTGTCACTACCAGCCCCATCTTCTTTCCCAAGATGTAAATAGTTCTCTTCCCTCCTCCCCTTTCCACAGTACCCTCCTCTGCTTTCCTGACGGGCATAAATGTTCCTCTTGGATTCCCCCCTCTGTAGTTCGTATGTGAGAACAATTATATCTCACCACTTAGACCCTGCTCACTCAACTTGAAAAGACACTGTTGTAGGTGCCATGGGAGTTGGTTGCAAAATTGCATCAAATAGTTGCTAGCAGGTGAGAGGAAAAAGAGACACGACAGATGATAATATGCTTGGATCTGTACTGTGCCCCAGCCACATGTGAAAATTTAAATTAATCAAAATTAAATAGTATTCAATAAAGCTGTTTCAGAAATACTAAATAAATTTAAATTTCTGTTTCACCCACACTTGGCCATTTAAAGTGCTTGGTAGCCACAGGTGTCTAGTAACTGCAGTATTAGACAGTGCAGGTATGGAATGTTTCTATCATTGGAGAGAGCTCCATTGGACATTGCTGTTTTAGAAGTTTTCTATCCCATTGTGGCCTGTGCTGGGCAATCTCTGGGCACACTTGTTAGAAACATAGACTCTACATGGTCACAAGATCCCTCCCACGCACTGACATTTGGGACGAGCAGCTTTAGAAGATGAACAGTTCCACAAGCAGAGAAAGCTGAGGCTTCATGAAGCAATGTGATCTGCTTTCTCTGTCACTAACTGTAATGGGAAGGAAAGCTACCACCAAAATACTGAAAACCAGGAATTTCTCATGTAGTGAAAGATTGTCAACCTCTGACTTAACAGTATTTTACTATTTGGATCCATTTTGGCACTTTAAAAATGGTACAGTTGGAAATTACATTGCCTTCAGTATTGCTTATAGTTTATGAGTCATTATTAGTAAATCCCACTACCCACTGAAAAGTGTTTCATAGTCAAAACTACTAGCATATCGCCAAGTGCCTGTCTACCAAGTAAGTGAAACACAGCCACTCATCACTAGTGTCTCTTGCTTACCTCTACCAAACCCCTCAAACATACCCAACCTAGGGGCAGCCTTGCCACCTGTTCTTACAGTTTGGTAGAGGAGAGAAAGAGAAAAAAAATCTAATTAAATAAGCCTTGCTTCTTGAGTTTTCCAGTTGTCTAAGCCTGATCTTCTTTGGGGCTCTAAAGTTCTCAGCCTGTCTTTGTCAAGGATTTAAGAACCCCATAGTGAGAACCTTGTGAGAGTCTCCCTTTCCTCATGTTGTGGTAGAAATCTCAGTAACGGATCCATGACTGTTTACAAAAAACAAGACATAGGAAATCTTGTAGACCAAATGACTATTAAACTTGCAGTCAGTTATGAAGGGGTTAATAGAGAAATTTAATTGTGCACAGCTTACCAAGATTTCTTTAACATTGGAACAGATGGGAACCGGTATTTTATCGATGAAACTTTATTAGACGTACCATGTTTTTATCTGCAGGTACATAGTGATGTTCCTAAAAGAGGAAAGTGTCTCATTTAACAGGAACTTGTTAATACACTGTTGTCTTTCCTTTGTTTACACATGCCACAGAGTAAAGTGACCTAAACCAGATTTGTGAAATGTGCTCTTGTGAAAACAAGTATGCCACATTCAACCCCTGTAGCTGATGAGGTTGTCCTTAGCTGGCTGGTAGTGAACCCTCAAAAAAAGTATGTTTTTAACTTCCACATAGGACAAAGAACAAGAACTGGAGCAGCTGACTAAAGAGCTGCGGCAAGTCAACCTTCAGCAGTTTATCCAGCAGACAGGGACAAAAGTTACCGTTTTGCCAGCCGAGCCCATTGAAGTAGAGGCCTCCCATGCAGACATAGAAAGGGGTAAGATGTTGATAAATCTGCCTTTTTTTTTTTTTTTCAGCTTTTATTCTAACTGATTAACTGAATGCAAGCAATTCATTCAAAGTTAAAGTATTCTCCTCCCCTTCACAGCTAATTGTAGAGCCAACTTTAAAACTTCTTGCTTCTGGGGGAATGTGAGTAACATTTAGGGTATTTATTTAAGTGAGCATGAAATCACTGGTATCATTAGTTTTAACCTGCCTCTTTATAAAATCCTTCCCTAAAGTATATATGAGTCAGAGTCTGTTAATTTGAATTTTAGCTTCTGCCTGTTCCTGTTGCCTCCCTTTTCCTTTCTCCTCTCCTAAAACTCTTTCTTACTAATTCATGCTTATATTTAAAAGACACTGCAAAATTTGCATGTATATATAGTCTGGACAGCCAATTATGGATTGAATTGTGCCCCCCAGAAATATGTGTTAGAACCCTAATTCTCATACTTTTGGATATAATCCCGTTTGGGAATAGGGTTTTTTTGTTACTTTAATGAGACCCTATCAGTATAGGGTATGTCTTAAGCCAGTCACTTTTGAGATATTAAAGGAACAGATTAGGCACAGAAGCGAGGAAGTACAAACGGGGAAAGATTGATGCCACATGGAGATCACCAGTGGACTGAGGAGGAGAAGCTGAAGGAGTCAAGGATTCTTCTGGAGCATAGACAGACAGAGCCTTCCCCTAGAGCTGGTGCCCTGAATTTGGACTTAGCCTCCTTGACTGTGAGAGAATGAATTTCTGTTTGCTGAAGCTACCTACTTGTGGTATTTCTGTTATAGCAGCTCTAAGAGACTAAGAAACTCATCTTTTAAAAAGATTTATTAACTATTTAAATCACCGAAAATTGGTTGATCAAACTGACCTCCACTTGAGAGGGTCAGAGTTGGTCTTTTCCTCTCGGTCCTTACCCACAGGAGATTGCAGTTATTTCTTTATGCAGCTCTCTGCTTCAGGTTCTTTGGTTCTTTAGGGCAGGAAACGTTTTAATTTTTCAAGTTGCTAAATACTCCAAGCTGATGATTAAACCAAATGACTTTCTTTCCTGTTTAGAGGCACCATTCCAGTCTGGGTCCCTGAAGCGACCTGGCTCATCTCGGCAGCTCCCCAGTAATCTTCGTATTCTACAGAATCCTATTTCATCTGGTTTCAATCCTGAAGGCATATATGTATAACATCATGTGTCTTTGGGAGAGAGACCCAATAAAGGTACCAAGGACAATAAAAATTTCTTCTTTGATTTGTGCCAATGATGAACAGAGGAGATATTTCACAAGCCACTGTATCTTTTTTCTGTCGTAAATTGCATACCACTTGGAGCCATACCCTGTGCACTGATGCTAAAGAACAAAGAAACTGTGTTTTCACACTTCAACAGTGTTGACGTTATGTCCAGCAGCTGTAATGCAAGGCCTTCATCTTTATTGGTAGCATTTTGAGAGCATGAGAAGTATTATTCTATGTGTATACATAAATAAAAGTGACTTACAAATGAAGAGAAGTATGTGACTGGCTTAGTGTAACTTATTCCATGTAATCAGTGGGTGTGTGAATGTTGATATTTTAATATTTTTTAATACTTATCCTGTGGCTTAATTATGTTACATATTGTGTGACTATGACTTTGTGTGCATGTTGCCAAACTCCCTCCATATGTTGCTGATTTACAACTACACATGTGTCATAGGGTGTTCCACCATTGAAATAACTCCAGAAGAACCCACTTGCACTTATTTTGTGAGCTTATCCTAGCTGTTGCTTAATTAGTGAAATAATTCAAGGGTTGTTTTTTGTTTTGTCTTTTGTAATTTTGGAATTTAATCTTCCTTTGCAATATTTCTAAAACATGAATGACCATATACCAGAACAGGAATATTTTCACAAGGTCAGTTGTATGTTTACAAGGTTTTCGGTGTTGCAAACACTGTTGACAAAAATGTGATTGTTAAGTATCTATTGAAACAGGCATGGGGTTTCCTGTAGGATTATGTGTTTTGTATCTGCCCTGCCTTGTCATTTTACCCTCATGGATCTTCTGAGTATAGATCTGAGAACCAGATTGGTCTACTTCAGGAATGTTCTTCAAGTGATATTTTTTAAATAACCCACCTCGTATGTCTGGTCTTTTGGCATAACCACATGGGTAAATTGTTGTTGCGCATTATTTACCCTGTATTTATTGACCATTGTGATCTCTCCAGTCCCTTGGGCAGAGAGAAAGTAGATTGGAGACAGATATTTTTACCAAGGATATAAAGTTAACTTCAATACTTGTTTTAGTTTTTAAGCTTGACTTTTATACGACATTAATCTCTATTCGTACATACATATTTTTTAATTCATAAAACCAAAACATGAGTCAACACCCTTTCCATGAACAGTGACTTAACTAAGATTCACAAGTAACATCTAGACTAGTATGGTCTGATACCTCTTAGTTATTTTTACATTCCCTCTGATCGAAATTTGGTACAATATACATAAGACTTCAATCTGAAATTTAAAGTAGTTTTTAACTCTGAGGAAAATATATTATCTGTATTATTTACATGGAACAAAGTAAAAGTGGATTAATATATTAATGTCATGGTAACAGTAAAAGGAAGTAAGTTGTGTCTTATGCATGAAGACAACTTTGGATGTTTTAACACATTTGACTTATCATTGGTTTAATGAATGCTGAGAATGCTGCTATATTTAGGTTTCCTATGAAAAAATTTTAAGAATGGCTATGAAAATATATAGAAGCTTATAGAGTACTGAAAGTAATAATGCAGAGTTGCCTCTTCTGATCCAGCTAAATGGCAGACCTCAACTAAAGTTTTTTTTTTTTTTTTGAGGGGGGAGTTCTTGGAGTTACCGAGCTGACTTGCCATTACACTGTTTTGCAGATAACTTGAGAAATAAATGATTCTTACCTAAATAACCACAACCTGTACACATTTGCTCTCAATTTATAATGGCATGTATTTAAAAATTAGGATAATTAAAAATGAAAATAATTTGTAGCTTTTGTGACAATAATGACTTACTTTTAAAAACCCCATCCTATAGTAAGAATCATTTTGTTGTTCAGAAAAATTGAGACCTTATTCACAAAGAAAAGCATTTTTTATAAATTTTTTTATAAATCGATCCCATTCTATTTAAGTAAAAATGTTAAACTGAAGATGTATTAAATATTTGCAATTGTAAATTGCAAAGGTGCTTTGGCGTGCCATAAAAAACAGAATCGTAGAGCTCTTCTCAATGGTCAACTTATTCGTTGTAAATTATTATCAGCATTGATCTTACAGCTTTAAAGAAAGACTAGAAGCATCTTTCCAACTGGTAGTACCAGCATAGTGTCACAGTTCACCTCTATAATGCCATCAGAATTTTCAAGCTGCCAAATAATTATCATGGGCCTAACAACAGGTAGAAATACTGTTTCCTGGTATTTTAGCATGAATGTGATGAATCCATTGAGCAGCCTTACTTTTTAATGTTATGTTACTTGTGGGAGCACATAGGGATATTTTGTATATCTTTTTTTTAAAGTAGAGGGGAAAAGACTCATTTCGCTAGGACATCTATTTTAGTCTATTCCTGATCACTTTTCTCTATTGTGAATACAAATGAGTTAGAATAAGTGCCACATCTTTGGATACATTTTGGAGAAAGGAGCAGGCAACGGTATACAGAAATACCAAATATAAAATTTTGTATCTGGGTCACATTCAGGTCTTTAATGCTAAATTGGAAACCCTGGTTTAATAAATACTAAATTAGATTACAAATTTTTTTTTATTATACTGCCAATGGTTTTTTTTAGGATTTTCTACAAGTATTAAAGACATTAAAAGATGATTTCTTTTTTTTTGAACCAAGGAGTAATTTGAAGTAGCACCCGTATATCTGACCTCGTAAGTATTTGCTTTGTTTCAGAGAATGATCCTTGTCTCAGTGCTTTTGTTGTCCTTGTGAGATAAATTCTGGTTTGTGAGCATTTGATTTTCATCTTGATGCACAGGGAATTTGTGACACTTTGGTAGTAATAGGAATTACTGATTCTATTCCCTCAGTTATCAATGAAGTAATCATCACTCCCTGAAATTCAGATTAGTCATAAATCAGCTAAAACAAGAATGATACAGTCCATAATTTATGTTGTGAAATATAACAGTGTTTAAGAAGGACAGATAAGTACTTGCCCCCACAGCATAAATAAAATTTGCACCTGCACTAAAAAAATTTTCTTTGTGAATAAGAGCAAAGCAATCCTTAGAGAAAAGAAACTCTTCATTTAAAGCCTTTTCTGTGAACATCTTTCCAAGTTAGAACTGTAAGAAGGGACTCAGTAAATAATATGGAAAAAGTCAAAAACTCTTGATTTCAGGCGTACAAAGATGGGCAGTTCCGGGTGTGCATCGCCTTTGAAAAATTGGGCCTTACTTTATACGTGAATAACACAGGTGTGTTCACAGCCCTCTTCTACCTAAAGTTATCTTTATTAGTCTATATTTTATTAAAATTTAGTTCGTAAGTATTACTTTTCTATTATGTCCCTTTTTTTAAGTTGCATGTTTATACTATTTGCTACAGTATTTTTAAAGTTTTGGGTGAAGGCCATCAGCTGTATAGAGAAGACAAAACAATCACTATTTATTCAGTATTGCTGCTTTACATTTCCAGAATAAGCTTTCGATGCCAGCACAGTGACTGCTTGAAAGCGGCAGGAGCTCTGTTCCAATGCATTTTATATATTTTTAGAAACCAAATAAATGCAGATAACTATTTAGTATACTAATTATATTAAACCAGCAGAAATATAAAGGCAATAAAGTATATACATATATATATATATATGCGGGGGGAGGGGAAAGATTAAAAAATAGGTTTACAGCCAGACATGGTGTTAGCCCCGAGTGCATTTCTCAGTTTGTCTTTCCTTATTGACCTTAGGAGGATTTGAGTTGCTGCAGCTTTAAACAGAAAATTGCCACGTTCACTAATTGTGGGCATACAAATATGCTTTTAGTACTGCTTTGCTTATGTACAAATAAAAAATCTGTAATCTGTATTATATGTAATTATTCTTTTGACTTTCATTTCAAAATGTGTATTTTCTGATTATTGTCATGAGCTGTAAAACAGGATCAATATCTGATATTCTCCCAAATAATAAATTTCAGGATTCATTGGGGCATTACAGTTGTTGGTTTGTTTCTTACGTATTAAATGTTTTAAAATATAATTTTATTTGCTAAAGAGAAAAGGTCTGCATAGCATACCAGTGACACCAAAATTACATTTTTCTAAATATAATGTTAATTATTATAACTAATGAGTTATCTATTGTTTAAAAGGTAGCCTCTTAATCAAAGTAAAACTGAATTAAAAAAACAAATCTGCCTCTTTTATTTCACAAGTAAAAGAAAAAAAAAATTCCTTAACGAAATCTCTGTATTTCCGGGTCTTCTTAAAACCACAAGTGAGAGGAAGCGAACTAACATTTCGGCACCTATACTGTGTGCCAGGTGCATACGAGGTCCTGGACACCCTTTCACATTCACAGCCATCTGGGAAACTTGTCCCAACTCACTAATAAGTAGCTGACACTGCATTTGGATTTAGACTTTTCTGACCCCAAAGCCCTTTCCTGTATTCCATGATAAAGCTGCGTAAGATTTATAATGCCCAGTTTCTGCATTTTTACCACTCTTTAACGTGGAAGTTATTATGTGGGTGTCATTTTTAAAGGAATATTATTTAAAGTAGACATTAGATCTTGGTTACACATGTGAATAATAGTATCTTAGGAAAGATAAAAAGAAAAAAAATAATTCTCAATATTAATTATTCTATGTCCTAGTTTGAGGGACTTTTTGAATTTTAATTTTCCATCCTGTTAACTAAAGTCATGTTTTATTAATGGTGGTGGTGGTTGTTCATTGCCATCCATTTGGCCCCAGCTCACAGCAGCCTTCTGCTTAACACGACAAAATGTTACCTGCTCCTGCACCATCTTGTTAATGGTAGAGCTAGAAATATAAATTCTTGTTCACTTAACTCTTTGCCTGCTGTCCACTCCACGTATTTGTGCCATCCCCCTTAGGAAAGACTAGTTGAGTCCTGTAAAATGGGTATACACATGTTGGACACATTCTTTCTACCCAAGGAGTACCTGGTGGATTTGAACTGCTGACCTTTTGGTTAGCAGCCACAGTTCTTAACCACTATGCTACCAGGGTTTCCTATAAACATTCAGTTTCCCCGTATTGTTGGCCAGGCAGTGGGCTTCCTCCTGCCGATACTGAAATTAATGTGATTTGCTCTGCACCTCAAGGAGTCCAATGAAGATGACAACCTCACTACATCATTTAATGTTAAGCACCATTAACAGGGCAAGGGTAGGGTGTCATGAGAACACACAGGAGCACCGTACCAGCCTAGGGTATCAGAGAAGACTTACTGGAGGAGGAGATATAAACCAGGAAGGGCTATATGGAACAGGCTAGAAGACAGGAGGATGAAGAGACTGTGGGGCTGTGACCAGACAGCAAAAGGCCAGAGTGCTAAGAGAGAAGGTAGGTAGGAGTTAGATCATGAAGGGCCTTGGTTGCCAGGGTAGGGAGTTTTTCTTCATCCTGAGAGCCATGGGAATTTTAAGCATGAAAATGAAATTATCTGATTAGTCTTCTGGTTGGCAGAGTGGAGAACTGACTGGAGAAGGGTCTATACTAGAAGCAAGAAAGACCTCATGCCTGCAGGAGTCCAGGCCAGAGGCGATGGTATCCTGAACTAAGAAAATAGCTGTTGGGATTTATTCATATAAGAAGTTTTTACTGCTTACCTGCTTTGTGCCAGGAGATGAAGAGGACTAAGCAGGTAGTAGGCATCTTAAGATGGTGGCAGCAGAATAAAAGAAGAAACTCCAGTTGTTTGGCAGCTATCCACAGCCTTAATTGGCTGGTGGAAAAGATTCTGTGCATCTCTTAATGATAAGTTTTCACAGACAGTCTGTACTAGTGGGGAAGAGACTGGTATGGGGTAAGGGAGGAGAGAGTAAAGGCACAGAAAGTAGAGTATGTATTAGGCAGGCATTGCAATGGGCTCCTCCCCTGTAGAGTGCCCCTGCAGCATTGCTGTGAGAATCATGTGGCTTTGGGGAGACGCTCTCTGCAGCACCAGATTTGAGCATCTGAGCCTCTTTACCTGGTACGTTAGAATCCTATTTTCCCAGCATTATACTTCTGTTTATCAGTCACTTTTGTTCCTGTCATATATATGTGTCGAAGGTAATAGGGCCTACGGACCGAAATAAAATGAAGCAAAGAGGTGGACGATACAAACTATCTATTCAAAGCCACTATTTACAAGTTTCCTGCAACTGCTAGATGAATGAAATTTTTTTAAAAATTTAGTAGTGGGTGAATTTTTTCAAAGTATAAAATGAATCATAGATACTTAGTAAAGAGCACAATAATGAGCTAAAATGCTGTGTAGCAATGAACACCACACACAGGAAGGCTGGGGACATCAGGGATGATGCAGACTGTCCACCGGGAACAATACATTCAGACAAGCAGTTCTGGCAATCCTTGAGCAGAGCCTGAACCTCTTTGCATCATTCCCACCAATCCCATCCTACATTTGCAACCTGAAGGACTACCATTCTGGGCCCCTCTGCAGACCCCCCTCTACTCTATTTTTTTGAGCAAAAACAGATTTCCTTATGCTTTCCAACTTTCCTTAAGACCACAGAGAATAAGCATAGTTTCTCACCAATATATTCCCCACTCTTCTCTTTCTCAGGGTAAATAGTCCCAGGTCTTTCAAATATTATAGTTCCTTGTCTCCTCTCTCCTGAACATGCACTAGACCACTCTTGAATACATCAGACAGGACTAATCAGGTCAGCATAGAAGAACTTGATTTATTGATATGCAGCCTAAAACTAAATTTGGTGGGCAGGTGGGTGGGTTGGTTAGTATTTTGGGCAATCTTATCTTTATTATGGAATCACTGAACTGACAGTTCATTAAAATCCTGCCTTTTTTCATATTTTCTGCTACCAGTGAAATCTTTCCTATCTTGTGTGTAATTGAGTTTTCACATGCATGAGCAAAACCTTACTTTATCGAAATACATATCACCTCAAACTTAAAAAGAAGTAAATCCCAGTAGGAAACCATGAAAATGTCAGGACAGTCACGAGGTTGATTATGTTGAGAAGTGCTATAGGAACCCACAGGAGGTAACTAGGAAAATCAGGAAAGGATCCACTAAGGAGGTGGATTAGGCTTGAGGAGTAAATAGACTTTCAGTCATACTTATTGAGTGCCTACTATGTGGTCAGCACAAGATAGATTAGTGAGCAAAAAAGACCCAAATCCCTGCCCATAGGGAGCTTACGTTCTAGAGGGGAAGACAGACAGTGAATAAGAAGTAAATACATAATACTTTCGATTGTGGTAAGAGCTGAAGAGAAAAAATAAAGCAGCTAAGGGGAAAAGGTCATGTCGGGAGTTTGAGGAAGGGTTGAATTTCATACAGATAACCTGAGAAATCCTGTCCTCAAAGGTGACATTTGAGTGACTAGAGGTTATATACCATAACGTGATAAAGTTACAATACTATAGACACCTGAGATAGTGAAACTGAAATATAAATGCTAAATAAGGGAAGTTGTAAAATTAGATGAGGTCATAATAAAGAATTTAGAATCCTTATTATTAAAATTTCCAGTCTTCGAAGGCAAGCATAGCAGGGGCAGGGGTCTGGGGACCATGGTTTCAGGGGACATCTAAGTCAATTGGCATAATAAAATCTATTAACAAAACATTCTGCATCCCACTTTGAAGAGTGGTGTCTGGGGTCTTAAACACTAGCAAGCAGCCATCTAAGATGCATCAATTGGTCTCAACCCACCTGGATCAAAGGAGAATGAAGTACACCAAGGACACAAGGCAATTACAAGCCCAAGAGATAGAAAGAGCCACATGAACCAGCAACTACATCATCCTGAGACCAGAAGAACTAGATGGTGCCCAGCTACAACCGATGACTGCCCTGACAGGGAACACAACAGAGAACCCCTGAGGGAGCAGGAGAGCAGTGGGATGCAGACCCCAAATTCTCACAAGACCAGACTTAATGGTCTGACTGAGACTGGAAGGACCCCCGTGGTCATGGACCCCAGACCTTCTGTTGAGCCAGGCAGGGCAGGAGCTATTCCCAAAGCCAACTCTTCAGACATGGATTGGACTGGACAGTGGGTTGGACAGGGATGCTGGTGAGGAGTGAGCTCCTTGGATCAGGTGGACGCTTGAGACTATGTTGGCATCTCCTGCCTGGAGGGGAGATGAGAGGGTGGAAGGGATTAGAAGCTGGCGAAAATGACACGAAAAGAGAGAGTGGAGGGAGAGAGCAGGCTGTCTCATTAGGGGGAGAGTAATTGGGAGTGTGTATTTTTTTTTTTTTTTAGCAAGGTGTATATGGGTTTTTGTGTGAGAGACTGACTTGATTTGTAAACTTTCACTTAAAGCACAATAAAAATTATTTAAAAAAAAAAATTTCCGGTAGACTTTATGGAGAAAGAGACTGTCTTAGAAATGTAGTCCAGACTCCTTATTACACAGGTGAGGCTACACAAGCCTGTCAAGCTTAAATTGATCATGGAATCATAATTCCATATATATATAAAAGCCCTGGTGGTGCAGTGCTTAAGAGTTCGGCTGCTCTGCAGTAGAAAAGACCTGGCGATCTGCAATTACAGCTTAGGAAACCCTACGGGGTAATTTTACTCTGTCATATTGGGTTGCTTTGAGTCAGAATTGACTGAATGGCAAACACACACACACACACATATATACGCACCCACAACATATATCTATATATATGGATGGATAAATGGATGGATGGATGGATCCTTGGGTAGCACAACTGCTTAAATGTTCAGCTACTAACTGAAAGGCTGGCAGTTCAGACCCACTCAGAGGTGCCTCAAAAGAAAGGCCTGGCAATCTGCTTCTGAAAGGCCACAACTTTGAAAACCCTGCACATGTGGGGTTGCCATGAGTCAATGAGTCAGAATCAACATGATGGCACCTGGTTTGGCTGTGGGTTTTATATATGTATGTATATATTTTAAACATGGTTGTAACAATAGACAGATGATATGCTGGGGGCAGACACACAGGTGTCTGGTTGCATTAAGGAATCCAGACTGGGAATGAAACTGGGTAAGTTAAGGGAAGGATGGTTTCCTCCGCTTCTGGGGTTGAGTTGCTCCTTCAAATGAACCCAGAAGAAAATTAAGTACCTTATGTATCATATCTCTGCTTTTTCATGCCCCTTGGTATTTGCCAATTTCAAATTCTGAAAGACGTTCCCCTGTATGTTCCACTATTGATTAGCATTTTCAGAAAGTCTTAACTGTTCAGGCCATAGATTTATTTACCCAATTTATTTCAGCAAATGTTTACAAAGACCCTATCAAGTACAAAGAGTCTGCTTAGATAAGATATACCAAGATGCACACACTTGTCCTTTAAGGAACTTAAAAATGGAATGTAGAAAACATATATTTACTGATTCTTAATGGCAATTTATTTACAAGTGCCCAAAGTAAAGCTTAAACCATTGCTATGGGATCTCTAAGGAGGAAGTGAGTAATTTTTATTAGAAAATAAGAAAACACTTCAGAGAGGAGGTAGCCTTTGAGCTAGATCATAACAATGAAGATTTCCTCAGTCATAGGAACTGAGGATATTGCTGCCTGGAAAGAAAAAAAAGAAACAAAGACACTCAGGTGGGAAACTGTGATGAACATTTTGTAACTTGATGTGACTGAAATTTTAAGATGAATGGAAAATGAGGTTGGAGAAGATGAGCAAACAGAAACGATATCTGTTTTAAATAGAAACACTGACAGCTCTGTGTAGGACTGAGAAGGAAGGAGTGAATATGAGAAGACTGGCTCAAAGGTTATTCTAACAGTAGTTCAAGAGTGGATAGGAGTGAACTGACTGATGGTGTGGCAGAATGGGAATTACTGAATGCATTCACGAGATATTTTTCAGGGGTAGTAATGATACAGTTGTATGTCCAACTATCGATAGGAGTCAAGGGAAAGTATCAAAACTGATTCCATGATTTCCAAGTGAGGTAGCCAGAAAGATTAGCTCTGCTCTAGTGGGAAAACCTTTGGCAAAAACTGGCTCAAGTCTTAGCTCTGCCTTTAGGAAAACCACTTTAACTGCTCTTATTTTCAGCTTCCTTAACTGTAAATGGAGAAAACTGTACTAGACAATCTCCTCTGTTTTACCTACTCTGAAGCTCTACCACTTGGGGTCTCTTTAATGAAAATGAGATTCATCAAGAAAGATATTTAGAAGATGGTGAGTGATGTTTTGACTTGTTCTGTTGAGATGCTGCTAGAATCTGCATTGAGATATCCAGAAACTTCTTGAATATGCAAATATGAAGTTTGAACAAGGAAATCAAAACTGACAATAAAAACCCACCCAGTGCCGTCCAGTCGATTCCGACTCATTAAACTGACAATGGGCATACTGAAACTATCTGCACAGAGACAATAGTTAAAAGAACAGGAAAAAATAAAAAATTTTAAAATGAAAAAGGTGACTCTCAGGCAGAAATGTGAACATTTGTATTCAAAGTGTGGTCAGAGGACCAGCATCCTTAGCATCGCCTGGGGACTGGTTAGAAATGTAGACTCTCAGAACCCACTCCAGACCTACCCAATTAGAATCTATTGGTATTTTAGCAAGCTCCCCATGTTCTTCATACGCACAATCAAGTTGGAGAAGTGCTGCTGTGGACCAAGAAGATGACCAAGGATAGGAACTGAAGGAACATCTGCATTTGTGAAGCTCACAGACAAAAAAAGCCAGAGAGGGAGTCTAAGAGGATGTAGAAACCGAGAGCACTGGGGGCAGGGTCACTGTCTAAAATACATGGATACAACACTCACCTAAAACAGAATTGTACTTGAATAACAGGGTGATAAACAGGGTGATAGGAGGACAAAATTTAATTGATATCTTTTTTAGTTTTTAATTTATTTTGCTTTTGTTTTTAGCAATTCTAGAATTTCTAGAGAATACTGACATCACTTTTCCCTGCTCCTCCAACCCTCATGTCCAGAAAGGAAAGAAGATCATTGTTTCCAAACATCTGGACTCTTCTCTCCTCTTAGTGTAGTTGCCTTTTGTAGGTGAGTCATTAAGGGTAAGTGAAGGAAATTTCCGGGCAGGCGTAGACTGCCCTGCAGACAACCTTTATGTATTAAAGGTAACAGGCCAACAAAATGATGAGGCTGGGTTGGACATGGAGAGGACTGAGTGGAGGAATGACCCAATACCTGGAAATGGGACAGCCCAAGACAGAGAGATGAGATGAGAGTTGTGGGCTGCAGATCCATTTGCACAGTGCTTCTGAGGTTTCAGGGCATCACAGGAGCACTTCCCTACACTGAGCTTGGCTGGAGTGTGTGTGGTTCTGTGTGGAGGAGGGCAGAGTAGAGCTGCTAGCACAGCCTGTTACCTTTGAATGCTTCTCCCTCAACAGGGGCTGAGAAACCAGGCCCCTTCTTTTCCTCTGAATTATATAAGTCTATTCTTGAGAGATCCAAAAGTGGGGGATGAAGAAGGGTACGGAAAATGCCAAAAACTGACTGATAGAGGAGGTGGAGCCAACATGGCGCTATAGAAAGAAGCACCACACTGTCCCTTCACAGCAAAGACCCGAAAAGCTAAGTAAAACAGAGACAAGCATCAAATGAAGAGATAAAGAATTCAATCAAGCACCAAGTGAAATAAGAAACTGACAGAGAGCAGAGAGTGAGGAGAGATATGAGCAGTGTTCCCCCAGCAGCTAATACAGCATGGGTATGCCATCTTGGACTCCTGTCAGAGATCGTCAGGCACAGAGTATGGGAAAGCAGCTTCATGGAGTTACCAGCAGGAGACAGAGCACCTGGTAACCAGCAATACATGCCTTCCCACCCCCTACCCTTCTTCGGCCTGCTCAACCTCCGCCGCTTCCTACCAGGGTGAGTGACCACGACCTAGGAGGCATCGTGCTGCTTGGATTCATCCCGCCCACACTGGCTGGCTCCTTCAGTGCCGTTTCTAACCTCCTCCCCCTCCTTTCTCTTGAATACCTGACTCCGTGTGCCATCTTTGCTTCTTGACAGGCTATGAAGTGCCGTTCGACTGGGGAACTGCTTCCTGGGTCCACACTGCCACACTGGTGGGATCCCTGGGGCCTTTGTTTGTTTTCTCATTCTTTTTTTCTTTTTGTTTTTCTTCATTTCTCAGTTTCTTATCTCTCTCTACTTACCTTCTTTTCCTGTCTCCTGAATACCTGGCACTGTGTGCCATCTCCACCCCTTCTAGCCAGGCTGTACTGTATGGCTTGGGAGCCACTCTTCTGGTCTTGCAGTCGCACCAGTAGGATCCCTGGGGGCATTTCTTTTTTTTTTTTCTTTTTGCCTTTTTGTCTTTATTTCTCAGTTTCTCATCTCTCTCTACTTACCTTCTTTTCCTGTCTCCTGAATATCTGGCACTGTGTGCCATCGCCACCCCCTCTAGCCAAGCTGTACTGCGTGGCTTGGGAGCCACTTCCCTGGTCTGTGTAGCTGTGCCAGTGGGGTCTCTAGAGGCCTTTCTTTTTTTTTAATTTTAGTTATTATTATTTTTCTTTTTTCCTTTTTGTTTTTCTTCATTTCTCAGTTTCATGTCTCTTCACTCCAATGGCAGCCTCCCTCAGCACTTTTTTTTGGCTCACGTTTCTCTATCTTCTGTCTCTTCTTTCCCATACCCAAATTAGCTCCACACACTACAGTCTCTTCCCCCCACACACCTATCTACCCTGTGCACTGAATATTGCTCCCAAGCAGCACCCGCTACCAGAATCTGCCCTGCACTGACCTCCAGCCTGCCTTGTCTGCCCCAGTATGTGCCACAAACAACCCATTCCAACCCCTCCCTTCAGATGGGCCTGACTTGCTGCACCATAGCTGAGCCACTGGCCCTGCCTACTGGACAAGGAAGTGAAAAGTATCATGCCCACAGATGAGCAAACAACAAAGAAAGCACAGCCTACCTGCTCAGACATAACCAAATAAAACAAACCACTGACCAAACTGACAAAAACAGGAGAGGATGCAAATAACCCAAATAAGAAATGAAGTGGGGGACATTACAATAGACCCAACTGAAATAAAGAAGGTCATGACAGAACATTATGAAAAACTATACTCCCAACAAATTTGAAAACCTAGAGGAAATGAACATATTTCTAAAAAAACACACAACAAACTCAAACACAAAATTATGTTGAAAATCTGAACAGACCCGTAACAAGAAAAGAGACTGAAAAGGTAATTTAAAAACTCCCAACAACAAAGAAAAAAGCCCTGGCCCAGATGGCTTCACTGGAGAATTCTACCAAACATTCAGAGAAGAGCTTACTACTCAAACTATTTCAGAACATAGGAAAGGAAGAGCTACTTCTTGAATCCATTCTATGAAGCCAGCAGAAACCTGATACCAAAACCTGGCAAAGACATCACACAAAAAAGAAAATTACAGTATCTCTCATGAATATAGATGGCAAAAATTCTTGACAAAATTCTAGCCAATAGAATTCAGCATCATATAAAAAAAATAATACACCATGACCAAGTAATATTCATACCAGGTACACAAGAATGGTTCAACATTAGAAAATCAATCAATGCAATCCACCACATAAATAAAACAATCACATGATCTTCTCAATTGACACAGAAAAGGCATTCAACAAAGTCCAGCACCCATTCTGATAAAAACTCTCGATACAATAGGTGTAGAAGGGAAATTCCTCAACATAATAAAGGGCATCTACATAAAACCAAGGAAACCCTGGTGGCGTGGTGGTTAGGTGCTACAGCTGCTAACCAAAGGGTCAGCAGTTTGAATCCACCAGGCACTCCTTGGAAACTCTATGGGGCACTTCTACTCTGTCCTGTAGGGTTGTTATGAGTCAAAATCGACTTGAAGGCAAAGGGTTTGGTTTTTTTTTTTTTTCATACAAAACCAACATCATTCTTAATGGAGAGAGGCTGAAAATATTCCACTTGAGAACAGGAACAAGACAAAGATGCCCTTTATCACCACTCCTATTTAACATTGTGCTGGATGTCCTAGCTAGAGCAATAAGGCGAGAAAAAGAAATAAAGGGTATCCAAAATGGTAAGGAAGAAGTAAAACTGTCCCTATTTGCAGATGATATGATACTGTACATAGAAAAGACAAAAGACTCCACAAGAAAACTACTACAACTAATAGATTCAGCAGAGTAACAGGATACAATATAAACATACAAAAATCAGTTGGATTCCTGTACACCAATGAAGAGAACGATGAAAAGGAAATCAGGAAAACAATACCATTTATCATAACCCCTAAAAATATAAAATACTTAAGAATAAATCTAACCAGGGTTGTAAAGGCCTATACAAGAAAACTACAAAACACTACTAGAAGAAACCAAAAAAGATCTTGTTGTTGTTAGGTGTCACTGAGTCAATTCCTACTCATAGCGACCCTACGTACAACGGAATGAAACATCGCCGGATCCTGCGCCATTCTCAGAATCTTTGTTATGCTTAAGCCCATTGTTGGAGCCGCTGAGGGTCTTCCTCTTTTTCACTGACTCTCTACATTACCAAGCATGATGTCCTTCTCCAGGGACTGATCCCTCCTGACAATATGTCCAAAGTATGTGACATACTCTCACCATCCTTGCTTCTAAGGAGCACTCTGGCTGTACTTCTTCCAAGATAGATTTGTTCATTCTTTTGGTAAGCCCACTGCCGTCGAGTCTGGTATATTCAATACTCTTCTCCAACACCACAATTCAAAGGCAGCAATTCTTCGGTCTTCTTTAATCATTCTTCAGCTTTCACACGCATAGGAGGCAATTGAAAACACCATGGCTTGGGTCAGGCACACCTTAGTCTTCAAGGTGACATCTTTGTTTTTCACCACTTTAAAGAGGTCTTTTGTGGCCGATCTGCCTAATGCAATGTGTCTTTAGATTTCTTGGCTGCTGCCTCCATAGGTGTTGATTGTGGATCCAAGTAAAATGAAATCCTTGACAACTTCAATCTTTTCCCCATTTATCACGATGTTGCTTATTGGTCCAGTTGTGAGGATTTTTGTTTTCTTTATGTTGAAGTGTAATCCATACTGAAGGCTGTGGTCTTTGATCTTCATTAGTAAGTGCTTCAAGTCCTCTTCACTTTCAGCAAATAAGTTTATGTCATCTGCATAATGCAGGTTGTTAATGAGACTTCCTCCAATCCTGATGCCGCGTTCTTCTTCATATAGTCCAGCTTCTCGGATTATTTGCTCAGCATACAGATTGAATAGGTATGGTGAAAAGATACAACCCCAACGCACACCTTTCCTGACTTTAAGCCACACAGTTTCCCCTTGTTCTGTTTGAATGACTGCCTCTTGATCTATGTAAAGGTTCCTCATGAGCACAATTAAGTGTTCGGGAATTCCCATTCTTCGCAGTGTTATCCATAATTTGTTATGATTCACACAGTCGAATGCCTTTGCATAGTCAATAAAACACAGGTAACATCTTCCTGGTATTCTCTGCTTTCAGCCAGGATCCATCTGACATCAGCAATGATATCCCTGGTTCCACGTCCTTTTCTGAATCTGGCTTGAATTCTGGCAGTTTCCTGTCGATATACTGCTACAGTTGCTTTTGAATGATCTTCAGCAAAATTTTACTTGCATGTGATATTAATGATATTGTTCAATAATTTCCACATTTGGTGGGATCACCTTTCTTGGGAATAGGAATAAATGTAGATCTCTTCCAGTCAGTTGGCCAGGTAGCTGTCTTCCAAATTTCTTGGCATAGGCGAATATTTCCAGCACTGCCTCTTGAAACATCTCAACTGATATTCCATCAATTCTTGGAGCCTTGTTTTTTGCTAATCCCTTCAGTGCAGCTTGGACTTCCTCCTTCAGTACCATTGGTTCCTGCTCATATGGTACCTCATGAAATGGTTAAACATCAACCAATTATTTTTGGTATAGTGACTCTGTATTCCTTCCATCTTCTTTTAATGTTTCCTGAGTTGATGAATATTTTCCCCATAGAATTCTTCAATATTGTAACTCCAGGCTTGAATTTCTACTTCACTTCTTTCAGCTTTAGAAATGCAGAGCATGTTCTTCCCTTTTGGTTTTCCATCTCCAGGTCTTTGTACATGTCATTATAATACTTCACTTTGTCTTTTTGAGCTACCTTTTGAAATCTTCTGTTCAACTCTTTTCCTTCGTCATTTCTTCCTTTTGCTTTAGCTATTCATTCAAGAGCAAATTTCAGAGTCTCTTCTGACATCGATTTTGGTCATTTCTTTCTTTCCTGTTTTTATAATGACCTTCTGCTTTCTTCATGTACGATGTCCTTGATGTCATTCCACAACTCATCTGGTCTTCAGTCATTAGTGTTCAATGTGTCAATCCTATTCTTGAGATAGTCTCTAAATTCAGGTGGGATATATTCAAGGTCATAGCTTGTCTCTCGTTGACTTGTTCTAATTTTCTTCAGTTTCAACATGAACTTGCATATGAGCAATTGATGGTCTGTTCTGCAGTTGGCCCCTGGCCTTGTTCTGACTGATGATATTGAGCTTTTCAATCATCTCTTCCCACAGATGTAGTTGATTTGACCCCTGTGTATTCCATCGGGGGAAGTCTATGTGTATAGTCAATGTTTATGTTGTTGAAAAAAATATATATTTGCAATGAAGAAGTTGCTGGTCTTGCAAAATTCTATCATGCAATCTCCAGCATTATTTCTATCACCAAGGCCATATTTTCCAACTACCAGTCCTTCTTCTTTATTTGTAACTTTCACATCCCAATCTCCAGTAATTATTAATGCATCCTAACTGCATGTTCAATCAGTTTCAGACTGCAGAAGTTGGTAAAAATCTTCAGTTTCTTCAGCTGTGGCCTTAGTGGTTGATGAGTAAATTTGAATAATAGTCGTATTAACTGGTCTTCCCTGTAGGTGCCTACTGCTTGTAATATTGCATTGTAATATTGGCTTGTAATAGGCTTGTAATATTGTCTATTGTTTTTAATACTGCTTGCCTATTGCACTGATAATTACTGATGATTGGAATGCAAAAGCTGGAAACAAAGAAGAAGGATCAGTAGTTGAAAGATAGGGCCTTGGTGATAGAAACAATGCCAGAGATTGCATGGCAGAATTTTTCAAGGTCAATGACTTCTTCATTGCAAATACCTTTTTGCAACAACATAAACAGTGACTATACGTGTTGACCTCACCAGATGGGATTCAACGGAATTGAATCGACTACATCTGTGGAAAGAGACAATGGAGAAGCTCAATATCATCAGTCAGGACAAGGCCAACTGCAGAACACACCATCAATTGCTCAAATGCAAGTTCAAGTTGAAGCTGAAGAAAATTAGAGCAAGTCCATGACAGCCAAAATACAACCATGAGTATATCCCACCTGAATTTAGAGACCATCTCGAAAATAGATTTGATGCATTGAACACTAATGACAGAGGACCAGAAAAGTTGTGGAATGGCATCAAGTACATCTTACATGAAGAAAGCAAAAGGTCATTAAAAAAAAAAAACAGGAAAGAAAGAAATGACCAAAATGGATGTCAGAAGAGATTCTGAAACTTGGTCTTGAACACCGAGTAGCTAAAGGGAAAGGTAGAAAGGATGGAGTAAAAAAGCTGAACGGATTTCAAAGGGTGGCTGGAGAAGATAAAGTAAAGTATTATAATGAAATGTGCAAAGATCTGGAGGTGGAAAACCAAAAGGGAAGAACATGTTCAGCATTTCTCAAGCTGAAAGAACTAAAAAACAAACAAACAAAAACTCAAGCCTCGTGTTCCAGTATTGAAAGATTCTACTGGGAAAATACTGAATGACGCGGGAAGCATCAAAAGAAGGTGGAAGGACTACACTTCAGAACGTAGCATGCGATCAAGAACCGATGGTACTGCAGGAAGAAGTTCAAGCTGCATTGAAGGCATTGGTGAAAAACAAGGCTCCAGGAATTAACCGAATACCAGTTGAGATGTTTCAACAAATGGTCCCTTCTCACTTGCCATTCTTCTACTCATTTCCCAATGCTTGGTATATACTTCATGAATATGCACTCAGAGTCTAGTTGTAAAAAGGTGGCCTGTTTGCATAAGTTCTTAGCATATGCCACAATGCCCTTACCCTCATGTGGGGGACCATATTGAAGTATCTAAAACTATGACTTCTCATCTCTCATCCACTTTTGTCTATGTCATCAGCCCCTAATACATGAGCACTCAAGTTGGAAATATATGGCATTTTTATTTCTGCAACTGACTCAGTTCAAGATCACCCCTCAATTCTAAGGCAGCAATTTCATCTCTGTTCCAGATACTCGGTTTGTATAACTTGAGCTCAGCCCTTGACCCACCCATGATGGCCCGGTAACTTCCAGCCAGGCTCCAGGCTCATTTCCCAAGTCCAGGTATTCTTTGCTTCAATGTCCTTTCTCTTGCATGGAGCTATATTCTTTAACACATCAACTCCCTCTGCTATTTCTGTTTTCCTCCTTCTCTCTTGTCCATGCCCACAGCTCCCTCTTATTTAATTATTCCTTCAAAAATCCATTACACACTTAGTGTCTGTAATTTAAGATAAGCAGAATAGACACGTCCTTGCCCAAGTGGAAATTAGTTTAGCTATCTTTCTTCCCTTTTTAATGTCATCAAAACAAATTCTCAAAGTTTGAATGCCTCAAAGTACTTTTTAGTGATTTTTTTACTCATTTGTTCTATTTATCACAACTCAGGGAATGTGCATTTCTAATAGATTTTACCCAACCTCTGTTATTAGCTACTGCCCAGTTGGCCCTCCACTCATGGCAACCCTGTGCATGACAAAATGAAATGCTGCTCAGTCCTGTGCCATGCCCACGATTAGTTGCTGATAGAAATGTTGTAACCCATAGAGTTTTCAATGGCTGCTTTTGGGGAGCCGATCACCAGGCCTTACTTCCTAGCCTGTCTTAGTCTGAAAGGCCTGTTGAAACTTGTTCAGCATCATAGCAACATGCAAGTCTCCCCTGACAGGCAGGTGGTAGCCGTGCATGAGGTGCAGTGGCTGAGAATCAAATCTGGGTCTCCTGCATGGGAGACAAGAATTCTATCACTGAACCACCACTGCTGCAAACGTCCACTTATTTGACTTTTAAAAAGGTTACTTTTTAGAAACAGGCCTGCAGAACAGAGAACGTATGTAAGAAGAGTAGGAAAGCTTGCCTGAGCGGAACACACAAGTAAAGCCTGACACTGCCTCTCCAATTACCTCAGGCATCCCTGCATCTGTAGCAGAGCTTGACTAAAGCGGGTCTCCCTCTCCAGGTTGACTGCACCACGGTGCACTGGCTGCTCACTGCCTGGTCATCCAATGCCCTCTGCAGGAGGACTCTATTTTGGCGCCACTGTATCAAGAGCTCCCTGAAATGATGCTCTTTACAAAACCAGAGCTTGATCTTGTGACATTGTAAATATTACCTATAATTATCTCAAAATCCCCACCTGCTTCAAGTTTGGGATTTGTTTTCATGTTACTAAATTCCACTAAATAAACTATTACTAAATTTCTATCTAGAAATACATACAGCATTTCAGTATCCCGTAAACACAGAATGCCAGTGAGCAGATAATGCAATAATGTGAGGGAGTTCAGTGAGACTCAAAACTAATACAAGGTAAGTATATTACATCTGGAGCCCAGAAGTAATGGCACAGTGGCTAAGAGCTTGGCTACTAACTAAAATTTGGCAGTTCAAATCCCCCAGCTGCTCCTTGGAAACTCCTCTGGGGTCACTATGAGTCGGAATCTACTCGATGGTGACAGGTTTGGTGTTTTTTTGTTTTTTAATGTATGTTACATCTGTGACAGTTTGTATGGGGAAAAAACTAAACAATGCAGGAAGCATCAAAAGAAGATAGAAGGAACACACAGAGTCACTATACCAAAAAGAATTGGTGTGGTGAAAATCAGGTAAAATTGTGCACTACAGATTAGTAAGTAAGTACAAGTAAGCCTGTGTGTACTTTTCTTATTGGGTAATCCATTGCTGCCACAGTAGAACTGCCCCATAGGGTTTCCAAGACTGTAGTCTTTACAGAAAGACTGCCACCTTTCTCCGACTGAGCAGCTGGTGGGTCCAAACTGCTGACCTTTCAATTAACAGCTGAGTGCTTAATTACTGTGTCACCAGGGATCCTTTCCATGCCCTATTAGACATAGTAAAGATTTTCACATGATTCCTACATTAATGACCTTTATCCCCAACTCATAACAATGGCTCTGAACCCAAACCAGACTTGATCATGGTGCTGTGGAAGCCGGGGCACTAGCACATGGCTCCATAATAAAGTCCCCTTCCAGCCCTTTCAGCCACCCCTGCCTATGTTTAACTGATGACCAGCAACCTCTGGTTGGACATTAAGAAAAGTCCCTCCACTACATTCTTCCAAAAAGCCTGAATTATACATTCCTATTTGGAGTCAGTGGAAGCCCAAACAGGCAAAACTGATTTTGGAAATATTTTTGGGGAATTGCTTAAAGTTACACAAAGCCAGCTTCATTCATGGACATGCAAACTGTGCAGTTGTACAGGACCCTGGATTCAGAAGGATCCTGTACTTGGCTTACCACTCATGAAATTCTAAATTTTATTTTTGTAAAATTATGTTTTATAAGTGAAGTCTGATAGGACAATGGAGCATATGTGTGAACATGTCTGGTATTCCTTGCCTCCTCATTTACATATAGCATTTGCAATGTCCCATGAACACAGAATGCCAGCGGGCCCAAAATATAAGGAAGTTCAGGGAGACTCAAAGCAAATACCAGGTCAGTATGTTACATTTACGACTGAGTGAGCAGGGCACAGAGAGCCACTCCTTCCTTTTGAAACATAGCTTGCTTCTAAAGCAGAAAGAAGGCAATAGTTTTCTAAGAAGCACAAAAGACCAAGAAACCCTATCTTATCCTTTCTTATCTCACGCTGAAAATTCTGACATAGATGGAAATGGAAATACATGACAATTCATAGTCCCTTCTCCTTTTAGTCCTTCCTTGCTCTTCAGTAAGCCTAAGCTAGAGTATGTTGATTGAACGTGCATGTATCAAGAAGTGAAATAAAAACAGCTGAAGTAGTTTTGTTCAGCATTTCCTCTGTTGTGATTAGAATGAAATACATATACAAGCTACAAAATATGAGTTGTGTAAATTCAGTAATTCCACATTATGAGTTATATTTGCATTGAATACAAGTTATATTTATTTGCACTTAAAATTGGCATTGCACTATATAAAGATGAATAGTAAAATTCATACTAATAAATTCAAAAATTTACTTTTTCTTTACATAGAATGACATTAAATAGCAAGCAAAAAATATCATAAGAAGAGAGAGACCGTGGAAGAAAGGAAAAGTATTTTAGTATGGTTAATAGCAATCTTTCCTGTTTTTTAAACAAGTGGCCACATATTTTCATTTAGCACTGAGCCCTGAAAATTATGTTGCCATCCTTGACATTTCACTTGGGTAAGAAAAGCAGAAAAACTTGAAGCAATGAGAGAATGACATTAAAACGAACACTTCTGCAGGCAATTACAAAGAGTGTTTTGATTACTCCTTCTGAAAGAACAGTGTATTTAAAAGTTCTTAATTATCTGCATCATTTAAACAAACACCTTAATTTATTTCACTTGCATTTGGCTGTGGGGCTCCCTAGTTAATTTCAAGAACCAAATCTCTGCAGTAACATCGTCTTTCACAAGGGGGCAGCAGCTACTGCCCATCAACCTTGCAGGGCTCCAAAGCAGCAGGATTCCAGTGAGCAGTTGCTTGAAGAGATTCTGAGACAATGAGGAGATAGTCATTACTCAGAAGTTTGCTTTTTATCTTTATATTAATTTACTTTGCTCCATTGTTTTTGAAAGAGGATAGGCCAATTACTTCAATGACTTAAGGTGCTTCTTTGCCAAAAAAGAACTATCAGCGAACACATTTTATCTGCTCACACTCCACAGCCTATATATAAAGTGACAAAGTAATATAGTTTCAAAGATATTTTGAAACTGGCTTTCTCCACACAACCTTGTAGTAATTGGTAATTTTCATCTTCTGTGAATTTGATCAAAAGCAACAACTTATTTCACTGAGGCCACTAAGCAGTTATCAAGTCACAACTTTGTAATTCATGAAGAGTGCATATATTTTACAAAGCCACAGATTAGTAAACCACTAAAAAATCCACACTTAGTCACTCAATGTTGCTTGAATCATTGAAGAATCAGATTCCTTACACAAGAATCTAGAAGACAAGGATTGCCCTACAGATGAGTTGCCTCCAACACAGCTTGCAAAATTGTATTTGATTGTTCCAACAAGATTTTCTGGATAAATATTTTATAAAAAGTGAGTTGAAAGGTCCGTGAAATGATATGCTAAGAAACCGCTGTTATGAATCCCAAACTTTCTGAAAAGACTTATAAAGAAACTTACGACAACAAACCTTCAGGGTGGTAGTTCTCAACCCCGGCAGTGCCCCCTACTAGGGGGCATTTTGGAAATTTGCAGGGGTGTTTCTTGTGTTCCCAGTAATCAGAAGCACTACTCTCATTTAAGTGGAAAAATGATGTGGCAGTCTGCTTCCATGAAGATTTACAACCTTGGAAACCCTACGGTAGTTCTACTCTGTCCTATAATGTCACTATGAGTTGGAATCAACTCGACAGCAATGGCTTTTTTTTTTTTTTTTTGCTTCCATTTAATATAGTAGGGAGTCAGGGATACTAAACGTCAACAATACATAGGTCAGCCCCAAACAATGAAATCTGTTATCTATGTCTCTCACAATTTTCTAATGTCCTGTCTTAAATGCATAGGTGAAAAACCTTTGCATAGTCGAGCCTGAAACTTAACTCTATTTTATGTATAAACTCAAATTATTTTTAGCATAACCAAAAAAACCCATTGCTGTTGAGTCAATTCCAATTCATAGTGACCCTATAGGACAGCCTAGAACTGCCCCATAGGGTTTCCAAGGAGCAGCTGGTGGATTTGAACTGCCGACCCTTTGGTTAGAGCCAAACTCTTAACCATTGCACCACCAGGGCCCCATTTTTTTGCATAGTTTTAATAAAATTAAGTGTTCCAGCAATACAACTACCAGGTAAATTGAGGGAAGATTGTACTTCATTTCATTCAGAACTTTACTGAGAGTTGCCAACCCCCTTTGACCTGACTGGACAGCCAAACGAGTTGCTTAGCATTTCAGTGCTCTGGATGCGTATGAGACATCCACCTGTCCTAACAGAGTGTTTCACCACCTGGAGATTCTAGGATGTTCCTAACTGAGCTATATTCAGTTCTAGTTAGAAAACATGAAGATCTGTGTCGATTTTAGATATTGGAGTTTGTTTCTCAGCAACAGAGTTAAGTTCCTGATGAAATTTTGAATTATCTCATTAGTAAACCAACATCCTGATAGGTGGCTATTGACTCTGACCACAGTAAACCCAAGAACTCATAATCTTCTTACCCAGGGGAAAAAAAATGCACATGAGAACTGATTATGTGGCCAGATAGAATGAAAACTAGTTTTACAAGCTATCAGGTAGATGAGTGGGTGGTGGCTAAAGGTTGAACCCATTGTTTGGGGAGAGCAGGAGGAGCAGGGCCCCTGCACTTTGCTGACCCATCCATCAGCATGGAATAAACTCTGCTTCTAAGAGTTGTGCCCTGGAGGTGCAGTGGTCAAGAGCTCAGCTGCTAACCAAAAGGTTGGCAGTTTAAATCTACCAGCTGCTTCTTGGAAACCCCATGGGGCAGTTCTACTCTGCCCTATAGGGTCACTGTGAGTCAGATTTGACCCGATGGCAATGGTTTTTTTTATTGTTGTTTAGAATTGTGTAGCTCTGTGGTTCTGAGAAAGAGCCTAGTGTGGTTGTGGTATGTTAGCCCATTATGCCAAATGGAGTATTCTAGTCTTTCCACAGCATTGCATGACCATGGAACTTGCCTAGAAAGAAATGCAAATACAAGATTTTAGATTACATCACTTAATCCTTTCAGCAACCCTATAAGGATACTACTGTCATTAAAATCATCCTCTTTATAAAGGTGACGAAATATAGATTTAGAGAAACAATTGCTTAAGATCACAAAGCTAATAAATGAAACTCAAACCAGGCTACGTGACTTCAGATTCCATAGTCTTAACGTCTATGCGCTACTGCCTCCTAGGAATCAATTACAACCAATGTTTGTAGAGCGCTTTAACATTTTCAAAGTTCTGAACTCCAGGACATCCGAAGATGACCTTTTATCATCACCATCCCCATTTTACATATAAAGAGACAGACAAAAATAAGTATAAGTGATTCTTAAGTTTATGCAGCTGGGCCTTTTGAATCTAAGCAGAATTTGTAGTAGGAATCTTCACACAGAAGTTGGTGAGCTATGATGAGCACCCATCTTAGAGGCTAGAGTTCTGAGGTCAGGGCCTTAGACTACTTTTGTCTTTGCTTTGTGTGCCTAGGTGATGCTTTTAAATGAATAGGACCATCTGATGATTACCTACATCCTGATTAGTACATTTGTATATATATTACTTTTCTCTAGTTGATATTTAGAATTTGTATAATTTGGATACGTCTTCTTTACTGAGAGTGAATACTGGAGAGACCACACTCGTATTCAAGCAATATCCTTAAAGTAGCACTTCAGGGGAATCCCTGGACGGTAAAAACAGTTAACATGGCTCACCTGCTAACCAGAAAGTTGCAGGTTTGAGTCCCCCCAGAGGTGCTCAGAAGAAAGGCCTGGTAATCTACTTCTAAAAAACTATCCATTGGAAATCTTATGGAGCATAGTTCTACTCTGACACACAGGGAGTCACCACGAGTTGGAATCGACTCGACGGCAACTGGTTTAACATGTCAAGAATACTCAGCTCCACATGGACATTCTCCCAGGGTTAACAGATAAATACAATCTGTCCAAGATTCCAGTGGTCCAGAAGAATGAGATCATGAAATGAGAACCCTCCATTCCTCTGGAGGACAAATATCCCTGAATTTTGGGAGACGTCTCATGTGCAGACTCACTTTACTACTTTTATCATGAGTCTCAGAAGGTCATGATGATGGGAGAGTAGCTAAATCAATAGAAGCTTCTGCAGTGTGAGAAAGAAAATAACCCATATATATCTCTGTCAAAGTCTACTCCACTGAGCTGGTCTTGAGACACTGCGTTGCCTAGTCTCATAACACTGGCTGGCGTTCACAAGGAAGTTCTGTGACCTCGCTTGTTCTCCGCAATCATTGGGAGGGCTCAGCTACTAAAGGAAGGAAAGGGATTCTGGGATCAGTTACCTTCCACCCATTTTACCACAACCGCCCCCCCACCACAAGTCGCATACACAGAGTACTGAATATATGAATTAGCCTATTTTTTTCAGCTTGAAAACATGATAAAATGTTTTATCAATGCACTCCTTTAGGTTCACTTGTAAAATTTATTTAATTTTCTCTAGCTAATTTGTCATCAATTTATAATGAATCTAGAGTCTATTATTCTCATGAGATAAAATTCCCTCAAAAATATTTTTCAACTATGTAAAAAATAATGCAATGCTTTTCTCAATTACATAATAAATTGTCAACCCCACCAAATTTTATCTATTTTTCAATACTGGAAACATAAAAAATTTAGAAGGATCATTTATTTTATGAACAAATCAGTGAATGGGTAAATTAATTTTTAAAATATTTACTGAATGTCAGGTATTGTGCTAGGTACTGGGGACACCTAGATTAAAAATTAACCAACACCCAATAGCCCACCCTCAACATCAACATAATTTCACGAGCAGGAACAAGACATTTAAGTACATCAAAAGAATTCCAAATGAGACACTTGGGGGCAATTTAAAATAGAAATTAGGAGAAGCTATTCTAATTCCATTACTTTGTTCTCTTCCGAGCTGGCAGCGCACATATTCTCCCACCACAGAGAGGAAAGGGGTGCCTTGCACTCCAAACTACACACACCTTAGGCAGAAACTGTCAACGTTAAGACAAATCACATCTAATGTGTTGTAGACCTAGATCAAAACTGAAGTGAGAAGATTTCCAAAATGAGGCCTGGCTGCTTGACGACAGTGCTTCAGAGCTTGACAGACATAAAGACAGGCAATTCACCTTTTGTTGTTGTTGTTGTTAGGTGCCATCAAGTTGGTTCCGACTCATAGCGACCCTATGCACAACAGAATGAAACCCTGCCCGGTCCTGAGCCATCCTTACAATCGTTATTATGCTTGAGCTCATTGTTGCAGCCACTGTGTCAATCCACCTCGTTGAGGGTCTTCCTCTTTTCCGCTGACCCTGTACTCTGCCAAGCATGATGTCCTTCTGCAGGGACCGATTCCTCCTGACAACATGTCCAAAGTATGTAAGACGCAGTCTCGTCACCCTTGCTTCTAAGGAGTTTCGGTTGTACTTCTTCCAAGACAGATTTGTTCGTTCTTTTGGCAGTCCATTTGTTCGTTCTTTTGGCAGTCCATTTGTCCAAAGTATGTAAGACGCAGTCTCGTCACCCTTGCTTCTAAGGAGTTTCGGTTGTACCTCTTCCAAGACAGATTTGTTCGTTCTTTTGGCAGTCCATTTGTTCGTTCTTTTGGCAGTCCATGGTATATTCAATATTCTTCACCAATACCACAATTCAAAGGCATCAATTCTTTTTCAGTCTTCCTTATTCATTGCCCAGCTTTCACATGCATATGATGCGATTGAAAATACCATGGCTTGGGTCAGGGGCACCTTAGTTTTCAAGGTGACATCTTTGCTCTTCAACACTTTAAAGAGGTCCTTTGCAGCAGATTTACCCAATGCAATGCATCTTTTGATTTCTCGACTGCTGCTTCCATAGCTGTTGATTGTGGATCCAAGTAAAATGAAATTCTTGACAACTTCAATCTTTTCTTCGTTTGTCATGATGTTGCTCATTGGTCCAGTTGTGAGGATTTTTGTCTTCTTTATGTTGAGGTGCAATCCATACTGAAGGCTGTGGTCTTTGATCTTCATTAGTAAGTGCTTCAAGTCCTCTTCACTTTCAGCAAGCAAGGTTGTGTCATCCGCATAACGCAGGTTGTTAATGAGCCTTCCTCCCATCTTGATGCCCCATTCTTCTTCATATAGTCTAGCTTCTCGGATTATTTGCTCAGCATACAGATTGCATAGGTACGGTGAAAGAATACAACCCTGACGCACACCTTTCCTTTAAACCAATCAGCATCCCCTTGTTCTGTCTGAACAACTGCCTCTTGATCTATGTAAAGGTTCCTCATGAGCACAATTAAGTATTCTAGAATCCCCATTCTTCACAATGTTATCCATAATTTGTTATGATCCACACAGTCGAATGCCTTTGCGTAGTCAATAAAACACAGGTAAACATTCTTCTGGTATTCTCTGCTTTCAGTCAGGATCCATCTGACCAGGAACGATATCCCTGATTCCACATCCTCTTCTGAAATCAGCCTGAATTTCTGGCAGTTCCCTGTCGATATGCTGCTGCAGCCGTTTTTGAATGATCTTCAGCAAAATTTTGCTTGCGTGTGATATTAATGATATTGTTCTATAATTTCCACATTCAGTTGGATCAACTTTCTTGGGAATAGGCATATATATGGATCTCTTCCAGTCAGTTGGCTAGGAAACTGTCTTCCATATTTCTTGGCATAGATGAGTGAGCACCTGCAACGCTGTATCTGTTTGTTGAAACATCTCAGTTGATATTCCATCAGTTCCTGGAGCCTTGTTTTTCACCAATGCCTTCAGAGCAGCTTGGACTTCTTCCTTCAGTATCATCGGTTCCGGATCATATGTCACCTCTTGAAATGGTTGAACATCGACTAATTCCTTTTGGTATAATGACTCTGTGTATTCCTTCCACCTTCTTTTGATGCTTCCTGTGTTATTTAATATTTTCCCTATAGAATCCTTCACTATTGCAACCCAAGGCTTGAATTTTTTCTTCAGTTCTTTCAGCTTGACAAACGCCAAGCGTGTTCTTCCCTTTTGGTCTTCCATCTCCAGCTCTTTGCACATGTCATTATAATACTTTACTTTGTCTTCTCGAGAGGCCCTGTGAAATATTCTATTCAGTTCTTTTACTTCATCAATTCTTCCTTTTGCTTTAGCTGCTTGACGTTCGACAGCAAGTTTCAGAGTCTCCTCTGACATCCATCTTGGTCTTTTCTTTCTTTCCTGTATTTTCAGTGACCTCTTGCTTTCTTCATGGATGATGTCCTTGATGTCATTCCACAACTCGTCTGGTCTTCGGTCACTAGTGTTCAAGTCATCAAATCTATTCTTGAGATGGTCTCTAAATTCAGGGGGGATATACTTAAGGTCATATTTTGGCTCTCATGGACTTGCTCTAATTTTCTTCAGTTTCAGCTTGAACTTGCACACGAGCAATTGATGGTCCGTTCCACAGTCGGCCCCTGGCCTTGTTCTGACTGATGATATTGAGCTTTTCCATTGTCTCTTTCCACAGATGTAGTCAATTTGATTTCTGTGTGTTCCATGTGGCAAGGTCCATGTATATAGTTGCCGTTTATGTTGGTGAAAGAAGGTATTTGCAATGAAGAAGTCGTTGGTCTTGCAAAAGTCTATCATTCGATCTCCGGCATTGTTTCTATCACCAAGGCCATATTTTCCAACTACTGATCCTTCTTCTTTGTTTCCAACTTTTGAATCCCAATTGCCAGTAATTATCAATGCACCTTGATTGCATGTTTGATCAATTTCAGACTGCAGCAGCTGATAAAAATCTTCTATTTCTTCATCTTTGGCCCCAGTGGTTGGCGTGTAAATTTGAATAATAGTCGTATTAACTGGTCTTCCTTGTAGGCGTACGGATATTATCCTATCACTGACAGTGTTTTACTTCGGGATAGATCTTGAAACTTTCTTTTTGCCGATGAATGCAACACCATTCCTCTTCAAGTTGTCATTCCCAGCATAGTAGACTACATGATTGTCTGCTTCCAAATGGCCAATACCAGTCCATTTCAGCTCACTAATGCCTAGGATATCGATGTTTATGTGTTCCATTTCATTTTTGACAATTTCTAATTTTCCTAGATTCATACTTCGTACATTCCAGGTTCCGATTATTAATGAATGTTTGCAGCTGTTTCTTCTCATTTTGAGTCATGCCACATCAGCAAATGAAGGTCCCGAAAGCTTTACTCCATCCACGTCATTAAGGTCGACTCTACCCTGAGGAGGCAGCTCTTCCTCAGTCATCTTTTAAATGCCTTCTAACCTGGGCGACTCATCTCCCAGCACTATAACAGACAATGTTTCACTGCTATTTATAAGGTTTTCACTGGCTAATGCTTTTCAGAAGTAGACTGCCGGGTCCTTCTTCCTAGTCTGTCTTAGTCTGGAAGCTCAGCTGAAACCTGTCCTCCATGCATGACCCTGTTGGTATCTGAATACCAGTGGCAAAGCTTCCAGCATCACAGCAACACGCAAGCCCCCACAGTACGACAAACTGACAGACACATCGGGGAATTCACCTTTACGTCTGCCAAAATACATATATACTCCCCAACAGCCAGAAAGATAAACTAACTAAAACCACAAGTGTGGGGGTTGAGTATTAAAAATTTCAGATGTCTTTGCAGGCCGATGCTAAATCCTGTGAGAATCATAGAAATCATATAGGACACAGTAGAACTGACTCACAGGGTTTCCAAAGCTGCAAATCTTTACGGAAGCAGACTGCCACATCTTTCTCTCATAGAGCAGCTGGTGGATTCAAACCAACAACCTTTTGGTTAGCAGCTGAGCACTTAATTAACCACTGTGCCACCAGGGCTCCTCTAATAAGTATGTCATTGTTGTTAGGTGTCGTCAAGTCGGTTGAGCAACTAATTTCTCAGTTAGAAAAGGTCAAGGTGATTACCTTTCTCCATATTTGGGTAGAAAGTGCAGTCAGTCAGATTTCACAGTAGAGAGGGTAAACCCTCCAAAAAAAAAAAAAAAAAAAAACCGTCCTAATATAATGCTATCTCCAACTAATCTCTTCCTTGGTCATGCTATATTAGCCATACCGGCCTCCTCATTACTCTTCAAATATGCCACAGGTGCTTGTAACTTAGGGCCTTTGTGCCTGGAGCACTCTTCTCTCAAATTTCCTCACAGCTTCCTCTTTCACCTCCTTCAAGCCTTTGTTGAAATTCTACCTTATCAATAAGGCCTACTCCATTAGTTTTCTCTTGCTGCCATAACAAATTACCACAAACTCCGTGGCTTAAAACAAAACAAATTCATTATCTTACAGTTCTCTAGGTCAGAAGTTTGGCGTAGGTCTCACCAAATTAAAATCAAGGTGTTGACATGACAGTCTGCATTCCTTTCTGGAGATTCTAGGGGAGAATCCATTTCCTACTCATTCAAGTTAATTCAGTTCTTTGTGGTTGTAGGACTCGACGTCCCCGTTTTCTTGCTGACTGTCAGCTGAGTGCTGTTCCTAGTTGCCTTCTAGAGTCCACTTGCATTCATTAGCTTATAGCCTCCTTCCTCCATCTTCAAAGTCAGCAACAGCAGGTTGAGTCCCTCTCATGCATCGAATCTTTCCTCCTCTTGTTCCTTCTCATCTCTCTGGCTGAAGCAGAAAACGTTTTCCAGTTTTAAGGACCCACATGACTTGGTTGGGCACACCTGAATAATCCAGGTTAGTCTCCCTATCCGGCTTCTGCAAAGTTTCTTTTGCCATGTGAGTGAACATATTCATAAGTTCTAGGGGTTAGGGTGTGAACATCTTTGGGGGCCATTAAACATAGTATAAATTATGACCATAAATTCAGTACAGTTACCCAATAGGAGAACAACTAACTCTGTTTTAGAAGCTAATTTAGGAAAAATTCAGCTTTATGCATCCTCTCCTATGACCAGAATTTTCCCCCAATGCAATGCAATATGTACTTCAAGGTATTAAATAGGTCAGTGACAGTCCTTCCCACACCCAAGCCCTTCCCAGGAAAATTCCTTGATCTCAGCAATTGGTGATAGGAAAACCATTTTTTGTCAACCTGTGACTGTCTCTCTTGACTTTAGCTGACTAGATTAGGGAAAAGCAATTTATCCAAGGGCCGCCAATCCCCAATCCAATGATTCCTTGATTGGAGCAAAGAAGACCTACCTAAGAGTAATAAGCAGACAATGATACTATAATAACTCGTATTTTTGAGTTTGTTGTTTTGTGCCAGGCCTGTGGATAGCTCCTGTCTGACCTTTAGTGTGTGGATTCTGTGCGCACAGTTTTTCCAAAATCTAATGCATATTTGTCAATATTCATAATACTCTATAATAATAAAAGCAATCTTACTAAATCCTACAAATAACACAGGCAGTCAGCCTCCAATACCCACACGCCTAACTATTGCCTTACAGATCGCAAAGAATAATCCTAGACAAGCCAAGTATAATTTTTTTAATGAAAAATTCCCTCTTTCTTTTTTCAATGGTTTTTTTTAGAATGTATGAATGCAATAAGTAGTACATAAAGATACCTAAGTGTTGCTCAGATTTTGTCAATAGCATTCATTCATTTAATATTGGTATCTGCATTAAAAACAGTACTACGTATCAGTGGTAGTTCAGTGATAGAATTCTCACCTTCCATGCAAGAGACCCACGTTCAATTCCTGGCCAATGTGCCTTAGACACAACCACCACCCATCTGTCAATGAAGGGTTACATGTTGCTATGATGCTAAACAAGTTTCAGTGGGGCATCCAGACAACGATGGACTAGGAAGAAAGACCTGATGATCTACTTCTGAAAATTAGCCATTGAGAAACCCTGTGGATCACAATGGTCTGGTCTGAAACCAATCACATAAGACTGAGTAACATTTCATTCCACTGTGCACGTGGTCGCAGTGAGTAGGCGACTGACTCGGTGGCAGCTAACAACACATAAAAATTAAAAAAAAAAAAAAAACTCTGTATTATAAAAATGTCATTAATTTCTCTGGCTTGTAAAATTAGAATAAAACTGATAAATAAACATATACCATCGTCGTTTCTCTGGAGATAGATCCTACTTATCTAAATAGATATGAAACAAAATGGTTTATATTTACTCAATTCGAAAGGGATTTATGTACTTAAGGATTCCCATTAGTTCTCATTTCTGGGGGGTGGGGAGGTGTTGAAAACCTGAACTTTTAAATCTCTCCTAAGAGCATTGTCTTAGTCATCTAGTGCTGCCATAACAGAAATACCACAAGTGGATGGCTCTAACAAAGAGAAGTTTATTTTCTCATAGTAAAGTAGGCTAAAAGTCCAAATTCAGGGCATCACCTCCAGGGGAAGCCTTTCTCTCTCTGTAGGCCTTCTATCAATGTTCCCCCAGCCTAGGAGCTTCTTCATGCAGGGACCCCAGGTCCAAAGGACACACTCTGTTCCCACCATTGCTTTCTTGGTGGTATGAGGTCCCCAACTCAGTTTGCTTCCCTTTTCTTTTATCTCTTAAGAGATAAAAGATGGTGCAGGCCACACCCCAGGGAAACTCCCTTTACTTTGGATCAGGGATGTGACCTGGTAAGGGTGTTACAATCCCACCCTAATCCTCTTAAACATAAAATTACAATCACAAAATGGAGGACAACCACAGAATACTGAGAATCACGGCCTAACCAAGTTAATACATTTTTGAGGGGACATAATTCAATCCATGACAAGCATGTATGTACTCATATACTCATAAAAGACAGTATGCCACTTTTGTTACTTCATGGACATCAGGAAGCTAACCCAGGAACCCTGCAGTGTTCAGAACCCGTACAGGTTAACAGTCCTTACTTAAACCTTTGATAGTCAGAGATTATTTTCACCCTTTCATAGAAGTCTAACCCTGCAGTGTTCAGAACCCGTACAGGTTAACAGTCCTTACTTAAACCTTTGCTAGAGATTATTTTCATCCTTTCGTAGACGTCTAGTGCCTGTGATAATCTGATATTTTGCTGAGGCACAAATGCAAATCATACTTAAACAAAGCTGAAAGGTTCTAAGCCACTTAGCTAGTGGGCTAGTGAGGAAGACTGGCATTCACCTCTCAGCTTAGCTCTGGTGTTTTGTTGTGTTTATATTTTTAGATTCTTAATTTAAAATAATTTTAGATTTACAGAAAAGTTGCAAAGATAGTATATAGAGTTTCCATACACCATTCATTCAGCCTTCTCCAGTGTTAACATCTTACGTAGCTACATTACGTTTATCAAAACTAAGAAATTAGTATTGGTGTAATTCTAAACCAAACCAAACCTGTTGCCATTCCGACTCATAGCAACCCTACAGGACAGAGTAGAACTGCCCCATAGGGTTTCCAAGGAGCAGCTGGTGGATTCGAGCTGCCCACTTTTTAGTTAGCAGCCAAGCTCTTAACCACTGCACCACCAGGGCTTCAGGTACAATTCTATTAACTATAAAAATCCTGCGGCCGTCAAGTCAATATTGACTCATAGGAATCCTATAGGACACAGTAGAACTGCCTCACAGGGTTTCCAAAGCTGCAAATCTTTACAGAAGCAGACTGCCACATCTTTCTCTCATAGAGCAGCTGGTGAATTCAAACCAACAACCTTTTGGTTAGCAGCTGAGCACTTAATTAACCACTGTGCCACCAGGGCTCCTCTAATAACTATGTCGTTGTTGTTAGGTACTGTCAAGTCAGTTCCAACTCATACTGACCCTATGTACAACAGAATGAAACACTGCCCAGTCCTGTGCCATCCTCACAATCATTTCTATACTTGAGCCCATTGTTGCAACCGCTGTGTCAATCCATCTCATTGAGGGTTTTCCTCTTTTTCACTGACCCTCTACTTTACCAAGCATGATGTCCTTCTCCAGGGACTGGTCCCTCCTGAGAACATGTTCAAAGTACATGAGACAAAGTCTCACCATCCTCGTTTCTAAGGAGCATTCTGGTTGTACTTTTTCCAAGACAGATTTGTTTGTGCTCTGGCAGTCCATGGTATATTCAATATTCTTCACCCACACCATAATTCAAAGGCATCAATTCTTCTTCAGTCTTCCTTACTCATTGCCCAGCTTTCACAAGCATATGAGACAAACGGTTCAGGTGCACCTTAGTCCTCAAAATAACATCTTTGTTTTTAACCCTTTAAAGAGGTATTTTCCAGCAGATTTGCCCAATGCAATACGTCGTTTCAACTAACTAATGCTCTTTTTTCACTAAAGTCCTTTTTCTGTTCCAACATCCAATCCAAAATACCGACTATATTGCACTTAATTGCTGTTGTGGATTAAATTACATGCCCTTCCCTCCCCCCTCCCCCTGCCAAAAAAAAATATATGTATTGGAATTCTAAACCCTATACCTGTGGATGTAATCCTGTTTGGAAGTACGCTTTTTTTGTCATGTTAAATAGATCATACCCAAGTGGGGTAGGTTCTAAATCTGATCACTTCTGAGTTACAAAAAGTGCAGACACAGAGGCGAAGCCAAGATGGCAGAATAGACAGACACTTCCCTGGAGCCCTCTTTACAACAAAGACCCCCAAAAACAAGTGAAACGACTATATTTGTGACAAGCTAGGAGCCCTAGAGCATCAAAGGCAGGCTTGGACAATGAACTGAGGGGCAGGGGGAGGAAGAGGCCGTTCAGAAGTGGAGAGGAGTTACCGGACCTGAATCGCGGGGAGCCCTCAGGCACCATTCCCGGAGCGGCGGCGGTGGCAGCGGGCTGGTACTAGCGTTCGGCCGCAGTTTCCTCAGGGAGAAGCAGCTGGCCACACAGCCCACTCACATCTCCAGAACCTGAGAATGGCGTGCTCTGGTCAAAAGCTAAGTACTTGCGTATATTTTACCACACTCCCCTGCTCCGCCAAGCCAGCTTCAGCGGCTGAATCCCTGGGCCTGAGATAGACCCTGGTGGGCACCTAGAGCCATCCTCCCGGCCTTAGGGAAGGAAAAAAATTGCAATTGGGGGGAAAAGATAATTTGCTAGGTGGGACAGAAGCAGCTCCTGTCCAGGCATAAACCATCCGTGGAACTTGAGCAACTTTCCCTTCTGCGTGGACTTTTGTGGGCCTATTTGGGGAGAATAGGCCCTTATTGGCAAACTCCAACCATTTCAGCTGTGTGCTGGAGAGGTGGGTGTTAGACATTTGACATTGCTTTGCCTATTAAACAAGTCCTCACCTACCCACACCAGGGACCTAAGGACTGGTAGCTCCACTCAGGTGGTCACCCAGCCACCCGTGACAGGGGTCCAAAGATAACTGGTACCTCCCACTCCTTACAACCAAAAACTTTGGGTGCCCACGGTCCCTCTGCAGAACCCACCCACCAGCACGCTGTAGGGAACAGAGACGCGTTTTCCTCAGAGACACTTGGGGGTCGGTTCTCAGTCCCCTGCCTTGTTCAGAGCATGACCCCCTGCTGCAATCAGATACCAGTACATATGCCAATCACCCCTGCCCCTCTAAGACTGTACGACAGAGCCTGTATCACACACTTGATATCAGCTACCTGGACACCTGAGCTGAATTCATACAAGAAAACTGAATGAACTCCCAGACTGATATACGGATAACAGCTCTAGCCAGCTGGGGACAGGACACCAGAGCTCCAAAGGCGAAAATAATGAAGGTAGCTCACTCAAGCAACCCATAGGGGTATACCAAAACAAAACAAAGCAAGCACCTACGACACAGTAAGCAAGCATAAACTAAATACAATAACTCATAGATGGTTCAGAGACAACAGTCAATATCAAGTCACATAAAGAAACAGGCCATGATCACATCAACAGGCTCTCGAAACAAAGAATCCAGGGATCTTCTAGATGAAAGTGCATTCCTGGAATTACCAGATGCAGAATACAAAAGTTTAATATACAGAACCCTTCAAGACATCAGGAAGGAAATGAGACAATACACAGAACAAGCCAAGGAACACACAGATAAAGCAACTGAAGAAATTAGAAAGATTATTCAGGAACATAATGAAAAGTTTAATAAGTTAGAAAATTCCATAGACAGACAGCAATCAGAAATTCAGGAGATCAACAATAAAATCACAGAATTAGATAAATCAAAAGAAATCAGAGGAGCAGAACTGATCAAGTAGAAGCTAGAATTTCTGAACTCAAAGATAAATCACTTGGCACTAATATATTTGAAGAAAAATCAGATAAAAGAATTAAAGAAATGAAGAAACCTTAAGAATCATGTGGGACTCTATCAAGAGAAATAACCTATGAGTGATTGGAGTTCTAGAACACGGAGGGATAACAGAAAATACAGAGAAAATTGTTGAAGATTTGTTGGCAGAAAACTTCCCTGATATTGTGAAAGATGAGAAGATATCTATCCAAGATACTCATCGAACTCCACATAAGGTAGATCTTAAAAGAAAGTCACCAAGACATATTATAATCAAGCTTGCCAAAACCAAAGAGAGAATTATAAGACCAGCGAGGGATAAACGAAAAGTCACCTACAAAGGAGAGCCAATAAGAATAAACTCGGACTACTCGGCAGAAGCCATGCAGGCAAGGCGGCTATGGGATGACATATTTAAAAAACCAAAGGAAAAAAATTGCCTGGCAAGAATCATATATCCATCAAAACTGTCTCTTAAGTATGAAGGTGATATTAAGACATTTCCAGATAAACACAAGTTGAGGGAATTCGTAAAAACCAAACCAAAACTACAAGAAATACTAAAAGGAGTTCTTTGGCTAGAAAATCAATAATCTCAGGTATCAACCCAAGACTAGAACACTGGGCAGAGCAACCAGAAGTCAACCCAGACAGGGAAATAAAAAAAAAAACAAAGCAAGATTATTAAAAAAAAAAAAAAAAAGCCCAAAAGAGGATAACAGCGATGTTATTATATAAAAGAAGACAATATTAAAATAATAAAGAGGGACTGAGAAATGTAATCATACACCTTCCATATGGAGAGGAAGATATGCCGATACAAAGAAATAAAATTTATTTTTAAATTTAGAAAAATAGGGGTAAATCATAAGGTAACCACAAAGGAGACAAACTACCCTGCTCATCAAAATAAAATACAAGGGAAAAATACAGACTCAGCAGAAACAAAAACAACAAAAATACGAGGAAAGGACAATATATAAGGAAAATCTAGTCAGCACATAAAATCAAGTGGGAAAAAGAAACTGTCAACACGCAAAAAAAGACACCAAAATGATAGCACTAAATTCATACCTATCCATAATTACCCTGAATGTAAATGGACTAAATGCACCAATAAAGAGACAGAGATTGGCAGAATGGATTAAAAAACAAGATCCGTCTATATGCTGCCTACAAGAGACACACCTTAGACTTAGAGACACAAACAAACTAAAACTCAAAGGATGGAAAAAAATATATCAAGCAAACAACAACCAAAAAAGAGCAGGAGTGGCAATATTAATTTCTGACAAAATAGGCTTTAAAGTTAAATCCATCAGAAAGCATAAGGAAGGACACTATATAATGGTTAAAGGGACAATACACCAAGAAGATGAAACCATATTAAATATTTATGCACCCAGTGACAGGGCTGCAAGATACATAAAACAAACTCTATCAGCATTGAAAAGTGAGCTCCACAATAATAGTAGGAGACTTCAACACACCACTTTCGAAGAAGGACAGGACATCTGGAAAGAAGCTCAATAAAGACACGGAAGATCTAAATGCCACAATCAACCAACTTTACCTCGTAGACATATACAGAACACTCCACCCAACAGCAACCAAGTATACTTTCTTTTCTAGTGCACATGGAACATTCTCTAGACTAGACCATATATTAGGTCATAAAGCAAGCCTTAGCAGAATCCAAAACATTGAAATATTACAAAGCATCTTCCATAAGGCCATAAAAGTGGAACTCAATAACAGGAAAAGCAGGGAAAAGAAATCAAACACTTGGAAACTGAACAATACTCTGCTCAAAAAAGACTGGATTATAGAAGACATTAAGAATGGAATAAAGAAATACAGAGAATCCAGTGAGAATGAAAACACTTCCTATCAGAACTTTTATGACACAGCAAAATCGGTGCTCAGAGGCCAATTTATATCAATAAATGCACACACCCCAAAAGAAGAAAGAGCCAAAATCAAAGAATTATCCCTACAACTTGAAAAAATAGAAAGAGAACAACAAAAGAAACCCACAGGCACCAGAAAAAAAAAAAAAAAATTAGAGCCAAACTAAATGAAATAGAAAACAGAAAAACAATTGAAAGAATTAACAAGAACAAAAGCTGGTTTTTTTAAAAAATCAACAAAATTGATAAACCACTGGCCAAATGACAAAAGAAAAACAGGAGAGGAAGCAAATAACCTGAATAAGAAATGAGATGGGTGATATTACAACAGACCCAACTGAAATTAAAAGAATCATATCAGATTATTATGAAAAACTATACTCAAATTTGAAAACCTGAAAGAAATGGATGAATTCCTAGAAACACACTACCTACCTAAACTAACACAAACAGAGGTAGAACAACTAAATAGACCCGTAACAAAAAACGAGATTGAAAAGGTAATCAAAAAACTCCCAACAAAAAAAGCGCTGGTCCAAATGGTTTCACTGCAGAGTTCTACCAAACTTTCAGAGAAGAGTTAACGCTACTACTACTAAAAGTATTTCAGAGCATAGAAAAGGATGGAATACTACCAAACTCATTCTATGAAGCCACCATATCCCTGATACCAAAACCAGGTAAAGACACCACAAGAAAAGAAAATTATAGACCTATATCCCTCGTGAATGTAGATGCAAAAATCCTCAACAAAATTCTAGCCAACAGAATTCAACAACGTATCAAAAAAATAATTCACCATGACCAAGTGGGATTCATACCAGGTATGCAGGGATGGTTCAACATTAGAAAAACAATTAATGTAATCCACCGCATAAATAAAACAAAAGACAAGAATCACATGATTTTATTAATTGATGCAAAAAATGCATTTGACAAAGTTCAACACTCATTCATGATAGAAACTCTCAGCAAAATAGGAATAGAAGGAAAATTCCTCAAGATAATAAAGGGCAAAAAAGCAAAGCAAACAGCCAACATCATTCTAAATGGAGAGAGCCTGAAGACATTCCCACTGAGATTGGGAACCAGACCAGGATGCCCTTTATCACCGCTCTTATTCAACATTGTGCTGGAAGTCCTAGCCAGAGCAATTAGGCTAGATAAAGAAATAAAGGGCTCCCACATTGGCAAGGAAGAAGTAAAAGTATCTCTATTTGTAGATGGCATGATCTTATACACAGAAAACCCTAAGGAATCCTCCAGAAAACTACTGAAACTAATAGAAGAGTTCAGCAGAGTATCTGTATACAAGATAAACGTACGAAAATCAGTTGGATTCCTCTACACCAACAAAAAGAACATCAAAGAGGAAATCACCAAATCAATGCCATTTACAGCAGCCCCCAAGAAGATAAAATACTTAGGAATAAATCTTACCAGAGATGTAAAAGACTTATACAAAGAAAACTACAGTACACTTCTGCAAGAAACCAAAAGAGACTTACATAAGTGGAAGAACATACCTTGCTCGTGGATAGGAAGACTTAACATTATAAAAATGTCCATTCTACCAAAAGCGATCTATACTTTTAATGCAATTCCGATCCAAATCCCAACGACATTGTTTAATGAGATGGAGAAACAAATCACCAACTTCATACGGAAGGAAAGGAGGCCTGGGATAAGTAAGGCATTACTGAAAAAGAAGAACAAAGTAGGAGGCCTTACTTTACCTGATTTTAGAACCTATTATACCACCACAGTAGTCAAAACAGCCTGGTACTGGTACAACAACAGATACATGGACCAATGGCACAGAATTGAGAATCCAGACATAAATCCATCCACATATGGGCAGTTGATATTTGACAAAGGCCCCAAAACAGTTAAATGGGGAAAAGACAGTCTTTTTAACAAATGGTGCTGGCATAACTTGGTGTCCATCTGCAAAAAAATGAGACAAGACCCATACCTCACTCCATGCACAAAAATTAAGTCAAAATGGATCAAAGACCTCAATATAAAATCTAAAACGATAAAGATCATGAAAGAAAAAATAGGGACAACATTAGGAGCCCTAATACATGGCATAAACAGTATACAAAACATTATAAAGAACGTAGAAGAAAAACTAGATAACTGGGAGCTCCTAAAATCAAACACCTATGCTCATCCAAAGACTTCACCAAAATAGTAAAAAGACTACCTACAGACTGGGAAAAAGTTTTTAGCTGTGACGTTTCTGATCAGCACCTGATCTCTAAAATCTACATGATATTGCAAAAACTCAACTGCAAAAAGACAAATAACCCAATTAAAAAATGGGCAAAAGATATGAATAGACACTTCACTAAAGAAGACATTCAGGTAGCTAACAAATATATGAGAAAATGTTCACGATCATTAGCCATTAGAGAAATGCAGATCAAAACTACAATAAGACTTCATCTCACTCCAACAAGGCTGGCATTAATCCAAAAACCACAAAATAATAAATGTTGGAGAGGCTGTGGAGAGATTGGAACACTTCTACACTGCTGGTGGGAATGTCAAATGGTACAACCACTTTGGAAATTGATTTGGCTCTTCCTTAAAAAGCTGGAAATAGAACTACCATACGATCCAGCAATCCCACTCCTTGGAATATAACCTAGAGAAATAAGAGCCTTTACATGAATAGATATATGCACACCCATGTTTACTGCAGCCCTGTTTACAATACCAAAAAGATGGAAGCAACCAAGGTGCCCATCAACGGATGAATGGATAAATAAATTATGGTATATTCACACAATGGAATACTATGCATCGATAAAGAACAGTGAGGAATCTGTGAAACATTTCATAACATGGAGGAACCTGGAAGGCATTATGCTGAGTGAAATTAGTCGGTTGCAAAAGAACAAATATTGTGTAAGACCACTATTATAAGAACTTGAGAAACAGTTTAAACTGAGAAGAAAACGTACTTTTGTGGTTACGATGGGGGGAGGGAGGGAGGGTGGGAGAGGGGTACTCACTAATTAGATAGTAGATAAGAACTACTTTAGGTGAAGGGAAAGACAGCACACAATACAGGGGAGGTCAGCACAATTGGACTAAACCAAAAGCAGAGAAGTTTCCTGAATAAACTGAATGCTTCGAAGGCCAGTGTAGCAGGGGCAGGGGCCTGGGGACCATGGTTTCAGGGGACATCTAAGTCAACTGGCATAATAAAATCTATTAATAAAACATTCTGTATCCCCCTTTGAAGAGTGGTGTCTGGGGTCTTAAATGCTAGTAAACAGCCATCTAAGATGCATCAATTGGTCTCAACCCATCTGGATCAAAGGAGAATGAAGTACACCAAGGACACAAGGCAATTACAAGCCCAAGAGATAGAAAGGGTCACATGAACCAGAGACTACATCATCCTGAGACCAGAAGAACTAGATGGTGCCCAGCTACAACTGATGACTGCCCTGACAGGGAACACAACTGAGAAGCCCCGAGGGAGCAGGAGAGCAGTGGGATGCAGACCCCAAATTCTCATAAGACCAGACTTAATGGTCTGGCCGAGACTAGAAGACCCCGGTGGTCATGGCCCCCAGACCTTCTGTTGAGCCAGGACAAGAACCATTCCCGAAGCCAACTCTTCAGACATGGATTGGACTGGACAACGGGTTGGAGAGGGATGCTGGTGAGGAGTGAGCTTCTTGGATCAGGTGGACACTTGAGACTATGTTGGCATCTCCTGCCTGGAGGGGAGATGAGAGGGTGGAGGGGGTTAGAAGATGGTGAAATGGACAGGAAAAGAGAGAGTGGAGGGAGAAAGCAGGCTGTCTCATTAGGGGGAGAGTAATTGGGAGTGTGTAGCAAGGTGTATATGGGTTTTTGTATGAGAGGCTGACGTGATTTGTAAACTTTCACTTAAAGCACCATAAAATTTTTTTTTAAAAAGTACAGACACAGTGTGTTTTAGTCAGCTAGTGCTGCTATAACAGAAGCGCCACAAGTGGATGGCTTTAACAAAGAGAAGTTTATTTTCTCACAGTAAAGTAGGCTAAAAGTCCAAATTCAGAATGTCGGCTCCAGGGGAAGGCTTTCTCTCTCTGTTGGCTCTGGAGGAAGGTCCTTGTCCTCAATCTTCCCATGGTCAAGGAGATTCTCAGGTGCAGGGACCCCAGGTCCAAAGGACGCACTCTGCTTCTCATGCTGCTTCTTGGTGGTATGATTTCCCCAACTCTCTGCTTGCGTCCCTTTCCTTAGATAAAAGGTGGTGCAGGCCACAACCCAGGGAAACTCCCTTTACCTTGGATCAGGGACGTGACCTGAGTGAGGGTGGTGTTACAAATCCAACCTTATTCTCTCAACATAAAACTACAATCACAAAATGGAGGACAACCACACAATACTGGGAATCATGGCCTAACCAAGTTGACATATATTTTGGAGGGGACACAATTCAATCCATGACACAGTGTTACACACACATCTGGGAAACGCATACATATGGCAAGTGAGGATCATCTACAAGCCAAGGAACTCAGGACTGTCTGCAAGAAAGAAAGACATGGCTGAGACCCTTTATTTGGACTGTTAGCCTCCAAAACTATGAAAAAATAAATTTCTGTTTTTTAAAGCCACTCACTTGTGGTATTTCTGCTATGGCAGCACTAGGTAACTAAGACAGTCACTATGTCTCCTTAGTATCCCCAGTTCGTTTCAGTTACTCAGTTTTTCCCTGTTTTTCATGACCATGACTCTTTTAAAGTATTTTTGCAGAATGTCTCTTAATCTGGATTTACCTGATGTTTTTCATGATTAGTAGACTAGGGTTCTAAATTTTGAGGGGAACTCCACTGAGGTGAAGTACCCTTCTCATCACATCATGTGGGGGCGGGTAAAGGATAAAAAAAAAATAGCCACATGATTTTATCACTGGTGATGTTAATCTTGACTACTTTGTTAGGTGGTACCTGCCAGGTTTGACCACTGTAAAGTTACTATTTTTTTCCTCTCCATACTTTAACCTTTGGAAGCAAATCACTATATCCAGTTCACATTCAAGGGGATGTTTTATTTACTTTTTGGTTTGGAAAAATTTCAGCCTTATAGAAAAGTTACAAAAATAGTACAATGAGCTCTTGCCTATACTTCATCTAGATTCACCATATTTCCTTTAGCAATCTCTCTCTTGCTCCCTCTACAAATATACATATATATATTATTGCTATTCATATTATTATTATGACCAAACTATATGAGAGAAAATTGCAGACATCATAAGACTTTCTCCCAAATACTTTAGCGTGAACAAGGAGTTATCGTATAACCATAATACAATTATCAATTTCAGAAAATTTAACATTAATATAATACTATAATCAAATATATAGCCCAGGATGTCTACTTTTGGCTATGATGAAATATCTGGTACCATATAGCCCTCTTACCTTAACCATTAAACTGGGCAAAATAGATACATAAATAACAGGAATGGTAGAAAAGTTATGGTTCCAAAAAGGAAGGAGAGAATAAAAGATTAAAATGTGATGCTAAAGGATTGTGGAAGGCTTAAGGCCAATTAAAAGCCAAAAATTAAGAAATGGGAATAAGAAATTTTTAAAGGTATAGTAAGGCAAAATTTTAATCCAAGAGAATTATAAAAGCTCATAAAACAAGTATGATATGGGCTATAGAATAAGATGAGTTAAAATTAGAGCAAGAAATTAAAATTTAAAAAGAAAACTGGAAGTTTAAATTAGCTTATGTTGAAATTAAAATGAAGTCATTTTTGAAACAATTTTAAAGTGATAAAATGCAAAATAAGATCAAAAGGTAAACGGGTATTAGGGTAAGATAAAACAGGATATGAGATACTGTTTAAAACATGAGGTAGGATAAAAGATAAATATAGTAAGATGACTTATACAGATTTTTAAAATACCATCAAAATATTTTAAAAAAAGAAAAGTTAAAAAGCTAGTGGAAAAATGTCTTGAAACATATAGAGAGTAAGAGGCTTGGCACTTATCTGGCTTTCCCCAAGAGACAATTTTCTATTGGCCTCGTGGTGTCTTCATGGTGGAAACCTAGGGGCAGAGAGTAAAGTGACACCTTGGCCATGGAGGCTTCCCCTTTGCTCCCCTTCAGCAATACCAGAGGACAGCCTCCCCAGCAGTAACCAGAGAAGGCAGACAGGAGGTATTAATACAACAAACTCACAGCTGGATGGCACCAATCTGACCCAGGAGGAACTCCCTGGCCCGCCAGCTACATTCCATGTGGGATTATCTACTCCAAATTTAGACCACTCTCAGATTCAGGGGAAACTACTCTCTCTGCATCAATAACCTAAGCAGCATCAGATTTCAACAGTTAACTTGTGTCTCTAGAAGATGTTTTCGGGACCATAGCACAGCCCCCAGATTTAACAAAAAACGATATTTATTCAGTAAATATTTATTGGGCATCTTCCCTGTCCCAGGCAGTGTACTTGACTGCAGGGATACAATGAAGAATAAATAACAGACCTCCCTTAACAGAGATCTGGACTTACCCCATGAAAGGAAAAGTGGAGTTTTAAACAGAGAGTTTTAATACGTTAAACCGAAAATCCAAACCAGTTGCCTTGGAGTCAGTTCCGACTCATGACGACCACATGTGTGTCAAAGGACAACTGAGCTCCATAGGGTTTTCAACCGCTGATTTTTCTGGAAGTAGATTGCCAGGTGAACTTGAACCTCCAGCCTTTCAAGCACTTAACCGTTTGCACCACCGAAGGCACAAATAGAAGGGTCAGCTTTGAACAGGAGCAGTAGCCCGTTTCCCTTTGTGCCGTAGGACGGGAAGTGGAAGGGGGAGGGACGGAGGGACGGAGGGAAGCTTGAGGGTCATGAAGATTATGCTCCATAGACTGAATTCTCTTGGTGAAGTAGGGATTTTTGCTGAGTGAGGAGTCTGGGGATGAGCAGAGGTCCAGGGTAAGGGGAGAGAAAGGTCTGGGAGGGTCAGGAAAGGAAACTTGAGAGGGAGCTAAGAACAAGTAAACGGGCAGCAGCAAGGGCCAAGCGAGACTGGAGGTGGTGCCAACCTGTGGGGCTGCGGGGTTCAGGCACGCAGGTGGGGGAGCCAACCACAAACAATTAATTATAATACAATGTGATGAGTCCAAACGTGACAGGATAGTAAGATAGTAGTCTGTTTTTGTTCTCCTTGCTTTTACCCTCCACCCATTTCCAAGAATGGCTTTGGGGCTCTTACCTTGGAGGAGTTTGGGATTAAATGCTTGAAGACGGCATCTCCCTAAGCCTTTTTATTTTTCTCCTTTAAAAAAGAGGTTTTAAAGTGGCCTCTTCCAGGCCAAAAAATACTTTTACGGATATGTTTCATTTATAATGAGTAGTGTTTTGAAGTTTTTAAAAACAACTGCCAACACTTTAAAAATAGAAAAACTCACAAAAAATCTAGATAGATTAAGGCTTCTCCTGGAAGAAATCAGATAATCTGGCAATACCAGGCCTACATTCTTACCTAGCTATAACTGGTTGGAGCTGAGTAATAGCTGCTCCTTTTAAGCTTCCAGTTCACTGTGTCTCTACCATTCTCTATGGTCTTACACTTAACCAACGCCATTCATTTAGGTTAATTGCCTGGTCTCTGAAAAAAAGCCAATTGCCATCAAGTCAGTTCTGACTCATGGCAACCTCATGTGTGTCAGAGTAAACTGTGCTCCACAGAGTTTTCAAAGGCTGATTTTTCAAAAGTAAACTGCCAGGCCTTTCTCTCTTGTCACCTCTGGGTAGACTGGAACCTCCAACCTTTCGGTTAGCAGCCGAGCATGTTCAGTATTTGCACCACTCAGGGACTCCACCTGGTACTTATAAAGTTGAAGATTATGTTAAGTGGAAAGTAGAGGCAGAAGTAATAAGGCAGAAGAGTCATAGGTCTGCAGCTCCTAACCTTGTTATTCTGGCATCCCAGATCACTGTGAAACCCTAAAGAGAAAGAGAGCTCACGTGACTGAGGTTTTTTTTCCACCAGCCTTTGGGGAGGCAGCCTGAAGTTAGACTTAACGAAATAAATAAGAACATGCATCACTTCTTGCACACGCATGTTTGTGGGATAAGATTTTAAACAATGGCATGGAGATGTAAACAAAGGGCTAGAGAACAAAGCAGTGGAGTAGGTGAGGTTACTTTTGGACTAAGATGGTTGGGGAAGTTTTTACAGAGGAAGTGCCATTTAAGCTGAGTTTTGAGGATGAGTAGGAGGCCTGCCAATGGAGACGGTCATTCCACCCAAAGACAAACATTTGTGAGTGCAAAAAAGTAAATTGGTGTTCGTTCAGTGCAGCTATGCAGGGGAGATACACATATTCTGGTAGGGGGAAAGAGAAAAAGAGGGCAGTGAAACTGGAAGGGAAGGTTTAGACTTTCATGTATTCTTCATGTAATAGAAGTCCCTGGCTAGTCTTTGGTATACTTCTTCTGTTTACAAAGTTGATTGTGCTAGCTATATGGGCAATGTATGGGGAGAAGAGGACTGAACAAAGGCCACTAAGTAGGTTCTTAGGATAGTCCAAGGAAGGAATGATAAAGACTTGAACTAGGACAATGATTGTGGGAATGGAGAGGACAGTTTAGATTTCAATAGCAATTTATCTTTCACTGTGTGCCAGGCATTGTGCTGGGTGTGAGGATATGCCGATGAGTAGGTAATCAGAAGCTCACTGACTAAGAAACGAAATTTACCACACCAGGAGAGACAGCCAAGAGCTGAAGCAGCTAGGATCTTCAAGCCTTAGTCACATGTGCCACGTATTCTATTAAAGGTCACATTCAGAGGGTCCCACCCTGCTCTACACAGGGGTTGGTAGCCATTTGAAAGATGAGATACAACCTGTTTGGAAATGTACTTCTTCCTCTGCAGGGCTATTACAGCTTGTTCTCTCTGACTCATGGGCTTGAAAAACAATCTGAGTCTTCTTTAATTTTAAATTTCAGATAAGGTCCAGTTTCATTGTTTTCTAACATAATAGGTTGAAATCATTTGGTCTAAGGTGAATTTGATACTACCTCTTTGTTAGGGGTACTCTCAGTGTGTAAATACTTTATAATTTTATGAAGACAATAAAATTCAGCTTCCAAATCACTTTGAATCTTTCCCCCATTTGCAAATATGGAATGTTAACTGCCTTTGACTCCTTTCCACTTGTTGACTTCTCCATTTAGTTTGTGAAGTCACATGATGCCTGGAACACAGCAGGTGCTCAGTAACTGCTGAGGAAATGGATTCACAACATGAAATGGGATGTTTGAGAAACTGTGAGCTCTTGTCCTTGAAGGCAATCAAGCTGACATGCTTGTCAGGGATGTTCATTCATCCATTAAAGAAATATTTATTGAGAATCACTACATATTTATTTATAAAAGGGAAATAAATAAATATTTATCTAGTATAAGGTACCATTCTAGACAAAAGGAGCCCTTGTGGCACAGTGGTTAAGTGCTTGGCTTGAACCCACCAGCCACTCCTTGGGAGAAAGATGTGGCAGTTTGCTTCCATAAAGATTACAGCCTTGGAAACCCTATGGGGCAGTTCTACTCCATCCTATAGGGTCACTGTGAGTCGGAATCAACTCGACAGCAATAGGTTTTTGGACCATTCTAGGCATTAGAGAAACAGCTATGAACAGAACAAAGTCCCTGCTCATGCTAGTAATGAACACAAGCAACAGACTGTGTGTGCATGTGTGTGCACAAACGTGTCAGGGGTACACACACACACATACAACGTGTCAGAGTTGATAACCTGCTATGAAGAAAAACAAAACATGGTAAAAGTATACTGCGGGGGGCGGGGGGTGTTTTATATATTGCCTATGGACTGCTCAGGGAAGGCCTAATGAAGTGGCATTTGAATACAGAATTAGATAAATTAGATAGAAGGGATAGGGTTAAAATTAACTACCCACAATGTGGGAGCTGAGTATTATAAGCAAAGAGCAACTGCAAATACTCTGAGTAGCAAGCCTGTCCTGTTGAAAGACCAGCAGGGAGGCAGGCTAGTGTGGCTCCAAAGGAGTGAGGTAAGGGTAGGGAGAGGGCATCGATGAGACTGGAGACCCAGTCCTTTTCACCTAGTATTCTTCATAAAAACCAACAGAAAAAATCCAGTGCAGAGGGATACGATCATTAATTGTCATAAATAATAGTTGGTTGGCAAATGCCTGGGAAATTGTGAGACCCTAAGTTGTGAGCATCAGTGGGGGTGAAGCATTTGTCTGTATGGGTCACTGCTGTATCCTCAATGCCTGACCCAGAGTAAGAGCTCAATATGTATTTATTCAGTGTTTGAAATCTTTGTTTTCAACTTTCAGAATATTATTAACAACTAACCTGTCTTACCAAAAAAGCTTAACTGTTGGGGTGGGGTAGGGTGGGGGAAGACAGTGCTATTCAAACTCATTGTGAGGGACATACAGGACACAGGACTCAACTTATAGGACATATCATTAAAAGGCAAACAAGGGACAATGAGTTTGCCTTGTGCTTTGTGAACGTGCATCAGCTTCTAGCAGTCTGTCTCCAGGGTGGTACTCATTGTGCCCTTTAGACTGGAGAGTTTACAACTACTCTATGATGTCTTAGCAAATACTGGCACCTGATCTGTCCAAATATTACTGGCAGTGCCAGATATCACTTTCCATCAGGTGACCAAAACCATGTTTGCAGGGGGGTGGTGGTGTTTCCCTACTTTTGCAACACCCCTGGGTATAGTCGGTTACCTGAAGGGCAACATGAACTTTTGAAAATGGCTCCAAACGAATTATTCATTTTTGACCGTTTTAGAACATCCATGTTTCCAGAAGTGTTGCAAAATCAAATAAAGTGATGACTTAAAAAAGGTGAAAGGATGAGACTTGATCATCTTTTGTGAGACAAATATTTGTGAATAAAATTTTAATGTCTTTTTAAAAACCCACTTCTCAGCCCCTGGCTACACTAGTTTCCTTCATTCTACTGCACAATGCAGAATCTGTTAACACTTCTTTAACGTCACCCCTTCACGGTAAGTCCCAATATCATATCACAAATACCTCAATCCCCTCGTGCTTCATTACTGAGAATTCAATTTGCCAAATTCCATGTAAGACCAATGAAAGGTGCCTATGTCTACTCTTGTGCCTAGATCTCTATTGCAGCACGCTCTCCCCACCGCCACCGTCCTGCAGGAGTTTCCCCAAGTCCTGGCCCAGGGACCAGGCCAGGCCGGGGTCCCGCCCGCAGCCCGGCGCCGACGGGTGTGTCACCGTGTGACACTCCGCCCTGCCTCTCACTTCCCACGGCGCGGCCAGCCCCAGCCTGCGAGCTCCCGCTCCGAGGCCCTCTGGAGGCGGCCATCAGCCTTCCTCTAACTGGCGCCCGGGAGACCGCTCGGAAACTGCTGTGTCAGAAGAGTCCGGAGTCAAAAGAGCCAGCTTTAATTCGGGAGGAATGACTACCCGGGACTGGCCCGCTAAGACACAGCCGGGAAGGGCGTGGCGCAGCTGTCCGGGGCGCGCCTCCTCAGAGCCCGCCCGGCCGCCCCGCCCGCAGCCTGGGTCCACCACCCGCTGTCCGCCGCCCGCGGGCTCCCGGGGGCCAGCGTCTGGAGAGGAGCGGCTGCGGTGGAGCACTGCGCACGCGCGGAGGGCCGAGCGCAGGCACTACCCGGTCCCTGCCCCGCCCCCTCTCACGTGCCGCGCAGCGTGCGCCCCGGCATGTGCGGCCGCACGTGACAGCGCCGCGTCCGGCTCAGACTCCCTCACCCGGCGGGGACGTACTTTGAACCCGGGCGTGGGAGGGGGAAGGGAAGAGGCAGGAAGGAAAGTCGGGCGGGGAGGAGCGGGGAGGGGGGAGGCCGGCCTCCGGGAGAATGACATCATCGGCAGATTTATCGCTAGGCAACCTAAGAATGCTTCTCTTTCCAATCCTAGAGCTCCTTGAAGATCTCAAGGCTGATGACATGCTTTCCCACTCCTTTAGTTCCTCCATCGCACAACGCTCGGTGATTTAAGAAACTAGGGTTGGATTACCAGTTTTTAAATGAGTAAGTTACAAACATAGAGCTCAGAAATTGATCCATTAAAGCGCCCACTTGTGTCTGGTGAGACCTCAGGGGTGGGGGCAGTCAAGTTGATTCACCTATTCTGTTATATACAAGCGGTTTACACAGCTACGTTATAGCTATATAGATAAGCTTTGTTTAAGATAATATATACTCGAAAACCAAGCCCTGCTTAAGATATCATAGGAAGAGAATCTGTTGTCTTTATGATGCAATGTTATCAGAAGTTTTCTGTTTACTCCCAGTAACTGAACTCTCCAGGAGTCAGATGCTAGCTGAAAACCCTTGGTTGAAACTAATTTTCGAGTCACACGGCTTGTAAATCTGCATACCAGACAAAGTTCATGTGGTGGATACCCAGAAGCTGCGTTGTATAGCATAGAATATGCATACCTATATTCTATGTGTAAACATGAGCACCCATATCTGAAGGGCTTCAAAATTGAAACCTTGGCTAAAGTTCACAGCACCTTAAAGATAACCTATATGAAAACTGAAGCAAATGATCCTCTTACTTACTTCCTTAATTGCAGAGGCTGTCCCTGTCCAGCGCTAAACCAAAAACCAAACGCACTGCCATCCAGTCTATTTCAGCTCATAGCGACCCTATAGGACAGGGTAGAACTGCCCTGTAGGGTTTTCAAGGCTGTTAAGTCTTTATAGAGGCAGACTGCCCCATCTTTGTCTGGCAGAGCAGCTGGTGTGTTGGAACCACAACCTTCAGTTAGCAGCATGCTGCTTAGCGGCTGCACCAGCCTAGAGCCCCTCTACTACAGAGAACTTCCAGAGCTCAACCAGGATAGGATGAAAAACTCACCAGATAATGTGAACTTCCATACCAAGGAGGGCACACTTCTGGAAGTCCAAATTAAGTAGATAGCAGAGGAGGCTTTGAAATTTGTTTCCCAGAATTTCATCATCTTTATCATAATTATTATTGCATGCTCTATGGCATAATTGAGGAAACCCTGGTGGTGTAGTGGTTAAGTGCTACGGCTGCTAACCAGAGGGTCGGCAGTTCAAATCCGCCAGGTGCTCCTTGGAAACTCTATGGTGCAGTTCTACTCTGTCCTGTAGGGTCGCTATGAGTTGGAATCGACTCCATGGCACTGGGTCTGGGTTTATGGCATAATTTAGGATAGCTATGATAATCTTTTCTCTTCCACTTTAACACTATACCTCTTAAGACCTCACATGAAACTAGCTCAATTCATTCCATGAGAAACCCTCTGGCTGCCCTCTCCTCATTACTATTACTATGGTATAATAAAGAGCAGAGAGCTCAGAACCAAAAAATCTGGTTCCAATCCTGGTTCTACTACTTACTGAGCTATATGACCTTGGACTAGTTCTTTGCTTCAGCTTCCTCCCAGAGGTTTTTGAAAAACAGGCCTTACTTAGGATGCCATGTTTCCCTTTAGGACAACTCTCTATCTCTTTCATTTCTCCTTTGGGTATTGAAAGGAGAACAGGAGTCATCATTCCCTTACTTGAAGGGAAAGAAGTCACCCTCAGTTTATTTTGTAAGACAGACGGATGAGGTAAGGTAGAATGGCTTGTGAGGCACTGCTGTTTTTCCCCTACTGCATGAGATATTAGCATGCAATGAATGCTATATTTCCCTCTGCAGTATCACCACCCCTCAATCCCAGGCCGTGGCTTAGATCCTCAGGAGGAGATGGTGGTGTCAGCCAGCATGGCAGTTGAGTTCTAAGAAGACTGAGAGGTTAGGAAATCCTTGCTCAGGCCTAAAGTCAAATATAACTAATTAAACTATCCTGTAGCTTAGCATAGGACCAAGGTGCAGGACAGGGCCTTTTCCATAAAGACGGCCTCATGTATTCTCCTGTTCATTCTCTAAAACCTGGCTACTCTGTGGGGCCTTCTTTTACTTACCCAGGAAGGTTGCAGCGAGCAACCTTCCTCTCTAAAGCATTGTATCAGCCCCTGTGTAGAATTTACTGTATTGCATCACTGAAGTCCCTGGGTGGTGCAAATGGTTAACAAGCTAGGCCACTAACCAAAAGGTTGAAGGTTCAAGTCACCCAGAGGAGCCTCAGAAGAAAGGCCTGGAGATATACTTCCAAAAAATCAGTCATCGAAAACCCTGCGGAACACATTTCTACTCTGACACAGGTGGGGTTGCCATGATTCAGAACCGACTCAACAGCAACTGGTGTTGCATTGTAATTTATTCTCATATGGATGTCACCTCCACCAGACTTTGAGATCCTCAGATTAATCTTTGGTTCTCCAGCACTTGCCACAGCACCTCACATGTAACAGGAGTGCAACAAATGTCTGTATCCCTGTACTCTCCATGTATTGAATCCGTAGGCTCAAAGAGAAGAGGAAGGTGCTTCAGTCAAGGGGGAATCTGAAACCTATCAGGAGAGGCTCTCCAATTGCCGAGTCTACATTCAGAGGCAGCATCCAGGCCTGCACACCCTCCCCGTTAGTTCTCCAGAATGGTTCTGCTGGACTTGCCACTCAAAATGTCCAAAACCCAGAGGTGGAGGAGGTTACCCACCAGAAGCAGGGTCGTCCATGAATCACAATGCTGAATCAATTTTCACTGAGGCCATTGGTCCTCTTATTCCTATCAACCTGAGAAAAAGAAACATTTATCAAATCAAATTACTCCTGGCATAAAAATTTCTTTAGTTTGTGATTAGCTGTGGACTAAAACCATTAGCAAGTTGATTTTATATTTATGTAATAAAATGATTAAGAAACATGAAATATCTTAAGGGTTTTGCATAAATAATCTTGTGTGGAACATCGCTGAGAATCTGGACGTTAAAAGAAACAAAGAAAAAAAGCTTGGGGGGAAAACATGTCACAGATTCCACCAGCTCACACAATTTTCTTAATAGGAGAGCCCCTTTGGTCCTCTGTTAGAGCTTATTTACTCTAATTTTAGAAACATTTCTAATGGGTGTGGTTTTGTTTAAATGGTTTCCAAGCCCACAGCAAGTCAGAGGTAGCAAATTAAGAGAACAGTTGGAGGCAGGCACTCTGACACATCAAGAAGTGACAGCTGACAGCCTGGCCGTGAGTAAAGACACTGAAAATCTATAAAAAGCAGGTATAAGAACTCAAAAAGAATTTACTGCAGGTGCAAATACTTCTAGAGGACATGAATAGTCGTGCAGAAGTGTTCACAAAGATGATCCTGATTTTTGAGAAAGGTTAAATGCATACAGGGCATTTTGTTTGTCCTAGGCCATGTGTAAGACACTTCAGGGGGCATGCGTAACACATTTTAGTAAGCTTCCACTAACAAAAAAAACAAAAACCAACATTGGCATTTGAACCTAGAAGTTTCTGGTTTCTGAGCTATTGTTTCATGGGCCATATATTATTCCCTAATGCCAGATAAATTAGGCATCATTGAATTTATTATGAGAATTTTAAAATATCAACTTTTAAAAATGTATAGTTTTGTGTTTGGGGGTACTTAATATGGAACCTCTAAGCAAGTACAAGAAACGCAGCTTTAAAACAAATGTACAACTCCTAGAAAAGCATATTTTTAAAGAACACACTGCACGATTTTAGTATTAATATCATCTTAATTACAGAAAATGTGATAATTTTTCATTTCAATTCCCTACTTAGATTCTTCTCTGAAAAACTGGAATTTACATATGTTGCACTTTAGCAAGTACTGTAAATCCACTTTGAACTAATTAAAATGACTCAGTGAGAGCAATAGCTGGGCCTAAATATGTCTATCCGAAGGTCCAATAGATCAATAATTTTTGTTTAATGAAAAACATTAAACTGCTATAATCCCATTATCACAATAATACAACAAGCTTTTGGCATTATAATGGTCTTAATTCATTCACAAGAACTCTGTTCACTTCTGTCTAAACGTCCTTAGTCTGTTTGCCCAGTCATTTCTTCCCAGAGTCTCAACTGGCAATCACCTCCCATGGAGAGGTTCAGAATTGACCTGTGACATGGACAGGAACGGGCTGAGTCTTCTTTTACATAACTTTTGAAAAAATCTCAGGTGATGGGCAGTAACCAAAGCTATGGCCTGTATGGTCTGTAACAAAGAACTAATGGAAAAAACATTTTCACAATGAAAAGAACTCAAACTTCAATCATGATTTATATAGAGAGTAAAAGCTAGTCTAGTGCCTTAAAAATGTACTGACGTTTAGCTCTTTGGGGGAAAAAGGTCCGTTTGTAAACTCAATATAAAGTTTGCTGAGAAGTATACGTATGTAAAATTAATCAGTATAATGCTATACTTACAAAAGCATTATTGACTTGATTCATATTTGTCTTAAACTGGAAAATCCGTATATATTGTGAAGTATTTTAGCTAAAACTTCATTGCAGGTATAGAAGCCTCCTTATCGAATTACAACTCCAGTCTTCTAATTCATTAAAATAAATCAGTGATCAAAATAACATGTTTCAGAAGCAATATAGATAATATATTTTGCATTTCTGATCTCACTGATTTTTTCTTATTATGCTAGTGAATAGACATTTGGCCTAAACAACTGACTTATAAAATCTGGTCCAACTCTAAGATTTTATCATACCAAAATTATAAAAGTGCTAAAACATTTCATTAACCTCTAATTTACGTTGAACCTTTTTGGTTTTAAAATCAACCTTATTACAATTATGACATTAAAATATAGCTCGAAATAATTGAAACACTATTTTTTCCAATTATTCAGTTTAGATGTATATTTTTCTAAAATTCAGTAAATTACAATGCTCAAAAATCCTACGTAATTTTCTAATGTTAATTTTTGTTTGTTTCCGTTCCAGGTTATTCCTGAAGATTCAGGAATGCTGCTCAATCAAATTCAGTTTATTTGGTCCAAGATGTTGCAATGAGAGGCTCACTGAGGGATTCAGGAGACCTGGGCTTTAGTGCTGGCTCTAGGTAGCTGTGTGACCTTGGGAAGATACTTAGCGTCTCTGGGTTTCCTCTTCCCCATACTATAAAATGCAATGTTCCAGAGGAGATGATCTTCGAGGTTCCTTCTGGCTCCATATTCTGTGACTTGCAGTTTGGTTACCATGAAGTCAGCAGAGGGAGCACTTTTCTATGTCCCATATAAATGTTGACGTATCATTTAAACATCTTTCAAAAATCAAGGGGGTTGTGAAGAAAATTATTGAAACTAAAAATTGACTATCTTTCGGTTTGTGTGAAATCACAAATTTGACTATAAATTTGAGAAAATAGTCTAGAAATTATTTCTGTTCCTTGAATTCTATGTAAAGTCCCCTAACACAGTTACTCTGTAAACATTAAGGAGCTAAACTAAAATATACTCAGAAATTAAACGCCCCTATATAAATCAAAACCAAACCCATTGTCATCGAGTCAATTTCGACTCACAGAGACTGTATAGGACAAAGTAGAACTGCCCCATAGTTTCCAAGGAGCGCATGGTGGATTCAAACTGCCAGTCTTTTGGTTAGCAGGCGTAGCACTTAACCATTATGCCACCAGGATTTCCATACCCGGTATTTATACAGGACTCAGGGAAAGAGAAACACCAGATTATACAACACAGGCTATCTGATATCACAGATGAAAAGTGAAAACTTCATGAATCATAAAAGTGTTGGCAAATTGGCTCTAACATAAACCACACAAATGACTGATAGGTTTTTCTTTCACACTTTTCATTTAGGTGCACTGGGAACAAGCAGGTAGACAAAGCCAAATCTGGAGGCTCAGATATGAAGGGTAGAGATTGTAAACTTGTGATACCAAACCAAGGATAAGCTTGTATATATGAAAAACTTAGTGACTTTCGTCCCTACAGTTATAGGTATCTTAAAACTAATTGAACATCCATTATGTCTTTTTAATTATTAGACAATCTCATATCGTGTATTAAAGTTTTTATTCCTTAGTAAGAACTTTTAAATCACAAAATAGTGTGGAAATATTTAGGTAATAGAATTTATGGAGTGCTGAAAATACTAGAATATAAACATAATTTCTAGTCTATCATCACAATACTAAACTTTTCTAAACCAGCTGGTTTCTTGCAGACAGTATTTATTTTTTTTAATAATTTAAGACAGCATATAAGCTTGTACCAAGCATAAGCATTGTAACAAAAGTGCAACTTTTCAGCAAATCTTCCCCAAAAGATATTTTAACTCAAAATATCATTAGCACATATTTTCTCCCTACAAAAATAGCATGTCAGACATTAATTGGATGTATTAACAACTATGTACATAAGAGCCACCTTGTAGGCTAAGAGTTTAACGTTGTTTAAACACAGCGTTTGAGGCAAACAGTAGCAACAGCAGCAGCAAATGCACCAAACTGACTAAAAGACCCAGATATTTTCTTCACTCATAGTCAGACTGTTGTGTCTCACCCCTTACATAACATTCAAGTGAGATTTCTCACAGTGCTACCTTGGCAACAAACTAAAAATATCTAGGCAAGGTCTTGGTTTAAGCCTTATTAAAAAATCTTTCTTTGTGATTATCTGGTTTGGTCTCCAGAAAATACATAGACTTAGAGATAGGAAGGCCTCAGAGGGCTTTATCCCACATCTTTACAACGTTTCCAATTAAAACAGACCAGTTTAACTCTTTCCTCCATTTCTGTGACTTGAAAGAATATAGGATAAATCCGTTTGAACTTGTTATCTTTTTTTGTAAGTTCAGTGCACATTCATTTTTTTTTACAGCAATATTACAAAAAATTAGGAACATAATTAAATAATGATAGGGTGGGGATAGATGCACTTAGTATATATATGTATATATACACACACATATATGTATGTACATGTATACACATGTACATACATATGATTAGGAGAAAAGATGAGTCAATTGAGTCATGGTCTATTTCTCAATAAAATCCTAACAAATGTGCTAAGAAAGATTCGGGCCTCCTTCCTCCATCTCCTTCCCTTAGTTTTGACAATGGCCCAATTCCGTCTCTTTTAACAAGTGCAAGTTACTAAGCGATACCATTTAAACCACTTCAGAATACGCCGCAATCTAAGCAACTGCATACTCACTCCCTCCTCCTTGAAAAACATGTCTTTTAAAAAGCTGAACATTAAAAAGTACTGAAGAGTAAATTTACTTCTAAAAGATCCTCATGCTGTTTGTGGTAAACCTCCTGAACAGGCAGGGCAGCTTTGAGACCTAGGCAAGTAACTCCCTGCTGTCGGTTGTCAAGCCTCTGAACTCTGTTTCCCCTGCCCTGGTTCAGGGCGCTCACCCACAGAGGGGACCTGATGACTTCCTCTAGAATTAGGTTCTACATTTTTAAAGATAATAGAACATGGCCGAAAGGGAAGCAAAACTTGTTTTGGAAGGTTATTTAACGTAAAAAGAGTATGTATGGCAGAGGGTCTTTTACAGCCAGTGGGGGAAGAAAGGGATGTTGGTGTGTGGAGGATGGGGTGGTGAGGGATGAACAAAACAGAAACTCCGAATGTACAAAAAACACCTGTTTTTTTTTTTAAAGCCTGTCGTGCATCTATTACACTTCCTCCCTTAAAAACGTAAGGGTGTTTTATTATTATTAATATTATTATTCCTCTTGAGCCCGTCCTTTCTAAGAACGCGGCGCAAGGATTCAGGCGGTTTCCTTTCCTGGCTGCGAGGGATCTCCCTGAGCAGAGCTCTCCGGGTTCCCCAGCTCGCGGGGTGCGGCGAAGGGCAGGTGGGTGCGGCCGTGCGGGTGCTGGGGGTGCAGCGCCCCTGGGGGCGCCACTTCGTGCGGCAGGAGGGTCGCGGCGGCTGCGCCCGTCTTCTCGGGAGGGGGCGACAACACCGAGGACAGGCAAGGGAAGGCGGCGGCGGCGGCGGCGGCGGCAGCGGCGGCGGCGGCGGCCGCCGGGGCGGGGATGCCGGGGTACAGCAGCGGGAACGGGGCGGTGGCTGCCGGGTACAGGTACTTCTCCAGGCCGCTCTTGTCCAGGAACGGCTGCATGTAGGCGGCGGCCGCCGAGGGCGAGAGGAAGTAGAAGGGCAGGCAGAAGGGGGCCGCGGCGGCCGCGGGCTGCGCGAAGGGCGCGCCCCCGCCTCCGCCGAACGCCACCAGCGAGCTGAGCAGGGCGGCGTCGGGTCTCAGCAGCGCGGCCGCGGCGGCCGGGTCGGGCCCCAGGAGCGCGGCTGCTGCAGCCGCCGCGCCGCCCCCCGGGCCTCCGCCGCCGCCGCGGGAATCCAGCTTCATCCTCTTGGGCGCCGGCGAATCCTCCCCGGTGGGCTCCTGCTTGATAGTGACACGGCTCGCCCCCGCGCCTTTGCCCTTCTCGCGATCCGGCCGGGCCTCGGCCTCGCCGCCGTAGCCGCTGTCGGTGTCCGTGTCGTTTTCGGCGGCGAGCTCATTGCTGGGCTGAGTCCGTTGGATGACAGGCACGCAGTGGGCGAGGGGCTCCAGCTTCTGCCCCACGCGCTCCAGGCAAGGGACGGCCGCGGACCCGGCGGGTATTGCGGTCGAGGGAGCGCCGGTGCCTTTGCTTAGTGGGACCTGTTGAGTCAGTAGCTGGGGGGTGGGCAAGAACTGGGTGGCCACGGCGTGCAAGTGGTTGATCAGCTGGACACACCGCGGCTCCCTGGGCGTCCAGCTCTCAAACCGGGAGAGGTATTGCAAGACTTCTTTGGCGCATGTTTGAAATCCCGAGTGGAACGCATCCAAGTCAGACTGAATAGGCGATTTCAGAGATCGCTCCCCTAGGGTGAAAAAGGGTGGTGGGGGGGGGGGGCAGGCAGAGGAATGAAGGCGAGAAGAGAAGAAAAATACCGACGTTAAAACATCTGCTTGTCACGTGGACCCTGCATTGACTAAAGTGAGCTCGGTTTTCCTCTGTAATCGAGTGATATAATCCACCGGTTGAGGACAGAAGGTGGGTGGCGGGGGTGGGTAGCATGGGGGCGCTCTACTGCCAGCTGAAAAACCAAAGAGGAGAGCGTGCGACCGCCACTTTAAATAAAAATATGATTCCTCCGAGCTCTGCCGAAAGCCTCTAGGATGCTTCGGGGAATGGGCACTTTCCAATGAAGGGAAAGTATAAGCAATCTAACAAATGATAGTGAGACCCTGGGTTCACGGAAAGGGGGAGGTCCTAATACTGCTCGCCTGTGGGCTGCCCTGCTTCATCAGTATGGGTTGGCCTCCGCGAACTGACTTACCATTCTGTAAAGCAATTATCTTCTGGTGCTGCTGCTCCGTTAAGGCTGTTAAAGCTTTTAAGTGTTTCAAAGTTAATTCCAAGACTACCGCTTTCTCCAGATGCCCCAGAGTCTGCAGTGGTACAAAAGAGGAGGGGGTACTTGTTTACTTAAAAACACACACTTGGCTGGACTGACTCTCCATTCAGCACAGCAACTTAAACACTTTGAAAGAATACTACTATTCCTATACTACTCTGAGCTTCCCACAAGACAGGTTATAAATGATTTCTTGCCTTCAGTTGTGAGCACCTACTCTGAGTTTGTGGGAAACTCTGTACACTATAGCACAAGTTGTAAGCCAGGCATCTAAAATTTACATTTATTTTTACATTTCTGGGAGATCGTACCACGCTATTAACACGCCCTTGGAGAGCAGCAAAGAAAGAAAATGTGCATCTTACTGTCAATTTCAGATGTTCAGGCAGTAAATCTTTCAGTTGAGCAATGCATTCATTAATTCGGTCTCTTCTTTTTTTCTCTATTAATCTGTGCGGTAATTTGTAGGTATCCTTAATACATGAAAGTCATGGAAGAAAGAAAACAATAAGCTAAACGTTCATTTGCTGCATATGACAATACACCCCCCCCCCCATACTAGAGGATAAACTATGCCCAAGAAATCTCTTTCTTCTGGACTGTTCTGAATGCAATTTAAATTCAGGTATGATGTTTAATCTCCCCCAAGAGTATAGATCAAGCCACTTAAAATTCACAGTTGGGGAAGCGCAAGGGCTGGAATATGTTTGCGGGCTGTGAAATCAATAGCCCTAATTAACTATCCAGGCAGGTTATGGGGAGCATCGGAAACTTACACGTACCTTGCTGTCGTCTCGCTTCATGCTCCTTTTGGGTTTACACATATACAAAGAGGAATAGTCCAGTCTGCAAAACAGAAATCAGCATCAGACACCCATTCGGGGAGGGGCTCTGCTGTCGCTCGCTCCATACCACTTTCTGGATAAGAAAAAAATCTAAACGAAGCCTAGACAGATAATCGCAAGGGTGCCTGCACCTTACCCTATAAAATCTCTATGTTCCAGTAACTGTCTTTCTTGCAAATGAGCAATTCCTTCGTCCATGTTCAACCGCTGTCCGTTTTCTCTGTTTCGATATTTGGGGCTCTGTTCTATAATCTGTGGGACGGTAGCCTTGGAAGATCTTGGGGGATCTGTGCGTCTCCAGTCTCTCTCTCTCTCCCTCTTCAGTGCAGTGTTGAAAGTGTGAAGCAGTTGGTCCCCCCCACCCTGCGCTCCCTCGCTCTCTCGCACACACACACGCACATACACACGCACATTCGCGCCGGCCCCACTGCGCTGGTAGTTTGCTCTCACTCCGGGCAGTGTTTGGCCACAGGGCACGCGCGTCGCCGGCCAAACCAGCATCCAGCTCACGTGCGGAACGTACCATCCGCGGTCCAGCCCGGAGGGGGGGCGGGGGAGGAGGGGCCGGGCCGAGCCGGGCCGGGGCGGGAGGGGGGGCGTCAGGAGAGGCGGACGAGGGAAGGCTAGCGGCAGGAGGGGGCGGGGACACCTGATCAGGGCCACCGGAAAGGAAAAACAACTTTGGCCAAGCTATTCATCTTCCCAAAGACGCTGCAGTCAGCTGTGGGAGGGGGAGGAGGCGTAGGGGTGCAGGCGAGCCAGGGCTTTCTCGGGTCCGATGTGCGACTCCCTGGGTTGGTCGGTTATTACGGTGCGGGGACGTGAACGTGGCTTTTTCCTTTTCTACCGACTGTGCTGTTGGTTTCGACCAGGGAAAGGAAAGAGAAAGAGAATTCGCAGTGCGTAAACTTCAGTCCCGAAGGGAACATTTGGAGACTTATTTGTTCACCACCCAGTGGCCTGCGGGACCCCTCTGCGCTGGCTGGGGGTTGCCTCTAAAAGGGACAACTTGAAATCCACTCGCTGAAGGATTTAAAATAAATAATGTAGTCACAGGGTCAGAGTGTCGCAATCCAAGTGTCTTTCGGCGACGCGGTGTCCCTGGGCCACCTAAACTTCCCGCAGCAGCCGGAATTGCGGTGCCACTAATCACAGCAGCATACGAGGACGTTTGGCGCCTCGTTTGCTCCCGGAGGAACTCGGCAGGGAGGCGCGAGAGGAGGAGAGGTGTGGGGGGGGGGGGGACAGGAGGTGGCACGAGAAGGGCTACCGTGGAAAAGCAATGCAGCATTTATCACCACTCGCCAGCTAAACTCCGTCGCCCCTCTGCGCCTCGGGTGGCGCTGTGTGCTTCCCCACCCCCATTGTGTGATAAGCGACATTGGCAGTGTGCAGAGCCCACGTTTACTACCGCTGGCACCTCCAGTGCCTCCCTCCTTAATCCTGTCTCAAACGGGTACCAGCACAGGGCCAGCAACGTGATCCGATCTGCGGTTGCTGCCACATCACTGCGCGGGGAACCCGTGCGCGCGCGCGCGCTCGTCCTGCAGCCCCGGCGCTTGGCACGGGGAAGCACAGACCAGCGCGAGCCGGGCTACCTTTCCCCAGAGCCATCACCGGAGCATGACTCACTGCTAGTGAGAGTTACCCGGAGGTGCCAGAGACTCGCATAGCCCACGCCGCTCTGTTCAGCGGGCGGCAAGAGGCCTCGGCGGCCAGGGGAGGGCTGTCCCGTGGGACTCCCAAGTCTCCAGCCCTCTGATGCAGCTATTCGGGTCTGTCGGGGGTAGGGTGGTGGTGAATAGAGAAAGACAGAGCGCGCAAAGGTTTTTCCTTCTTGTACCCGAGAGTAATATTTACATCCTCATTCTCCCCGAGTGATTCCAGAAACATTAATTATAGTTAGTGGCACGTAAACCAAAGGGAGAACGCCGGATGCACAGGCACCGTGGTACAGCAGACACTGGAGCTGTCGCTACGTGTCCGCCGGTCCGCCCCGCCGGCGCGGGTTCCGGGGACAGATCTGGGTCGCGGGAAGCAGCGGCTGGAGGAGGTCACGTGTCTGCGGGAGTCGCGTCTCCTCTCCGCCTCCTGGAGCCGCCCCGGCCGCGGCCGCTCGCGCTGCGGCAGTCTCCGGAGTCCTGGGCGGAAGCGCGCACCGCGTCTGGCTGCTTGACTCGGGCGTTGACGGCCCAGGCTCACCCTGGCGTGAGGAGGCACCCTCCATCCGTCGGCTTTCTGCTTAGAGAGCCGTTTTAGGTTTCTCGACTTTGGAGCATCAAACAGGCAGTTTAATAATCATAACACTTGAAAAAGAAAAACTAGTTTTAAAAATGGCTGGTTTTAAACCTCTGTCCAAACTGGTTCCAAGTGCAAATAGAGCCTTAAAAAGCGGCATTTCCTGGCAGCAGTGTATCGTGTTTTCCTCTTATTAATTGACGAAAGGGTAAAAATGCAGTTGGAGTGAATAATTATTTAAAAAAAAAAAAAGCCAAACATCTCCTCAGAATGTTTGTAGTAGGAAGGGAGGTATAAATATTTATTCCACTGCTAAATTTCACTTGAAAATGACAGCTATTTAGTGAGAATGAAATAAGAGTGGACCACTGCATCTTGGCCTTGCCAATAGAGCAGACAAGACACAAGGCAGACTTCGGACCAAGGCAAACAGGGACCCCTAAAGCAAGGAGGAACAAAGGAAAGGAACCTAGGGAGTCAAAGAGTTTAGAAGACTGTAAGAGTATAAACTTTCCATAGTTTAAAGATAGAGGCCTAAGGTGGCAAATGAAGCCTTTTTTTCTTTTTTTGTTACCACTTGTATCATCTGCTCCAGGCTTCCCTATTTCTTGATGGAACATTTTTTGTTTTCTCTTCCATTCCTTAAGTTTTCTGATACCCAGCTCAAGCTGTAACTGGGATCTTTTCTTTCTTTCTTTGATAGTAACATAGCTAACAGTTATACAGCAATTACAATTAGACTACCAGACACCATCCTAAGGACTTTTCATGTATTAATTCACTGATCCTTTCCCCAACACTGTAAGATAGGTGGAGTGTCAGGGTGGTGCAAAAAATGTACTAGGCTGCTAACTGAAAGGTAGGCAGTTTGAGTCCACCCAGAGATGTCTCTGGAGAAAGGCCTGGAGATCTCTTTCTGAAAAAAATCAGCCATTGAAAACCCTATGGAGTACAGTTCCACTCTGACACACATGGGATTGTCATAAGTTGCAATCGACTCGATGGACATTGGCTTTTTTTTTTTTTTTAAATAAGGTAGATACTATTACTGTCTGTATCCTACAGATGAGAAAATGGATATGTAGTGAGATTATAAAATGTGCCTAAGGTCTCAGAGCCAGGATTTAAGCAAGCCCAGACAGTGAGCTCCAGAATCTCTGTCCTTCACCATTACCCCAGATAGCCAAGGCCCAAGTGTTAGCTGGTTGCTTCAGGGATGTTTTTCTATTTACCAGCATGAGTGTGCACATTTATTCTAGGTGTGTGTGTGGCGGGGGACGGGGGAGGGGGAGGTGGTGTTGAAAGAAAATTGAGGAAGGGTGAAAAATTAGCATTTGAGCTGATAGCAGAGAAAGGAAAAGGTATGAAAAAAGAAGAGAAGCAGTCTTTCGGAATGTGATTCAGTTGGCACATAGCTCTGTATTAGTATTAGTGTAAATCCAAAAATCCTAATGGGTACAATTCCATACAGCTGGACTCATGGAAATACATTTTAGAAAAGGCTGAAGCTAACTGGCCGTTCATCATCTCCACTGAGCAAACCAAACCAAACTCTAATGCGAAGGCTTCAGGTTAGTAATAGGAAAAGTTCACCTGTGGTGAGGTTAGAAATGGGAAAAAAAAAAATTTTTTTTTTTTTTTAACAAAGGAGAAGACGATTAGAATGCCCTCTTGGATGTGTTTAAAAATAGGTTGTGTCTTATCTTTTTAGGAAGGCTTAATGCTGTCCTGCTGAAAGCCAGGGAGACACAAGATGAGTCAAAGTCCCTTTCAGTCTATAATTAAAGAATTTTGTGATGCCATACTTTCATTAAAAATATCCATCCTTCTGCTTTTAATAGGTGAGGGGGAATCTGCTTCCATTGCTTTTCTTTGGTTAAGTAGGGAAATCACTATAGAGAGTGTAATGAAAGAGAACACTTTGCCCCAGTTTTTTTTTTTTTTTTTTTCTTCCTCCTGCTTGGGTATTCTAAGCCCTATGCTCATTATATTCACCTTGTGACTTTGGAAGTGCTTATCATGTTGGCTTGCAAAGTCTTGGATTCTCAACAGAAGCCGAACTCTCCTGAGAGGATTACTGTTTCCATGGGGAATAGAGATTTTCTGCCTCTTTAGAGTTCTGCAATCCCTACGGCTCTCTTGAGGAGATGACTGTAAGGGGTGTTGGGATGCTGGATCTGATCCAAATTAACTATGCATCTCTGAGGACCTTGACAGCATCAGATCCACCTGGGAGTGTGGAGCCTTCTGCCTGTCCTGCCATGAAAGAGTCCCACGAGGTAGGCAGTGCCTTTCTTAATCACCTTGGTTTTGGACAGAGGACAACAATTTACATTGTACATCAAAAAAGGGAATGTAGCCCACTTAGCGAGTTTGTAAAAAGCTAAAAGAAAAAAAGTTTTGGTGTTGATGTATGTGTGTGTGTGTGTGTGTGTATGACAGATCAGGGATGTACAAAAGATCCTTTTGGAATTCCTTCTCTTGATGTGCAAGCCTGCTCTCAGAGAAGAAGGGCCAGTATTGCAGGCACACCACAGAAAGAAGGCTGGCTCGTGGAAGGATCTTAGGAGGGCAGGGACCCCACTGATACTGAAGCAAAATATGGATTTATAAATTATCGATATTGTTTGTTGAAGGTGACAGATTTAAAACTCCAAAATAGAAGGTGAGGCTTTCCAGTTGCATACTCAACAAATTAGTGGGAGCAGCACACATGTCCCTATTTAATTTGTAAAATACTTAAGTCCTCCTGTAGACTACCAACTGTGTCTTTGTGGTTATAAACCTACACATGAATCACGTTTTATATTTATATAATGCTGCTCAAGAAGTTTATACATTTACTAGTCTTCTCATACCACCATGGAGCAGGTAGTATTAAGTATAGGAAATGAATCTGATTACTGTAGAAATCATTTGTGTTTTTGTATTTGTGAGATGATCACAATAAGCACTCCTGCAGGAGGTCTTGAGTTTAAAATGTGCATAATGCTCTTGGGATTCTTACATTATAAAGATGACTAGGAGAGAGCCAAGCCTAAGACCACTGGCTTGGCTTGATCCCCCTGGTTCTCTTCTCCCTTGTATCTGCCCAGTCCTTCCCTGTGCCCATGTGCTCCTCATGTTAATTGAGCTTGGCCAAGAATGAGACTGGAAAAGTAGAGTGAGGAGGAGAATCTAAACCCACAAGGACCTTCCCAAAGTGGTTCCTATCTTTTCCTCTGGATTTTCCTGGTCTAACTGGATGATGGAACCCAGAGGGGCTGCGTGAAGATGGGGCCTTTTAACACCTGTGGTTTCCCTTCTCTTGTTACTGCTGATGAAGATCCTTAGAAAGTCTTCATAGAGATACATGTTTATGTGATATGTGGCATATCAAAATAGAAGTAAGATGTACTGATCAGTTGCTTATCTTTCCTGCCCATTATGGGCATAACCAGTTGCTGTTGAGTCAATTCTGATTCATGTGTGTCAGAATATAACTGTGTTCCATACGGTTTTCAATGGCTAATTTTCAGAAGTAGATTGCCAGGCCTTTCTCCTGAGGTACCTCTGGGTGAACTCAAACCTCCAAGCTTTCAGTTAGCAGTTGAGCACATTAACTGTTTGCATCACCCAGAGACTCCTATTATGAGCATTAGATCCTTGAATCAGTTGTCAGATGGTGTACACCAAATCCAGAGAACTACTTATAACAGAATCTGGTATTTTATAAAGGCAAAAAAAAGACTAGTTAAAGAGGATTTAACTGACAGAATTAGAACTATCGATATAAATTTTATTGAACAGTTAACTTAGACCAAGAATTTATATATATAATAATCACAAAGAAGTAATTATAAATTTTAAATTATAAATATAAATTATATATTTTTATATATAAAATAATATATTAACTTATAATTGATACTTATTTATAATCCCTACTCACAAAGAAAGAGCGCTGGTGGTACAATGGTTAAATGTTTGGCTGTTAAATGCTGGGCTGAAACTCACCAGCCACTCCATGGGAGAAAAGACCTGGTGATTAAAAAAATGAAATCGAACCTGTTGCTGTCAAGTTGATTTCAACTCACAGTGACCCTATAGGACAGAGTAGAACTGCCCCATAGGGTTTCCAAGGAGCGGCTGGTGGATTCAGGCTGCTGACCTTTTGGTTAGCAGCTGAGCTCTTAACCACTGTACCACCAGGGTTCCACTCCATAAAGATTACAGCCTAGGAAATCCTATGAGGCAGTTGTACACTACCATATAGGGTCCTTAAGAGTTGGAATTAGCTCGATGGCCGGGGCGAATTAACCAGTAAGCATGGTACACATCTGCTTATAGTAAGCAAGGTGCGCACGGGCTTAATTGTGCTTACTTACTAACCTTTAGCGCACAATTTCACCTGTTTTTGTGCATTACAGGTTAGTAAATAAACACAGTTAAACCCATGTGCACCTTGCTTATTGGGTAATCTGTCCCTGTTGATGGGACATAATAACACTCACAAGGAAACAGATGGAAATCTAGGCTGTGTGTGAGGATCAGTTAAGAGCTGCATTTGAGCAAAATAACAACACCTTAACCAAACTAGAAAGGAGCCCTAGTAGCACAAGGGTTAAGTGCTTCGCTGCTAATTGAAACATTGGCTGTTTGAACCACCCAGCAGCTCCATGGGAGAAAGACCTAGTGATCTGCTCAGTAAAGATTACAGCCTAGAAAACTCTATGATTCAGAAATCACTCCAGACAGCCCTACTGTGTCACATGAGGTTTCTATGAGTCAAAATCAGCTCAAGGGCACCTAACAGCAGTAACAACAACAACAAGCAAGTTAGCAATTTCATTTTCAGTCACATAGAAGGAGTTTGGAGGTAGGGATTGCAGAGATAATGTGAAGGTAATAGTGCCATCAGTGCAGCGGTGTTACTAGGGTTGGTTTCACCCAGTGTGGCAATTTATGGTGTCACCCCCCCCTTTCTAATTACCACAATATTGTAACAAAAACACTTGAAAATTTGACAAAATCAGTGGCTATAAAAACACCGGCAGCAATGAAAACAACAACGTGCTTGTAGCCATGTGATTGGAAATGCCATGGTAATTGGGTAATGCAGTACAATGAATTGCTCAATATGGCCCTTCTAGCCATTTTTTTTTTTTTTTAGCCATAGTCTTTGTAACTCCCCCAAATAATTGGGTGGGACCATGCTAATAAGGTATATGGAACCCTAATGAGATATGGAGACTGGTCAGTTTTGCCACCCTACTAGGCCTAAAGTGAACCATCCCACAGGCAAGAGGAGAGAATCTCACCACCACCGAGAAAGAAGAGCCAGGAGTGGAGTGTGTCCTTTGGACCTGGGATCCCTGCTCAAGAAACTCCCGGAACCAGGAAACTGAGAGAGAGAGAGAGCTGTAACACTAAAGACAGCAAGAAGTGGTGGCAGAGAAATGGTGGCAGGAGAAACCAGCAGGAGATGGCACAGTGGGTTTCCTGGCCCACTAAGCAAGGAAGTTGGGTGCCTTTGGGCAGGAGGCTTGCTGTAGGGGTAGGATGCCTCCAGGCACTTGGTGGAGCTAGGCTTGCTGACCCATGGAGCTAGAGCTCAGCGCCTTCAGGCGAGGCTTACTGGTGGAGTGGGTTGCCTCGGGACACTTATTGGCAGACCTAAAAGAGCTTTGTAACACTTTCCCTGGCAGAGGCGAGAGGGTTGGGAGAGAGGCATGCCTGCAGGCACAGCTGAAAAGAGACTGTCCTGATGGAAGAACTGTATCTGAGTGTCCCTGAACCTGAGTTGTAACCTGTTATACTTCCCTAATAAACCCTATAGCTGTGAGTATGATCTGTGAGTTCTGTGTGGCCATTGCAACAAATTATTGAACTCTTCAGAGAGGTAGAGAGTGCCGTGGGAGGGACAGTTGGTGTCAGAATTGGTAAAGATGGTGGAGAGAGGAGGCATGTCTGACCTCCACCTCGTAGGAATCAGCCTTGGCCTGTTGATCTTAATTCTCCTTCTCCCTTGTGAAACTAGAGGAGGTCAGATACCACCATACCATTTTTACAGGTAATAATGACAACTCTGACTGGAGAGGATTAGAAGGTTCAAAACGTAAGTTAGCATAGATTTTTAGCCTTGTAGGTATATTGATACATGTAAGCTGGGCTTATGAAAAATATTTTTATTATTATAACTACAGGGATATTTTTTATAAAAAATAGTAAATTTCTTCTGAAACACTACACAAAAAGTTTATAGACAGTCATTTTGGTGTCTCCCCCTCTGACAGTGTCACCTGGTGTAGTCTGCACCCCCTGGAACCCCCTAGCGATGCCACTATATCAGTGTCCCAGACACTCACTTTTTGCTGTACTCTCCTTAACACTGGCTTTAGTCCTCAAGATTGCCTTATGGTTGTCCTCAAGATTGCCTTATGTTTGTAAGATGGCTGCTGGAACTCCTGAAGGATAAAAGGGTGTCTGCCAGCTGAGCAATTCCTTTTTAAAGAGCTTTACTTATAAGCCCCACCCAATGACTTTTTCTTACATCTTAGTGCCCTTTCCTATCTGCAAGGGTGGATAGAAAATATAATATTTTAGCTGAGGCTTCCCCAACAATGTAGGGAATCTTTTAGGGAGGAGGGAGGGGAGAATGGATAGATATTGGTTTGGCCCTAGCCATCCCTGCGGTGGTGTGACTAAAGGAAATGGCTTTTTCAGGTTGTCTTCTTTCTTCATCAGTGAGTCTTTTTTCCTCTGCTCTGCCATATGTGTTGGCGGTGTCCTTTTATTGTATTAGGGTATTTAATGACCCAGTGTCAGAGAATCTTCAGTCTTTCCATCTGCAATTGCACAAATTTAACTAACTCCTTAAGCCCATGGTCTTTAACATCTGTATTTTAAAGTTCTAATAATTATAGAAATCTGTTTAAGGATGGAATTTATCAGAGTTTTCTCTTCTTGCTGTAGAAAGCAAATTGCAGCTGTATACTTTCTGGGAAAGGATTGTCTTTTTATGTGGGGCATCTGTCCTCTGGTTGTTCTGTCTCTGTAGCTCTGCCTTCTGTCCTTGGCATTTGGGCTGAAGAGAGCAACTTCCAGCAGAAATGCGGTCTATGATAGCTCCCACCTGAATGCAGCTAGGGTTTTGTTTGCCATTCACTTCTTGGCAAATTATGTAGGATAAAATTGCTTTAGAATCAGAAGATAGGGGAAGACCTATGTGACTGACGTGGGTTCTGGAGTGGATGCAGGAGGAAGGAAGAAGTAGTTGAGTACAGTAGAATGGAAGTAGAGGCGCCAGTCTCTAAGGTTGGGGTTGGGAGATGTTATGGTTTGAATTGTGTCTCATGGCTAGGCCATGATTTCCAGTATTGTGTGATAGTCCATCATTTTGTCATCAGATGTGATTTTCCTATGCGTTGTAAATCCTACCTCTATGATGTTAATGAGGCAGGATTAGAGGCAGTTATGTTAATGAAGCAAGACTCAATCTACAAGATTAGGTTGTGTTTTAAGTCATCCTTTGGACTTGGGGTCCCTGTGCTGAGAAGCTCCTTGACTGGGAAGATAGATGACAAGGACCTTCCCCCAGACACAACAGAGAGAGAAAGCTTTCCCCTGGATCTGGCACCCTGAGTTCAGACTTCTAGCCTCCTAGACTGTGAGAGAATAATTTCTCTTTGTTAAAGCCGTCCACTTGTATTTCTGTTATAGCAGCACTAAGTAACTAAGACTGGAGGTGAGCATGAGAAGAGAGCTGCCACCTTTGTAGCACTTTATTATGGCTCAGGCTTTAAGTCAGGTGCCTTACAATCATTGTTTAGTTCTTGAAACTCTTTGACCTAGGCACCATTAACTCCACTTTTCAGGTGGACAAACTCAGATTCAGAGACTTTCGGTAACTTGTCTTTTCTCATGTAGTAGATGACAAAGCCAGCAACAGGAAAATTAAGGCCTGAGGTGTACTATGGGGTGTTTTTACTGGCAGGAGTCTAGAGTTCTAACAGTTGCTTTCTCTCCTCAGCTCTTGAGGGGAGCCTCCATCCAAGCCTTTTACTTCCTCCCAGCAAACCTCCCTTGCTGAAGTCACTATTCCAGGTCATAGGAGCCACCAGCAGAGGCTTGGTGCTTTGTGAACTTAATGAGAGGTGAGGGAGATAGAAGGAGGGGACATTCCTGATCTCATTCTAGTTGTAGAATGGTGTTCTTGACATTTGAGTTGGAATTCTCAGTGTATTTCCTCACAGACACATGAATAGGTTGTGGTTAACCCACTGGATAAAGCTTCCCAACGTCATGGATCTGTTATTCAATTCTCATTTATTAAATGAATATTAACTGCCCTTATACATTGTGAGGGGCCTTAGGGATTCAGTATTCAACTAGGGACAATCGTCTTCAAAGAGCTTAGAATCTACTGGACCATGATTTCTCAAGAGGAGATATCACTAAGAAAGCTGAGTGGTTATCCTAAAGCCATTTCACATTCCAAAGGCAGTACTTTAGATACCTCATTTTGATCCATTTGAAATATACTCACAGCCATGATTCTCCAGGAATGTACTTGAGAAATCATTCCAGAATGTGGCCCCAGTCTGTGGGTAAGCCTTGTCCTCTTATAACCAAAATTCCCCAGAAAGACAGACAAGGAGAATGCTGCCTGCCCTACCCCAGTGAGCTGTCTGGACCATCATTAACCAGTGTAACCAGTTGCCATCAAGTTAACCCAACTCTTGGTGACCCCATTGTCTCAGAGTAGAACTGTGCTCCACAGAGTTTTCAATGACTGATTTTTCACAAGTAGATCACCAGGCTTTTCTTCCAAGGCATCTCTGGGTGGTCTCAAACCTCCAACCTTTCAGTTAGCAGTGAGCATATTAACCATTTGTATCACCGAGGAACTCTCTGGACCATCGTAATCCTTCCCCAATATGCTCTAACTCCCTGATGTTGGTGGAGATGCTCCTTCAACACCCACTCCCTCTAGGCATATACCTTTTCACTTTATGTGCTCCTGACCTGCTGTCTTTGATTCTGCCATCTCCTGCTTCAAAGTCCAGGCACTACACTACATACTGTGATCTTCTCTTAGTGTTTGAAGTTTTTCTCTGGTGTTTGAACCTAGACTTTGCCCTGTGGATTACAATTTAGTTTGTCTCCTTGGCACTCCACACTCTCCATAGTCTCTGGTAAGGAGCCCTTTAACGATCCACAGCCCCTTAACCCTCACTCTGACCTCAGTCCTTTGGTCATTGCCCTAGGAGGTTCTTCTTAGGGGAAGATTTGGACAGGGTTGGGATTAGGTAATTTCCTCCCTGCTCCACAGCAGGCTGGAGTGGTTTCCAAAAAGGTGATCATTCAAAATGGCTCATAATGTTCGAGTATAGAGTTGACTTTTTGCAAAAGAACATGTCTTCATCACCGTGCTACAGTTGATTCTCAGTCTTCTGCTTTGGCCTCAACCCTTCAATCTGGAAAGGACCCTGGCAGGGCTGGAAACTTGGGGCAGCCTGATAGCAACACCCCTTCCAGCTACATGTATTGGATGACATTTTTAGCAAGATTGCCTGACCTTAAAATCAGGAATCTGATGGCCATTCTTAACTCCCTCTGCCCTACTCCCCCATCCAATTAATACTGATGTCCTGCAGATTCCATTTCCTAAATATTTATTAAATCCATCCTTTTTTTAATTTACTGCCTATACTCTATACTAAACCCTGGTGGTGTAGCGGTTAAGAGCTACGGTTGCTAACCAAAAGATCGACAGTTTGAATCTACCAGGCACTCATTGGAAACCGTATGGGGCAGTTCTTCTCTGTCCTATATGGTTGTTATAAGTCGGAATTGCCTCGACGGCAATGGGTTTATACACTATACCAAACCCTGTATTCTCTAACCCCAAATATTGCAAGAGCTTCTTAACTGCCTTTAACAGTTGGGGTTTAGTATGGAAAAAGGAGCCACTTTAGATATATTAAGTTGTTGTTAGGTGCCGTTGAGTTGGTTCCAACTCATAGCAACCCTGTGTACAACAGAATGAAACACTGACTGGTCCCATGCTATCCTCACATCATTGCTATGCTTGAGCCCATTGTTGCAGATTTGCCCAGTGCCATGTGTCATTTGATTTCCTGACTGCGGCTTCCATGGGCTTTGATTGTGGATCCAAGTAAAATGAAATCCTTGATAACTTCAATATTTTATGTTTATCATGACGTTGCTTATTAATCCAGTTGTGAGGATTTTTGTCTTCTTTATATTGAGCTGTAAATCCATACTGAAGGCTGTAGTCTTTCATCTTTATCAGTCAGTGCTTCAATTCCTCTTTGCTTTCTCTTGCAGAACCGCCAACCTTTTGATTACCAGCCAAGCCCTTAACTGTTGTGCCACCAGGGCTCCTTTAAGTTCAAGTAAAAATAAAAACCCTTCAATGTCCTGAAAGATGCTGTATATGATTTGGCTCCTGCCTACATCTTCAGTTTCATCTTTCATTTCTTTTCCTTTCTAGACTCCAGTATACCAGCTTTCTTTCAGTGTTTTTTGCTTGTTTGTTTGTTTTTTTAGTGTACCCTCCTGTTTAGATGTCAGGGCCTTCATTCACGCTGTTCCAAGTGACTGGAATTTTCTTCCCCCATTTCCCCAACTCTCTGCACCTCTCTTCCTCCCACTAATCTTCTGGGTGTCACGTGAACAGTGGTGTCACTAGGGGAGTGTGGGGTGAGGGGTGTGATTGCACTCCCTGACACTGTCAGAGGAGGTGTCACCAAGAGGACCCCAAGGCAGACTAGAGCCACGGGAGGGAGGGGCGGGGGGTAGGCACCAAGGCAATGACGTCACTAGGGTTGGTGTCACCCATCACCCAGTGTGGTAACTCATCACACACACACCTTAACCGCCTGTCACTAGGGTTGGTGTCACACAGTGCAGTAACTCATCAACCACCCCCACATTCCTCCTTCCCTCACCTGCCAGTCAGGGTGCAGCAGCTGGCAGTGGGACCGGCCATTGGACAAAGAGGAGGGTCTCTGCCTTGGACAATGGGAGAAGGGAGGAGCAGCGGAAAGCCCTGGGAGGCGGACCTGGGAAGGGAGGGCTGTGCTGCTTGGTGTTCCACCCTACACAGTGACGGGGTGGGGCCGGGCGCTCTGGTCACTGTAGGGGGGCTCACTGGCTGGCCCTTCCCATCCCAGGTCGGGGCGATGGCACCATGAGTTACTGCACTGGGTGACATCAACCCTAGTGGCACCACTGCAACTGTGAAATATCACTTTCTCCAAGAAGCCTTCCCTGAATTCCTAGACCAGGCTCATCTCCTATAAACTGCCTTTCATAACACTTAAAATATTTGAAAGACTCGTGAGACTTTTCAGTATCTGTCTTCCCCACTAGTTTGTGAGTGCCACAAGGGCAGACACCTGAATTGTTTACTGCTGTATTCCCAATGCCTAGGCTAGGCCAGTGTCCAGCGCAGATAATTGCTTTAATTAATTCTTTGTTGAGTGACTCCCGGAGGTGCTTCACCAAATCATCTATGAATTGAAGATGGTTTTATTTCAGACTAGGGCTTGAATTTCAATTCATAGGAGTTGAAGGGCACTAGTACCTGCTGGAGGTAGGGAATGTAATGCTGCTCCCCCTCCCCCGACACACACTCAAACTTTCATGCATTGTGTGGCTCTTCTGGGCACCGGACACTCTCACTGCATTGAAGTACTGTGTATCTATTTCTTGGCCTCATCAAGCATGTGGATATTAGGAAGTAGGTAGCATGAAAGATCATAAAGTTCAATTATTCTTTCCTTACTAAGAGGTGGATAATAATAAACAGAAGGCCAGATCTGTCAATGGGATTTTTCCGTTAACAGCAGGAAACCCAGTGGCCTGACAGGGTCTTTAGTGGAATGGTGGGCAGTTCTAATAGGGGGTAGGGCCTGTGCCCCTGTAATTGCTGTTGGCTACTGTGCCAGCGTGGATGTGTTCTATGCTCAGAAGGCAGTAAACTCTGACACTATGTTCCCTAGCAGTCTTGTTAAGTTTACAGTTCTCACTCACAGAAATTACTTCTGTTCTCAGTGTGCATTAGCAAGGCAGAAAGACTGTAGGGGCCAGTTAGTCCATCTGAATTCCACAGGTGCTCCAGGGACTGTGTGTTTGTGAGGTAACATCCGGGACACGGCTCTCAGAGGCCAGAAGTGGGGAGAGGCAGCAGATTTTGGCATGGGAAGTTGTGTTTACAGGTCTGCTGAGCTGGGGAGATCACAGGAGGGGGTCCTGGAGCAGAACCAAAAAACTTGGTTACCAGGAGTGCAAAAAGAAAGAAGCATCGTGCCAGGATGTAGGAGTCAAGACTCAGACTCAGGTACAGAGTGGGAGGGTTGAGAGCCATGTAGCCAATTCATCAGAATACCAGACTGGTAGGTACAGGGGGAGACAAGCCTGAGGGGTCAGCACAGACAGAAGGGAGCTAGAGCAAGATATGGAAACTTGTTCAATCCAGTCTCAACTTGAGTTTACACCTGCTAAAAAGCCTACATTGTCACGGGTGATCCAGTGAATAAAATTCTGAGTCTATTGTGTTTTTAGGACATGTTACACTAGTGATTTTTCTAGAATTTTTTTTTATGTTTTAGAAATTCTGCTTCAGATGTACTAAAGGTAGTGAAATATCACATTAAATATTTCTGTTCTCATTACATATTATTTCATGGACTTTTTATGGTGGCAGAATGATATGGGTTCCGACTCTAAGATCAAGAAGACCTGGGTACAAATCCCATTTCTCCCTCATTAGCTGTGTGACCTTGGGCAAGTAATTAGGGAGCTGATTTTCTCAAATGCAAAACAGAGATAGCAGTGCCTTCCTCTGACTGGCTTTTATGTGAGTCAGTGACAATGTCTGAAGAACAATTGCAGAGCAGTGGGTGAGTAATAAATGGTAGCTATTATTTTTCTTGGAAACCCTGGTGGTACAGTGGTTAAGAGTACGACTGCTAACCAAGATGTCCACAGTTCGCATTCACCAGGCGCTCCTTGGAAGCCCTATTGGGCAGTTCTACCCTGTCCTATAGGGTCGCTATGAATCGGAATTGACTTGACAGCAATGTTTTTTTTTTTTCTTAGATACCCTGGGTGGTGCAAATGGTTGACACATTTGGCTGCTAACTGAAAGGTTGGAGGTCAGTTTTAGCCAGAGGCGCATCAGAAGACAGTCCTGGTGATTTACTTCCAAAAAATCAGCCTTTGAGAATCCTATATAGCACAGTTCTACTCTGACCCACGTGGGGTCGTCGTGAATTAGAGCCGACTGGATGGCAATTGGTTTTATTATTTTCCTCATTTATGCTGCTTGGTTAAAATTGTAGGGTGCCCTGGAATATGGTTTAAAAGTAACTGGTAAATTAACTAAAGTACTTTAAGAGGTAAACCTATTGAGTTCAATTATTCTTTCCTTACGAAGAGGTAAATAATAATAAAACAGAAGGCCAGATCTGTCAGTGGGATTTTTCCATTAACGAACTGGACATAAGAGTCCACTTCTTTATTTCATTTGCTAGTTAGACATGGACAATGCCGACCGCAACCTGATACTAGAAATCATTCTATTCAGATAGCACTTCTGAGAGGTCACACAGTTCCACATTTGTGCACAAATGGGGGAAGTCCTGTCAGTCTGTGCTTTGTCTCAAGTTAAACACTTACTCAGATTTTAAATGAATGACATGGCTGAATTAAGTTCCAGATTTCATCAACTGTGGAGATATTTTGACTTGTTTCTTACTTATGTTAGCTATTCTAATAATAATAGGAAGCACTTTTGTAGAATTTACTCTGGGCCATGCTGTTTTAGTGTTTTATGTATATTAACTCATTTTATCATTCAGCAACCCTGATATAGTTACTGTAACAATCCCATTCAACAGAGGAGAAAACTGAGGCACAAGGTGAAATAATTTGTCCTTGTTGCAGTTAGTAGATAGCAGAGCCAGGATTAGAAGCAGGGACTTTGGCCTCAAAAGATGACCTCAGATATCCAGACAAATGAACATTTCTTGTCACCGTCTATTATTTTTTGTCTAGAGAGAAGAGGCTTTAGGTTCCAGAAGAGGCATGGGCTTTGGAATCTGAAACTCTGAGCACAAGGTTAAGCTTTGATACTACCTGTTTGCCTGATCATGGAAGGCAAGATATTGAACTTCTCTAAACCACCGTGTCTTGACTTATAAAATGAGCATGCTATATGTTTCATGTGAGATATTAGTTCTTACCTTGAATATCCCTTATGTTACTACAATTTTTCCTCCTTTTTTGATAGTATGTGTTTTCAATATTAGAATGCGTGTTTAAATTTTCGGTAATACGGATTTTGAGAAATATGAGCTGGCATTGTGGTGCCAGTGATCTGTGGTATGACAAAATACCAATGAGAGCTATGTAGATAATTTATTATGGGTGCTTTTCCATTAGGTTACATAGAGAACCTCTGATTTTCTAAATATGCCATGGAAAAACCAAAACAAACCCATCAGGTCTCCCTAACCATCACACAGGAGAGCCATAATTATGCTTGCAAGCCTTAACTCACAGAAATAAAGGAAAAAAAAAAGAAGTCAGAAGTTTACAAAACAACACATCCAGAAAGCATCACCTAATAGAATGCTCAACCTACACAACAGCGAGGCTCCAACTCCATCTGCTCAGCTTCACGCATTTCAAAAGCAACCCACCTTGATGTTAAATGGATTAGAATTGGAATAACACCTTACCTTTGAGGTCCAACCAAACAAAAACCAAACCCAGTGCTGTGGAGTCGATTCCAACTCATAGCGACCCTATAGGACAGAGAAGAACTGCCCCATAGAGCTTCCAAGGAGCACCTGGTGGAGTCAAACTGCTGGCCCTTTGGTTAGCAGCCGTAGCACTTAACCACTATGCCACCAGGGTTTCCTTTGAGGTCCATAGGCATAAAAAGTGGTAGGAAGTTGGAATCAACTGAATGGCAACGGCTTTGGTTTTTGGTTTGGTATACCATTAATCCAATAGTACTGAATGGGATATTATATCTAAGTATATCCAAATATGCAGTTATTTTAGTGGTTTATTGTCTTCTAAAAATAAATTATTGATTTTAAAAAACTCTTCAGCTTTTTTTTTCAGTAGGATAAGTCTTGATATTCAGTTAGTAATTATAGAGCATCTTCCATGTGAAAGGCGTTTTCTAGGTCAGCATTGTCCAAGAGAGCTTTTTGCAATGTTGGAAATGTACTATAATCTGTGCTATTCAATATGGTAGCCACTTGCCGCATATATCTACTGAGCACTTGAATGTGGTTAGTTTAACTCAGGAAATGAATTTTTAATCTTGTTTCATTTTAATTAATTTAAATTTACATAGCCAGATACGGCTAGTGGCTATTGTATTGGACAGTGCAAGCCTAGATCATTTAATCAGGTGCAAATGTTGGCTGGTTAGCAGCTGATTTTTTAAGAATGCTAAGTTTCTTAGCCTGCATTATATTTTAAGGTGCCTCTGATGCTCAGCATCTGTGTAGGGGGGAAAAAAATCAATCATCAGGTATAAATTCAGGCAAATTAAATGAAACTACAGGCATCAACCTCTCTAGGTTTTATGATATCTGACAGATCCATTTTAATTTTACTGGAACACAAATGACATAACTTATCAATATTTTAAAATACTGATCATGAATTTGTTGTGAATATTTTAGTTGCTTCCCATAAATTGATAGTAATGTAATAATTTTAATACCACTTATAATACCATTTATATATTAAGTTTGGATGTAAGCAGTGGTGTGCTGGTAAATGTTTAACCAGTTCTCTGGGGAAAATGTATATATAGACATATATATGTGTGTATATATATATATATGTTTGTGTGTATGGTTTAATATGAACTTTGCTTTTATAAAGGATGTGGGGAAAAGCATGCAATTTACAAGTAATAATAAAATATACATTACTCCTCATTGTAAATTCCATGTAGCCAGTTGACTCTCACTGAATGCTTTCACCGATTTTTGCTAAACTCTTTTATCCCTAGCCAACCAATTGTTGCAATTGATGGATAAGTATAATTCTAACATGAATGTCGGTTGATACTTTTGCTTGTGTTAATGAGTAAGATGAAGGAGAATAATGAAGCAACTGTTAGAACCTCACTCATTCACCAGTGATATGAATAACTTGTTTGTTAAATTAGATAATTGTTCTCAAATACTGGAAAAATATTTCCTCTTTTTTTGTGCTATTCACAATGCAGTACTACAGACATACAGATTTAGGCTAATATACAGTATTAACATTTTCTGTATTACTTTCTTGAGTCTAACAATCAACAAAGCAATAAAGCCCTAATTTGTAGCATTGGCCATTCTCCATGGTGTAAATACTCCCACCATGACCAATTTCAAACTACCAATGCACTATCACTGAAAGTAGAGTTGGGGTGACACAATAGACATAATAACTTCAAGAGCATAGATTATTTCAAAGTGTAGTAAAATAATTAGGAAGTTTTGAGTTTTTATTACCTTTGTTTTTAATATAATTTATTTAGTTGTCTGGCTATAGGAGAGCTGATGGTGCAATGGTTAAGAGCTTGGCTGCTAACCAAAAGATTGGCAATTCTAATCTACCGGCTGCTCCTTGGAAACCCTATGGGGGCAATTCTACCCTGTCATATAGGATCTCTATGAGTCAGAATCGACTTGATGGCAATGGGTACGGGCATGGTGTCAGCCTATACAATTTAATTTCTAATAATGTCTAGTCCCACAATTGATCTATGTTCTCTTTCCAATGTTCAGTTCAACAATTTATGGACAGGCCACCCTATGTCAGGGCTAGGTGCAAGGGCCATAAATATGATTAAGGCCTGTTGATGGTTGAGACTTCCCGGGTGTGTTCTTGCCCTGTTCTGTGTCCAGTTTCTCCCTCGATGGTCTCATTCAGGCTCGTGACTTTAAATACCATCTTTATGCTGATGAGTCCCAAATTTAGATTTCCATCTCTGTTTTCTACTGCAAGCTCCAGACTCACAAATCCAACTGCCCACTTGATGATTCCCCTTGGATGTCTCACAGTATCTTAAACTTGACATGGCCATTCCTGTCTGACGCATCTTAACGTCCACCTTCTATCCCAAACTTACCCACTGATCCTCCAATCTTCACTATTCTCAGTCAGTGACACTAGCATGCATGAGTTGATTGTGTCACAAATTTAGAAATCATCCTTAGTCTTTCTTTTTCATCCATTTTCTACATCCAATCTGTCAGTAAGTTCTGTTTCTTCTATTTCCAAAATACTTTCCAAACCTGAACAATCCTCACCATTCCTTCACTGCTGTCATCTTAGTCAAAGTTACAACTTCTCATCGGGACCACTGATAGACTCTAATTTGTTCCCCCTACCTTCACTTTGCCCTCATACAGACCTTTCACACAGTGTCTTAGTTATCTATTGCTGTAATAACAGAAATGCCACAAATGGGTGGCTTTAACAAACAAATTTATTGTCTCACAGTTTAGGAGACTAGAAGTCCAAATTCAGGGCACCGGCTCTAGGGGAAGGCTCTCTCTCTGTTGACTCTGGGAGAAAGTCCTTGTCTCTTTTCAGCCTCTGTTTCTTGGTTCCTTGGGGATCTCACGTCGCATTGCATCTGTCTTCTCAAATTTCTGCCTGCTTGCTTCATTGCTTGCTAAATCTGCTCTTTTTATATCTCAAAAGAGGTTGACTTAAGACACACCCTACACTAATACTGCCTCATTAACATAACAAAGTAAATCCATTCCCAAATGGGATTATAACAAGAGGTATAGGATTTAGGATTTACAGCACATATTTTTGCGGGCTACAATTCAATCCATAACACACACTATGAAAAATGAACTCTTAGATACATAAACCAGCTCATATCACTCTTTTGCTTAAAATCACTCCAGTGGTTATTCACTCGAATTAGAATAAAGTCCAAATTTCTTTCCACATCTACAGTAGACAGAATGATGGGATCTGAAAGATATCCATGTCCTAATCTCTTTATCCTGTGAATATGACAAAAGAGACTTTACAGATGGGATTAAGTTAAGAACCCCGAGATTGGAGATTATACTGGATTATTTGGGTGGTGCCAATATAATCACATAGGTCCTTAAAAACAGAAGAAGGAAGCAGAGCAGAATCAGAGGGAGATGTAACTATGGAAGAATGGTCAGGAAGACGCGGCATTGCTGCCTTTGAATATAGAGGAAAAAAAAAAAGTTTTTTTTTTTTTTTTTTTTTCCAAGGAGGCCACAAACCAAGGAATGTGGATGGCCTCTAGAAGCTGGAAAAGGCCAGAGAACAGATTCTCCCCTGGAGTGTCCAGAAAGGAATGCAGCTCTCCAACATGATTTTAGCCCAGGGAAATTTGTGTTAGACTTCTAACTTACAGAACTGTAAGGTAATAAATATTTGTTGTTAGGCCATGAAGTTTGGGGTAATTTATTATAGTAACCATAGGAAATGAATACAATAGCCTCCAAAATCTGCTTCCTGTTAGTCTCTATGATCTTATCTTGTATCATTCTTTCTACCTGTTCACTATGCTCTAGACATTTACCTTTCCTTTTCCTCTAGTTTACAAGCTGGATCCTCACTTAGGACTTTTACACCAGCTCTTTCTTTGCCTAAAACTTTCTTCCCCAGATCTTCACCTGGCTGGCTCCCCATAATTTCGATTTCAGAAACCCTCTCAAAAAATCATCACGCTAGTCATATTTTAATCTTTGTTTTATTTTCTCAGTAGCTTCTATCAGGATCTGATATTGTATTAATAATTTGTTGATTGTCTTTATACATGCCCCACTAGACACACTCCATTAAAATATAAACTTCATGAAGCCGGGGGCCTTGTCTATGGTGTTCTTACAGTAAGCAGCCAATGAATATTTGTTAAATATTCAGGGCATGTACAGTCTATGGAGAGAAGATGAATAAATCAATGATTAGAGAACAGTGTAATGAATGCTATGATGGGGGTTGATACTGGTTGCTATGGGTGCTCATACAAAAGGCACCCTTGCCATGCTTTCCAAAGGAGGGACTCCTGGCAGAATCTTGAAGAGAAAGTGGGAAAGCAAAAGCCAGGTAAAAAGGAGCAGGTAGCACATGTTGAAGGAGCAAGGGCACAAAGATGTGAAACAGGAAGGTATGTTTAGGGCAACTGTAGGCAATTTGGTTGTCTTAAGCCTAAAAGTGAAAGGTAAGAAGGTGTCCAGTCATGAAGGACTTTGCATGAGTTGTCAAAACCAAACAAAACCCAGTGCCGTCGAGTCAATTCCGACTCATAGTGACCCTACAGGACAGAGTAGAACTGCCCCATAGAGTTTCCAAGGAGCGCCTGGCAAATTTGAACTGCCGACCCTTTGGTTAGCAGCCGTAGGACTTAACCACTATGCCACCAGGGTCTCCAAGAGATTTTTAATTTGTATAATGGCAATTAAAGGAGCCTTTGTGGTGCAGTGTTTAAAGCACTCAGCTGCCAATCAAAAGGTTTGCTGTTTGAACCCACCAACCACTCCATGGGAGAAAGATGTGGCAGTCTGCTTCTGTAAAGATTTATAGCCTCGGAAACCCTATGGGGCAGTTCTACTCAGTCCTATAGGTTGCTATGTCCTATAGGTTGCTATCAACTCTATGGCAGTGAGGGAATGGCAATTAGGGGCCACTGAAAAGTTTTAAAGAGTGCCAGTTTTGTATTGTATAAAATTTATTCTGATGGCAGTATAGAGAATAGATTGAAAAAGAATAATTCTGGAGGCAGGTCAAGAGTTGTGAAGATACGGCTGTTGTCAAGGTAAAAGACCGTAATGCAGTAACGATGAAGTTAGAATCTGACAGAGCGATCTGAGAAATATTTTGGAGGTAGGTTTTATGGAATGGTGACCTATTTATTCTGCAAGGTGAGGGAGAAGAGGGACTCACAGGTTTTGGACTGGATTGACTACTAGAGAGTGGAACCATCAATGACAATAGGGAATATAGGAGGAGGATATAAGACAAATTTTATCATGATGAGTTTGAGGTGCCATTGGTGGATGGAGAACACATATGAGAGGTGCTTGGCTAATTGAGTCTGAATCTTGAACTAAAGATCAAGGCTAAAGATTTAGATTTGGGTGTCAATGGCATTTGTAATGTGCATGATTGAGAAATGGGTGGAGGGTGGAACCCTGAGGAACACCAGTTTTTACGTATTGAATGGAGAAAGATGAGTCCAGGAATAAGATCAAGAGGGAATAGTCCGAGAAGAAGGAAGAGATTCAGGAGTGTGCTCTCATGGCCAGAAAGACCTGCCTCCTTCGTCTGAACGTGCGATTTAGTGCCCATTTCAAATGGTGCCTCTTTCAGCAATTTTTTTTCTGGTGCTCTCAAATGGATGTGATTGTTTTTCACTGAATCACTAGCACACCTTATTTGTACCTATTTTATGGTGATTGCCACATTGTAAAAAAAAAAATTTTTTAACTTTGTTTTGTACTCTGATCTAATTATACCTCTCCTGGATAATAACCTTCTTGAAAGCAGGGACTATGACTTAATAATTTTTCCTTTTTTGTAGTCCCCGGTAGAATGTCATGCACATACCACCTTCATGGCAAGTGAGTACCGCTACTGAATGTAGCAATATCTTGGAAAGTAACATTTATTCATATTTTAAAGAAAACAGTAATCATTTGAATAAATGTAACTAGTACCAAACAGCTAAGCAAATATTTCTTCAAGATGATGGTAGTTTATCATCTTGATACACTTGATTGTTGCGAGTTCTTATGTAATCACAATGAAGAACTACTGTTTACTATGTTCCACACATTCTGCCAAGAACTTTACACATAAGATTTTGTTTAATCTTCACAATAACCTATGGAGTTGGCATTATTATTATTACAGATGGAGAATATGAATATCAGAGAGGTTGAGTTACTTGTCCAAGATCACACAGGCAGAAAGAGGCTAAGATTTAAAGCTGGGCAGCCTGGCTACTGAGCCCATGTTCTAAATGCTATACTAGACTGCCTCTCAGGTGACATTACAGAAAACCCTGAGCTGAGGCAAGTAGGGTATAGGAGGGACACTTCAGGAGTCTGCAAAAGGATTTTACTAATTTAACTGTCCACAGTCAGGTATGCATTCTGAATGACTAGAAATACTTCACAATATTTGCATGTGAAACAAATAGTTGTATTTTTGTGATGTATTATAAAAATTTGCTCTAATTTAAACAAATTACTGGATTTTACACAAATAACACTCTCGTTCTATGTTTGTTTGCCAACCTCGTCCTCCCGCCTTGAGGTATTTTTGTAAGCTTGCTATGCTAATTTTTTTTCACAGCAACGTGTAAAAGTACAGTCGAGTAGAGTAAGTTCAATTCATTCAGCAAGAGATTTAGAATGCAGAACTTTGTCACCACTTATTAGAGCACAAAAACAAAATACTGGTCACCATTCTCTAAAGGCAGGAACAAGTGAATCTAATAAAATAAAAGATCCAGAATAGGCTTTGGTGCTCGAACTAGGAGAACCTTAAGAGCTATTGTTACTGTAGCCCTAGTAGTAATAATATCCATTCATCCTGGTTCTTTACTGTTTGACAGCAAGATGAGGAATGGTCTTTATTCCCACTGGTTTGTTAACATTGTAAGGTATAACTTGTATCTCTCCCTTCAACTGTGAACCTCTGAAGAACAAACAGAGCTCAGTTTTTTTTTTTTTTCTTATTCTGCATCAAGTACAAAGCACGAGTGGGCAATGAATAGGATATAAGCTGTAGCAATTATTGCAATATAAGGAAGCTATATATAAGCTCCAGGAGGGTAGGGACTTCACCTTTTTTGTTTACCACTGAGTCTCCAGCTCCAAGACAGATCTTGAGCTCGGTAAATATTTGTTGGAAAATAGATGGTTTTATAATAGGGAACAACTGTCTGGCAGGTGGGATGGATTATCTACTAAATCTTTCAGTTTCTAAGGTCTGTGATTCTATTATTCATAGTCTAAATTCTTATTAAAAATTATGAGTTGGGTACTTTCCTTCTCTGTCCATGCAGTACAAACTCTATTCATTTTTAATTTGACTTTTCTACATTATCTAACATAATGATAAGTTTGCTAATATATACACATTTCTATAGAATCATATAGGTACATTTTTAACTATAGTTTTTTTTTTTAATTTTTATTGTGCTTTAAGTGAAAGTTTACAAATCAAGTCAATCTCTCACATATAAACTTATATACACCTTACTACATACTCCCATTTACTCTCCCCCTAATGAGTCAGCCCTCTCCCTCCTTCCAGTCTCTCCTTTCGTGACCGTTTTGCCAGTTTCTAACCCTCTCTACCCTCCCATCTCCCCTCTAGACAGGAGATGCCAACACAGTCTCAAGTGTCCACCTGATACAAGTAGCTCACTCTTCGTCAGCATCTGTCTCCAACCCATTGTCCAGTCCAATCCATGTCAGATGTTGAATATTGTTTTAATTAATTTAATGATATAATAAATTTAAATGATTGGATAACTTACTATATTAATGGAGGGAAAAAAAGAATTCTAATGTAAGACACCACCAATTCAAATCCATATTTCATGAATTGTGGGTAGTCTATTTTCCAATTTATTAAGAAAAACTAGAAACGACAGTCTGTTAAACTTCCGTCACCTCTACCTTTGGTGATACAGTGGCCATACCTGACTTTACTAGCCAGGTCGTGTCATTGTATTGTTCAGGGCTCACCCCAAGGCAGGAGTTCCTGGGTGATGGAAACGGTTGATGTGCTAGGTTGTCAACTGAAAGATTGTAGAGTCTAGTCCACCCAGAAGTGTCTTGGAAGAAAGTGTTGACATTCTACTGAAAAATCAGCTATTGAAACCCTAGGGAGTACAGTTCTACTCTGACGTACATGGAGTTGCCATGAGTCAAAATTGACTCTATGGCAACTGGTGACTGGTACCGCATGGCAAAAAGCAGACACCAAATTCAAATTAGCTGTAGCAGTGAAATAAATTATTGGTCTGTGTCACCAACTGAGGGGAGGACAAGGTGACAGGAACTACAGATGTGTACCTCATTAGACCTCCTTCTCTCCCTTTCTCATTTTGAGTTCTCTCTGCATATTAAGTTTATTCTCTCAAGCTAGTTTCTTCCTCCAGGCTAAAGCTGGGGAGTAAGGGGGCTGCAGCTTTAAGGCACATCTTTACAGCTTAATAACCAAAGAGAAGGCTTGGGTCTTCTAATTTCAGTTCAAGAAATGCTGAGAAAGGACTCTGATGGTCCTCTCTTGAGGCACTTGATCCCTCACTGTCCTGCGAGGGCCTGATGAGGAACTCTGACTGGCCCGACCTCAGTACCAAGCCTGCCGGTGGGATGAGAGCTGTATCAAAGGAGTGGGGAGAAGAGCGCAGGGCAAGTGACAACAGTGCAGTGGTGTCCACTACATCCTGGACATTGGCATTCATACCTGACGGCTGAGAGCTCCCATGTATTAGATAGGAGGAAGTTATGCCCTTTGCGATTCCTCTATCCTCCAATACTTCTGGGAGTCCTCAGGGTACCTACAGGTGTTCAAGACTCAGTCCTGGTTTTTACCCTCTACTGTGGTTCATTCACACTGGCCTGGGCATGTTCATGAAACTCCTTATATGAGGCAGGAACGGTCACCACATACCAAAAAAAAAAAAAACCAAACCCAGTGCCGTTGAGTCGATTCCGACTCATAGCGACCCTATAGGACAGAGTAGAACTGCCCCCCAGAGTTTCCAAGGAGCGCCTGGTGGATTAGTACTGGTATAAATGAGCATCCACGCCATGAATACAAAACTGGAATTCTGCCCCCATGTCCCTCTGCCAGCAGTTTGCAGTTCTCACTCTTGCAAGTTGGTTCCTTCTAACGATGCTCCATTTTAGGGTACCAAACACATACACACACACACATACACGTACACGTACACGCACATGCACACACACAACCTAATTGCTATGGAGTCAATTCCAACTCATGGTGACCCCATGTATTTTATTTATTTTTATGTGCTTTAGGTGAAACTTTACAGCTCAAGTCAATTTCTCATACAAAAATTTATACACATATTGTTATGTGACACTAGTTGCAATCCCTAGAGTGTGACAGCACACTCCCCCTTTCCACCCTGGGTTTCCTGTGTCCACCAAACCAGCTCCTGTCCCTTCCTACCTTCTCATTCTGCCTCTGGACAGGAACTGCCCATTTGGTCTTGTGTATTTGCTTGACCTAAGAAGCATACACACTCTTCATGAGTATTACTTTATGACCCTATGTGTTTTAGAGTGGAACTGTGCTGCATAGGGTTTTCAATGGCTGTGATCTTTTGGAAGTAGATCACCAGGCCTTTCTTTTGAGGTGCCTCTGTGTGAATTCAAACCACCAACTTTTTGATTAGTAGCCCATTGCTTGATAGTTTGTGCCACCCGGGTACTTAAGGGCGGGGATAGGGAAACCCACAACAAGATTCCTTGTGCTACCCGGAACTCATGATAAGGTTCACTGGCTTAATGCTTCAGCTGGCTGAGCCAGCACTTTGTAGACCCACATGCAAATGTCTTACCCATCTGCCACTTGGAGGCTGGAACTCTATTCCTATTACTGTGTCTGCTGCTGCCCTGTCACTATTGCTGACATCAGCATTTTTGTTGCCTGTGGAACTGAAAGTCAGGCTCTCCCAATGTTGGTTCAATTAGAATGGTGGCGTTGCAGCCTGAATCCAGAAAGGGATCTACCATCACCCAAGAGTGAAGCAAGGAGAATGGGGGGTACCTTTCTACTTGGGTAACAAAATTCTGCCGATTTTAGTGATACAGCTTTTCCATATCATATCTATAATCTCTTTTCCAGAGTGCACAACTTACCAAAATGGATGGATTAGGATGGAATGGATTCGTGAATCACTGTCTAAGTTATATGCAATTGTGTGACTATACTAGTTGCCTTCTTTCTTAGGATGAGTTCTTAGAGTATCCTCATTCTCTCCCCACTGGCTGACCTCTGCTGGGGCCATTTCAATTTAAGAGGTAGAAGGGACATTTGTGCTGTTAAATGGTACCACCCAGAAGTGATTCTTTGATAGCAGTTGCTTTAGTCATCTGCACAATCCCTGGAGATGCAGATTCGCTTTAACTTTAGTAATAATAGGAGCCACATCCTCTCCATACACAACCGTTGCCTTTTAAACCATGCAAAAACCATGCAGAGAATGAGTTAAGGTAAACTTACTGTTTATATGCATATTTTTATAACAGCTTTATTGAGGTATGATTCACTACCATACAAACACCCATTTAAAGTATATAATTTGATAAGTTCTAGTATATTCACAGAGTTGTACAGCCATCATCACAGCCTTTTTAGAACATTTCCATCACCCCAAAAAGAAACTCTGTACCCATGAGTAGTCATCCCCATTCCCGTTCTACCCTCATCCCATTCAGCCCCAGGCAACTACTTTTCAACTTTTTGCCTCTTTGGATTTGCCTGTTCCGGACGTTTCATATAAATGGAACCATATAATATGTGGTATTTTGTGACTGACTTCTTTCACTTAACATTATGTTGTCAAGGTTCATCCATTTTATAGCATGTATCAGTACTTTGTTCTTTTTTATGCATGATAATATTCCATTTTACAGATATACTACTACGTTTTGTTTATCCAGCCATCACTTGATGGACATTTGAGCTATTTACACTTTTTGGAGATTATGAATAATGCTGCCATGAACATTCATCTACAATTTTTGTGTTGGCATGTGTTTTCAATTCTCTTGTGTATATATCTAAGAGTAGAAATGCTGAGTCATATGATAACTCTATGTATAACTTTTTGAAGAACTGCCAGACTGTTTTGCAATGCAGCTGTGCCATTTTGCATTCCCACCAGCAGTGTATGAAGGTTCCAATGTCTCCCCATCATAAGGGATATTTTTAACAGAAGGCACAGAAAGTGTCAAAGCGAGGCATGTGAGGTCATGATTTTTCTTAAATCTATTGGCAATAAGCTCACTAAGCTTTAAAGTTTTAATACTTGATTGATTCAATCTAAAAAAATAGTATTTATTAATGTACATTTTTACTCACAAACATATAAATCTAAGTAATATACAAGAATAAGACTAGGGTACAGTGCAGACTTATCCCACAGGTTGAAAAAAGTGACCAATAGTCAGGATAAATGTACCTGAATGAAGTTTTCTGGTGGGTATGGCTCAGTTGCTTTTCCCAGGATGCTTTTCAATACCCAAATAGATTAGTAAATACAAATGGATAGGTGAGGAAGCAGCATTGCTTATATCCATTTCCTGGAAACATCTACATCTGAGCCTTAGCTCAGCCAAGGCATCCTGTAACATATATAATGAAACAATATAAAATGAAGTTATGACCTGAAAAAAATATAAGCACAATTAAACATGACAAAAAGGCTTGAAGGTACTATTCAGACGCTCCTTATTGCAACATCATAAACTTTTGCATGACCATAAACAGCTATAAAAAATGTAGCACATCTTTTTTTCTACCTGCCCTTCCCCTGCACATCTGACAATGCAAAGCTTTTAAGGGAGCAAGAACTTCCTTTTCAGTGATCTGCGTCTTTCTTTTGTTAAGGGAATTTTTGCAGATCTGTGGACACTGCCCTATGATTTAGCGGGTGTAGTTTGAGGGCTACTGCAAGATTGTAAAAACTGATCTTGATGCTGGGTGGGTACAGCCTTCTTCTCTTTTTCATTCTCCTGCTTAAGTTTCTTCCTCCTCTGAATTGGACAGGAGTGGGAGGTGGAAAGGGGTTCTACTATTTCCAACAGACCAGTATTAAAATGCATGAGGTCCTGATATCTGACCCCCCATATACTTGTTAAGGGAGGGAGGAGTCATTGCCCCTTTAAGTGGAAGAGAATGGAAGGGAGCACCACTCTAGTATCTCACTATTTTGCATAATCTAACTCTTGCTCTGCTGCAGAAAAACATTTGCATACACGCTGATCTGGAAGAGTGCATGGTCTCTGCACACAGTTAAAATCATTTGCACAATAACGCCCTGTCCTGATTGTTCATACCTCTGTCTTTGCACTGATAGAAACTTCTTCTTAGAAACATTATATCTAAAATAATTTTGGGGGGTTTTAGGATGCATGTTAATATTTATTTAATGAAGTAAATGCTTCACTTCAGAAAACAGACATGGCTAGGGGATTGTAAAACAATTGGTACATTTATTCTGTGATTTGGATTTCTATTATGTGAGTTTCTGTCAAGGGAGGTACAACCCATAAATTAACATGATTCACTTTTTAAGGACCTATATAGTCAAGGCTCTGGCTACTTTGCCCATCTCTTACCACTCTTCTGGCTACTGGCTGAGTGTCAGGGCCACTGCCTCCTTGCTGCTCTTCAAATATGCCCAGCACACAACTTCCTCAGGGACTCTGTGTGGTTGTTCATACTGCCTGGAATGCTGTCTCCCACATATCTCACTGTCTTCATGTCTGCTGAAATGTCACCTTCTCAGAGAGACCTTCCTCAGATCACCCGTGAAAAGAACACACCCTCTCCCCAAGCACCATTATCTCCTTACCCTGCTTTATTTTTCTTCAAAAGCCCTAACATTATTTAACGTAAATGTTTACAGCAGTCAAGGATTCAAATGCCATATTACATTGGACAAATCTGCTGCAAAAGACCTCTTTAAAGTCTTAAAAAGATGTCACTTTGATGACTAAGGTGCACCTGACCCAAGCCATGGTATTTTTTAATTGCCTCATACCCACACAAAAGCTGGACAATGCAAAAGAAAGACCAAAGAAAAATTGATGCATTTGAACTGTGGTGTTGGTGAAGAATATTGAATATACGATGGACTGTCAGAAGAACGAAAAATCTGTCTTGGAAGAAATACAGCCAAAATGCTCTTTAGAAGTGACGATGGCCAGACTTTGTCTCTGGTACTTTGGACATGTTATCAGGAGGGACCAATCCCTGGAAAAGGACATAATGCTTGGTAAACTAGAGGGTCAGCAAAAAAGAAGATGATCCTGGACGAGATGAACTAACACAGTGGCTACAGCAATGGGCTCAAACATAGCACTGATTGTGAGGATGGTGCAGGACCAGGCAATGTTTAGTTCTGTTATATATAAGGTTGTTTTGAGTTGGAACCGACTCGATGGCACCTAACAGCAAAATTTCCCCGCTAGACTGAAAGCTCCATGAAGGTAAGGATATCACCTGTTTTGATTACTAGCAATGTCTGTTTTGATGACTATAACATAATCTAGCACAGACTTGGCACTCCATAAATATTTGTTGAATGAATGAGATATTGACAGATCTTGTTCATTGTTATAAATTGACATGTGGCTTAAAATGAACCATCATTTTTACATGGTCTAGATTTTCAGTGCTGTATTTGGTTACCTTACTCAGATATGTCACCCTTGCCCCATTCTCTCCCCCTGACACATACACGTATTCCTCAAGGGCTTCACTTCCCTGGTGGTGTAGTGGTAAAGGCTCAGCTGCTAACCAAAATGTCGGCAGTTCAAATCCACCAGCCGCTCCTTGGAAGCCCTGTGGGGCAGTCCTACCCTATTCTATAGGGTCCCTATGAGTTGGAACTGACTCGATGGCACACAACAACAACGTGTATCTCAGTCTTACCTTGACCCTAATTTGGAGTCACCCAGCTTTTTTACTGGATTCTAATCAGGCAGATATGCCTCAGCTTATGCTACTGGGGGATGAATAAAATAAGATGCTGTATACTTTGTATTTTTGTTCTGAGCATTGATGGGGAGGAAACCCTAAACAGATCTGAATAAAACCTATGCAGTGAATAATTCTGTTGAATGCTTTGGAACTGACTTTGTGAGATAAATATGGACAATGAAGATTTGTGTGATGACAAGGAATGGAACAACATAACGTGCTGCTTTGTAGAGTAGATATATGTGAAAAAGTCGGGAGTTGGATCCAGTTGCAGTTTCTCTACTTAGTGTTTTTCAATTTTGGCATCCTGTACTCTATAAAACTTTAACTCAATTTCACCCTGTTTCAGGCATGGTTTTCCAAAACTGTCTACATCAGGCAAAAACAGGAACTTGAAATACTGTAACATGGTGCACTTTTCCTTTTAAAAAAGCTTATTCCATCATATGAGATTCTCTCTGCTGTGCTCCTATGTGACAGTTCCATTCAGGAATGTCTTGAAAATCAAATGAAGACTTAACAGAAATCAGAGTGGACAAAATGCTATGCCTGCCCAATCCTTACTGACTAATCTAGTGCAATTACCGTTTTCATGGTTATCGTCACATGGTCAGACCTGCTGGGTGATCCACACAAATGACTGGACTTCTTTTTCAATCAGAAATTCTCTTTGTTCCCCATCAAGTGTTACTCCTGTTTAAGGTTTGCAATTTGTAAAACTTAAAGGCAACTCAGATTTTAAAATAGCGGTACACTATTCTTTTGGAATGTTTACCTTATGTGGAGAAGCACTTACTGTAAATTGATGAATAATGGACTTACTCTCTTTATTAGATGTATAAAAATTATTTTGAAATTGGTTGTAGATGTAATGCAGTTTATAAATTTCACCTCAAACGTACTATGTCTATTTGCTTGTATTGCTGCATTTATAAACATTCAATAAAAGTTTACTTATTCGTAATTCTCATGATTAGAAATCTTGCTATTGTTGTTAGGTGCTGTCAAGTTGGTTGTGATTCCTAGTGACCCTATGTACAGTGGGAGTCTTCCTCTAGTCTTGATGCTGCATTCTTCTTCGTATAGTCCAGCTTCTCCAATTATTTGCTCAGCATACAGATTGAATAAGTATTGTGAAAGGATATAATCCTGACACACACCTTTCCTGATTTTAAACCACGCAGTATATGCTTCTTCTGTTCAAACAACTCCCTCTTGGTCTATGTACAGGTTCTGCATGAGCAAAATTAGGTGTTCTGTAATCCCCATTCTTTGCAATATTATCCGTAGTTTGTTATGATCTGTATAGTCAAATGCCTTTGTGTAGTCAATAAAACACGGGTAAACATCTTTCTGGTATTCTCTGCTTTCAGCCATAATCCACCTGACACCAGCAATGATATCCCTGGTTCCATGTCCTCTTTTGAATATGGCTTGAATTTCTGGCAGTTTCCTGCTCCAACCACTTGTGAATGATCTTCAGCACAATTGTTCGATAATTTCTTCATTCTGTTGGATCGCCTGTCTTTAGAATGGGTATAAATATGAATCTCTTCCAGTTGGTTGGCCAGGTAGCTGTCTTCTAAATTTCTTGGCAAAGACAGGTTAGTACTTCCAGCATTGCATCTGTTTGTTGAAACATCTCAACTGGTGTTCTGTCAGTTCCTGGAGCCTTGTTTTTCGTCAATGCCTTCAGTGCAGCTTGGACTTCTTCCTACAGTACCATCGGTCCTTGATCATGTACTACCTCCTGAAATGTTTGAATGTCCGTCAGTTCTTTTTGGTACAGTGACTCTGTGTATTCTTTCCATCTTCTCTTGATGCTTCCTGTGTAGCTTAATAATTTCCCCGTAGAATCCTTCAATATTGCAACTTGAGGCTTCGTCTTTGGCCTTAGTGATTCGTGTGTAAGTTTGAATGTTATGTTTTTATATATCTACCGAAAGGAGCCCTGTTAATGCAAGGGTTAAATGCTTGGCTGCTGTCTGAAAGGTGGGTGGTTCAAACCTACAAGCAGCTTTGCAGAAGGCCTTTACTCTTGTAAGGACTAAACCCTGTGGGGCAGTTCTAGTCTGTCATGTAGAGTTGCTGTGAGTTAGAATCGACTCGGTGGCACACAACCACAGCAACAATAAAACAACCATGTTGTAATTGGTGATCATAATAATGATTCAGAGGCAGTGCTAGAACAAGGATTATTTTTAAAATCATCAAAGAAAATCAGTTTCTGTCCCTAGTGATTTTAGTATTCAGCTCATTTTATTTTAGTATAAAAAATAGGCTTTGGAGCAGCCAAACCCCAGACTTGAGGCTCAGCTTCACTTTTTTTTCTGACTCTGACCTTGGACAAGTTACTTAATCTCTCTTAGCCTCATTCTCCTCACCTCTCTCTTATAGGTAATTGCTCTGAGCTCATGCATTTACTGTGAGAATTAAATAAGCCAATACATGTACATATGCCTGGCACCTAATTTGTACTCAGTACATGTTACCTGTTGTTATTGTCAACAACAGCAATGATAAGAACAATAATACCTTGGAAATATTATGCTATGTGGGGCATATGTTGTAATCTTTTCTTAAAAATTTTATTTTGTCATATGCTGTAATCTTCATTGGCCAAATATTTCACTCTAAGTAGGCTACTCAATTACTCTTTTATTATACAGTTTAGATATACACACATATTATCTGTGTGTGTATGCATGTGTGTGAATATATATGTATATCTATTATCTATATGTATACATTCGTGCATATTACACCTGAATTTTTAAAAAATAGGTTCTAAAATTTAAATCTCCCTATATTTGAAAACATATGTTCTCAAGGTCAGTACCTTCTTACATCTCCTCCAATGTAGGAAGAAACATGGGCACATAATTATGCTATATAGTGTACTGTCTCCAACTTGAAGACATTCCGGCCGACTGAATATCATCCTAACTGAGGGCACCCATGGTTTATAGCTCTCTCTTGATTGTGTCAGGAGGGGCTCAAGGACAAGCTTGCATTAGCCATAAGAAAGAAGGTACCAAGAGAGAGCAAAAATGGATTTGACTCTGGGGCACCACGGGGATGCTCTGTTTTGCCTACTTGACTCACACAGATTACACTTTGTACTGAGCAATGTGGTAGTTAAATATTTTGACACTGAGCAGCATATTCAGTAAAAGCTTTTGCTAATGTCTATGTGACACCCTCCCAAATATGGCACCCTCACATTTTTAGTCTAGTAGTCAGCTATAATCTGATATACTGGTGATGTAATACTAGTTTGCTTGATTTTTTTTCCACTTAAGCTAATGATATTGTTTTCCTTGAAATGACTAAGTTGTTTCTTTATACATACAGTTTAAATATGCTTCAAAAAGAGCTTGTCTACAAGCGTCCTTTTAAAAAGGAAAGCTAAGCAAAAAATCATATTGTTTTCTTTTTTTGAAGATTCCTGTAAATTTTGAATCTGGGGAGACATCTGCATCACTATGTTCTATTTGCCAACAAAAAGAAAAAAAAAAAAAGTGAGACACTACAACTGAGAATACATGCAATACATGCTCGTAAAGCCCAATGCTGTGAGTGCTCGTGGATCTTGGAAGGAGGCAAAAGGCTATGGGTTTTCTAGGCCCTTTTAAAACCTGGAAAGGGACAGCCAATACTGGTATTTGTGATGTATTCTGCATGAGGATAATTTTGTCTCTGGGAAAGTCAGAGCCAGGCCAAAATCACTCTTGGGATTTTGAAGTCTGAAGTCACTTGTTTGGCTCAGCCCACTAGAGAACTCAAGAATGCTATTCATCGGCCAGTGTGAACAGTGATTGAGAAATAATTTGTTGCAAAAATAATTTCCTGAATTTTTTAAGAGACAGAAATTCTTCTGCATTGTTTTTTGGGCCCTGGAATGGCATATCTTGGAGTTTTCAGGTGGGACTAGGAATAAAGGGGCAAGTATATGTTTTAAAAATCTCCATGCCTGTTCTTTTTCTCAGAGAACTCTTAAACACCCTGTTAGTCTTTTGAGCAGCTTTCTTTCTTTCTTTTTGCAAAAAACGATCATGCAATAATGCCAGTGTGAGATCAGCTTTTGTTAAAATACCCACGCAACATCATCAAATCCTTTCGGAGATGCTAAAGAGAGCAAGGAGAGAAAGTGAAGGGAGATATAGTTCATTCTATGATATTCAGATTAGTACTGACGTTATTTCCCTATTTAGTTCTTTTCTAGATCATGAAAAAAATAGTCACAGGCGTTGTGTTTCATCTTCTCTAGCTGTTACCCAGCACAACTACTTTCTAAAATCCTCTGTTGGGTTTCTAAGCTTCTGTTCCGAGGCACTCTTTTATATAAATTTTTCACTATCTCAATTAAAAATCATTTATTCATTCAATGCTTATTTGTTAAATACTTAGTGTGTGCCAGGCATTGTTCATAATTCTTGGGATATATCAGTGAACTAACAGACAAAGCTCCCTGTCCCCATGGAGTTTGCATTTTAGCTCACAGAGTAGATCTAATTTACCTATCCATGACAAGACCTAGCCTTCAGCATGCTGAAAGGGTCCCTGCAGTCCACGAAGGTCTATTACATATACATACAGTTTAAACGTGCTTCAAAAAAAGGTTGTTTACAAGTGTAATTTTAAAAAAGGAAAGCAAAGCGTTTACTGCTTCTAACAGGGCTGCAAATTCACTAACACGTTACACTCAGATGTGTGGAAAGAAGCAAACAAACAACCATTTTTAAATTTTGTCTAGTACCTGATCTAAAGAGCCCTGGTAGAGCAATAGTTAAGTGCTTGGCTGCTAACTGAAAGGTCGGTGGTTCAAATACATCAGCAGCTGTGTGGGGTAAAAGACCTGGTGATCTGTTCCCATAAAGATTACAGTCTAGAAAATCCAATGGAGCAGTTCTGTTCTGTCCTATGGGGTCTCTATGAGTCAGAATCAACTCAATGGCACACAACAACAACAACAACATGCTTGATCTAATCTTCCTCAGGATCCTCTTCCTAGTAGAAAATGAAAAAAAAAAAACCAAAAAACTAGATTTTTGTCCCATCCAATGTAATGATTTCACCATTGCCTTTGGATAATGCTTAGTCTCTAGACTGAAAGGGGTATGTGAGTAACTTCTTTACTGAATCAGATAATAGTTTTGAGGCTTTTCTCAATGTTTTATGCTATTCAATGACTACAGATGCAACATACTTCTAAGTCAAATCTGCATTGTTAACATTTTACCTGTGATTTTCATAAGCCTAGACAATCAACAGCGCAGTCAAGAGAACAATAAATCAAGCCTTGATTTGTAGCGTTTGCCAGTTTCCATGATGTAAGTAAATACTCCCACCATGACTGACTTCAAGCCACCAGCCTGACATCACTGAACATAGAAAAGACGTGTGGCAGCAGCTCACCATTATGTAATACTTCCACCAAATAGATAAAACACATAGCCATAAATAACCTCAACATCTTAGATAATAGAAAAAATGTGATAAAATAATTAGGGAGTGGTGAGTTTTGACTATTTATTACCTTTGCTTTTAATATAATTTATTTAGTTGTAAATTTATATAATTTAAATAATGGCTGTGTTTAACAACTGGCTTTAAAAATTTCTGAAAATTTAACAGCTGACTTTCAGAAGCCACTATGCTCAGGACAAAACCATAGTAATCACAAATGACCTATTTCCTTTATCACCCTCCTTTAATCCAACAGCAAATTATGTTGTCTCTACCTCTAAATCATATCTTGAGTCTGATCAGTTCACTACTACCATCTTAGTTCCCATCATCATCACTTCTCACCTGGGCCACAGCAATAGATTCCTAATAGCGCTGCCTGCCTCCATTCCACACGGCAGCCAGAGTTATATTTTAAAAATATAAATCACATCTTATCATTTCTCATCTTAGACTCTTCGATATCTTCCCATTTTCCTTAGAAGAAACGCCAGACTCTTACCATGCCCAGTAAGGTCCTACATCATATGATTACAGCCTCTTTTACAACTTCATCTTGCCCATTTACTGCACAAGAGGCCCATTTTAGCTATGCTGGTCTTCTTTCTTCTTTTAGAACATACTGACTTTGTATCCACCTCAGGGTCTTGGCACTTGTTCCCTCTGCTAGGAAAGCTTTTCCTCCAAACATTCCATGGCAGGTTGCTTCTCATCGTTCAGGTCCATGTTGAAATGTTAGGTTCTCAGTCAGTCTTTCCTGACTGCTTCTTCTAAAGTAGTTCTCTCCCCTCCCCAGTACCACCACACTCTGTCACATTACCTTCTTCCCAAGACCACCAGCAAATTACTTATCCTCCTTATGCCTCAGTTTTCTCATTGATTGAATGGAAATAACAATAATATAATCCCTTAACTCCAGCATAGGATTTTGAGAATCAAATGAGTTAATACAGGTAAAGCAATTTTAACACTGCCTGGATCATATTGAGCACTGTATAAGCTTAGCTGATGATACTGTTATCATTAACATGCGGGGGAGTTCAAGACCTCAGAAGTACTTATCACTTTCTGAAACTATATACTAATCTGTTTGCTTATTTTCTGTCTCCTCCAATGTAATTTAAGCTCCATGAGAACAGGGACCTTGAATGACTTATGCATTGCTTTATCTTAGCACCTAGAATAGTGCCTGACACACATTAAGTACATAATAAATATCTTTTGAGTGAATGTGTGTATAAATGAATAAACACAAAAACTGATGATGACAACATTCTGAGCCTTGGTTTATTTTTAGGGAAAAAAAAAAAGCTATCAAAGAGGCTCGTAAATAGCACGATTGTAAAGGCAGTAGAACTCCTTGACACCTGCTGCATATTAGCAAGAACTTCTGTGCCTGTGGGTACTGGTCCTTCTTGAGTACTAAGTATCTGATGTCTCAGTTTCAATCATCAGGAATATTGTGGCTAAACTCAGCCCTAAAAAAACAAACAAAAAACCTGCGGCCATCGAGTTAATTCTGACTCTTAGCGACCCTATAGGACAGAGTAGAACTGGTTCATAGGGTTTCCAAGGAGCGACTGGTAGATCCGAACAGCTGACCTTTTGTTAGCAGCTGAGCTCTTAACCACTGTGCCACCAGAGCTTAAGCTCTAATAGTGAAGCCTAAGGTGAGAACTAGTAGTTTATGTAATGATGAATGAGCCTAGACACAGAAGAATTATGGCCTTGGAGCTCCCTGAAGTGGCCTGATGCTGGGGGGTCCAAGGCCTGAGAACGAACACCTCTGTTCATAGTGAATAAAAGGCTTAGCAATGGTTGCCTTTTGTAGAAGAACTTAGAGTAGCCTCAGAAAGGCTTCTAGCCTTTGCTTTTTGAGTAATTGTGTTTAGAGTAGACACATCATCATCTGTGGGAAAAAAAATTATCTTGAGTTCATCCATCTTGAAACTGAGCAGTTGCTTATAAAACGTAATAGGGAAAGACCCATTTCCACATTTCTCATTTTTCATTTATATTCCTGATGTGTCAAAAGAGGGTAAGGTTCTTGATCTGTTGACGCTCATGCTTCTTTGCTCTGAGCTCTTTAAGACTGTCTTTCTCCCTTGCCATTGCATCTTGAGTATCTAGCACAGGGCCTGCACAGAATAATAATCAACAGATGAAAGACAGGATCCCTATGTTTAAAACAATATGAAATTTTAGTGTTGCACCTGAAATCCTAGAAAGTAAGTACTTAGAGAAGATCAGTAGAGTTCTGAGTGTCATAAAGTTGAAATAATGCCTCTCCTCAACAATTCCTATTAAAAAGGCAGCAAGCAGAAAGAGGCAGGCTTTGGAACCAGATAGACATGGTCGCATTTCCTGGCACTGCTTCTTAAGTGACCTTGAGCAAGTTACCTAAGCTCTCAGAGTTTCAGTTTTCTAATCTATATACTGGTCATAAAAATGGTGTCTGTCCTAAACATAAAGACTAAAACGATAAAGATCATGGAAGAAAAAATAGGGACAATGCATAAACAGAATACAAAACATTACCAAAAATGACGAAGAGAAACCAGATAACTGGGAGCTCCTGAAAATCAAACACCTATGCTCATCTAAAGACTTCACCAAAAGAGTAAGAAGACCACCTACAGACTGGGAAAGAATTTTCAGCTATGACATCTCCGACCAGTGCCTGATCTCTAAAATCTATATGATTCTGTCAAAACTCAACCACAAAAAGACAAACAACCCAATCAAGAAGTGGGCAAAGGAGATGAACACGCACTTCACTAAAGAAGATATTCAGGCAGCTAACAGATACATGAGAAAATACTCTCGATCATTAGCCATTAGAGAAATGCAAATTAAAACTACGATGAGATTCCATCTCACTCCAACAAGGCTGGCATTAATCCAAATAACACAAAATAATAAATGTTGGAGAGGCTGCGGAGAGATTGGAACTCTTATACACTGCTGGTGGGAATGTAAAATGGTACAACCACTTTGGAAATCTATCTGGCGTTATCTTAAAAAGTTAGAAATAGAACTACCATACAACCCAGAAATCCCACTCCTCGGAATATACCCTAGAGAAACAAGAGCCTTCATACAAACAGATATATGCACACCCATGTTTATTGCAGCTCTGTTTACAATAGCAAAAAGCTGGAAGCAACCAAGGTGTCCATCGACGGATGAATGGGTAAATAAATTGTGGTATATTCACACAATGGAATACTGCGCATCAATAAAGAACAGTGAAGAATCTGTGAAACATTTTATAACATGGAGGAACCTGGAAGGCATTATGCTGAGTGAAATTAGAGGCAAAAGGACAAATATTGTATAAGACCACTATTATAAGATCTTGAGAAATATTATAAACTGAGAAGACCACATACTTTTGTGGTTACGAGGAGGGGAGGGAGGGAGGGTGGGAGGGGGTTTTTTACTGATTAGTTAGTAGATAAGAACTGCTTTAGGTGAAGGGAATGACAATACTCAATACATGGAAGGTCAGCTCAGCTGGACTGGACCAAAAGCAAAGAAGTTTCCGGGATAAACTGAATGCTTCAAAGGTCAGTGGAGCAAGGGCGAGGGTTTGGGGACCATGGTTTAAGGGGACTTCTAAGTCAATTGGCAAAATAATTCTATTAAGAAAACATTCTGCATCCCACTTTGAAATGTGGCGTCTGGGGTCTTAAATGCTAATAAGCGGCCATCTAAGATGCATCAATTGGTCTCAACCCACCTGGATCAAAAGAGAAAGAAGAACACCAAGGTCACACGATAACTATGAGCCCAAGAGACAGAAAGGGCCACATGAACCAGTGACTTACATCACCCTGAGACCAGAAGAACTAGTTGGTGCCCGGCCACAATCGATGACTGCCCTGACAGGGAGCACAACAGAGAACCCCTGAGGGAGCAGGAGATCAGTGGGATGCAGACCCCAAATTCTCACAAAAAGACCATACTTAATGGTCTGACTGAGACTAGAGGAATCCTGGCGGTCATGGTCCCCAAACCTTCTGTTGGCCCAGGACAGGAACCATTCCCGAAGACAACTCATCAGACATGGAAGGGACAGGACAGTGGGTAGGAGAGAGATTCTGATGAAGAGTGAGCTATTTGTTATCAGGTGGACACTTGAGACTGTGTTGGCATCTCCTGTCTGGAGGGGGGATGGGAGGATAGAGAGAGTTGGAAGCTGGCAAAATTGTCACGAAGGAGAGACTGGAAGGGCTGACTTATTAGGGGGAGAGCAAGTGGGAGTATGGAGTAAGGTGTATATAAACTTACATGTGACAGTCTGACTTGATTTGTAAACGTTCACTTGAAGCTCAATAAAAGTTAAAAAAAAAAATGGTGTCTGTGAGGATTAACTAAAATAGAGTATGTGAACATTTTAGCCTGGAATCAGGCACCAACTATGCATTCATTACTGGAAGCTGTTCACATGAATTGTGCAGAGTGATTTTTTTTTTTTTTTTTGGTATACTATCTGCAAGTAGACTAAAGGGCAGGAGGATGTCTAGAGCTCAGTAACATTGGATCCAGTAACATAGGGCCACAGCAGATCCTGGACCAGAATTGTATTAGGAAATTGGGGCAGGTGAGAAAGTGAGCATGAAAGTGTAACAGCAAAGAAAACAATTTAGGGAACTCAGGAATAGATCAATGTTCATGGATTGGAAACTGTATTGGGAGTGCTAGCTGGGTCTCTATTAAATTACTAGAGAATCTCTGTTCTTCACTAAATATCTACTTTTTAGAGAAAGAAAATGCCAAAACCATGTACTATGAACATTGATCTAGAAGAAATTGGTGGTTGGCTGATTTTAAACTAATGATGAATGTATTCATGGTATAACACAAAGCCGTTGGATAACATATGGTTCTTTCTATATTGGTTAGATAAAGTAATAGAGAGTGAATCATCAGTTAAAGTTCCTGGCCTAGACTATCAGGGAAAGATGAATCAGTAGATGAGGGGGTGGAAATGAAAGAAGAAACAATAATGAAAACGGAAGGGAGGGCACAGATGAAGGAGATGGGAGCATGTGTCTGAAAGTAGAAAGTGATGGCATCCTGTTGGAGGCGAAGAGAGAGAGGGAGAGAAAAAAAAAAAAAAGGAATGATAAAAATGACCCTAGACTTATCCTTAAATGGCTGTAACATACAACTTCAAGGCCTCAAAAAGAATGAAAATATGGACATTTAAAAAAAGTGTTTTCAGGCACTGTGACGGCCTTATGACCCTTGAGTGGTTTTGTAATATGTGTGTAGGTGAGGGTGTAGGTGAGAGAGTAATTTGGCAGAAAGGGGAAGAGTTAATCTGAAAGAGGAAACTTGAGGTTAGAAGAACACAAAGGTAAAAATGGTTCCTGATGAATGTGAAGAGAAGAGCAAGATTTACGAATTGGGGAGAAAAGAATACATTAATGACCGTTTATTATGCATGTAGCACTCTGCTAAGTTTTCTGCATGCACTGTCACATTTGCTATCAGGGCAACCTATGAGGTAGGCCCTATTGTTAGTTCCATTTATCAGGGCAAGAGGCTGATTCAGTGACCTATCTGTGGTGATAGTCCTGGGAGGTAGAGGATCTGGGCTTTGAACACAGGCTCTCTGAGTCAAAAGCTCATGTACTTAAACTCTGAGCTGAAGTGCCAAAGAGCTGAGGGAAGATGAAAAAAAAGATAGGGAAAGGATGGGGAAAGAAAGGTGCAAAAAGCTTTGATGTTATAGAACCTTAGAATGAAAGTAAGATAACAGAAGATAAAAAGAAGAAAGCATTTACGAAGGAGAAAGAGAATTAATATTCATTGATCACCTTACATGAGACAGGTGCACATGTGTAATCTTTAGTCACACAACAAACCCGTGAAGTAAATGTGATTTTCATTTAAACAGATGAGGAGATAGAAGTTCAGAGAAAAAAAGAAGAAAAAGTCACCATTAATCCCAATTTTTTTTTTTTTTAATCCCACAGTTTGTAAATACCAGAGCAAGGATTAGAAGTGCTGTATGTGGCACTAGAAAGCCCGCAGTATTTCCATTAGAAAGCCCGCAGTATTTCCATTCGAACAGCTGCCTTGGGAAAGGAAGTGCTAAGACTGGTGTGAGAGAGCAGAAATGGTATCACCTTTGAATGGTGGGGTAAAAATGCAAATCAAGCATGACTAGAAAGACCAAAAAAAAAAAAAAAAAGGAAATGAGAAAGGGAGGACCGCAGGGTGATAACTAGGCTCACCACCTGTTTTTTCCTCTGGCCAATGAGGTCCCTCTTTAAGGCTCTGTGTAAAAAACAAAGTGACCGAGTGTCACAGAAAGACCAACAGAGACTCTTCCATTGATCATCACGTGGAATGTTTAGTGATGATGTTGCTGGCACATGTGATTTGGAAAAACCCCAAACTGTGACAAAAAAGGGATTCCAGACAATAGATCCACTGTTGCCTGGAAGAGATGCTTCATGAAAATAGTAACTTTAAAAAGGCATAAGTACAGAGAAGCGCTCAGGAAGACAAATTCTATGGAGGTTGTTGTCAGGAGGTTTGGCTACTACACAGGAAAGAGAGACATAGCTGGGTATGAAAAGCAACCACTTTGCATTTGAGGAAACCGTGGCTCATAGAGTTTGAGGACTTGTCGTGGTCTTTGAGTTTCAGAATCCAGTTGTCTGGCTCCAAATCTAGTACGCGTAATGCTGTACTGTTTTGCATCCAACGGAACACATTTTTGATGGTGAATTTTGGGTATCAGAAGGCGGGGGAAATATTACCATCAGAACTTTTTATCTTGTGCTAAAAAAAAAAAAAAAAAAAAAAACAGTGCACATAGGTAGGTCTTTTTATTTATTTTTTCTTAATAAAAACAACCCTGTATTCAGCTCAGTCTTTTTAGTGTTGTGTTTGGATGTGGTAGTGTTTTTCACAGGTTTGCATAGAACCTCATCCTTCTATTGGACAGTAATTAATAAAGGTAGATAATGACTTCACAAAGCAGTGGCAGGCTTTACTACAAGTCTTTTTGTTCATACTGTATTACAGGATACAGTGGTGGGCAGAAAGCAATTATCTGATGGCCAGCTTCATATCAGTCGTAGAAGTAAATCGGCTGCTGAGAAATGTAAGCCCACTTCCAGAACCTGGCATCTTTGTTTTACACATAAGTGTGGCTGAGTAAAATGGAGTGAATTTACTTTGGCCCATTCAAAATAGGATCGGTGCATCTTCAGGGCCACAAAAATTCACACTGTATGCACTAACAATGACCAAAGCTATGCTCACATTCTCGAACTCTTCAGATTACAAATTTTTGTTTCTTCTTTAAGGAAACATGGGAAAATGCCCATACAAATCCAGATTTCTGCAGTAGGATAAAAGAAATTATGGTTAAGGTGACTTTGAAGTTTATTGTTGATAATCTCTAGGTGGCTATATTCCATATTCCTGCTTCAATTCACTGGGATCAAATAAATATTGACCGATTATTTATAAGTTTAAGTGGCTCAGGGGCAACATGGCAACCCCAGACCATCGGACAAATATCAATGCCTTGACCACTATCCTGGGGCCTTCATGAGCCCAGAGGGGTGATATATTCATTTCTCCTTTTACATTTTATTCAGGAAGCAAAGTATTTTTACAAGAAAAATCCCAGTAATATCATTATCTAATTTCCAATCTGTGATAAAGTCATCTTAAGGGGTAGTTATTTTGTCCTTCTTTGCTTAAAATCTCAAATCCAGAACTACTAGAAATAGAGAATAGTTTGTGTTTCAGAAGGCAGAGAAGATGTTTGTTTCAATATAACAAAAGGCACAAGTAAGATAGTGATTAGTGTAGCTTGATGTGGGAGAAGATCTCTAGAATCTTAGTGCTTGGTTGCTAACCAAAAGGTTGGTGGTTTGAAATCTACACAGTGTCTCAGTGGGAGAAAGACCTGGTGATCTGCTCCCATAAAGACTACAGCCATGAAAACCCTCTGGGTCAGCTCTGCCATCACATGGGTTGCTATGGGTCGGAATCCGCTTGATGGCACCTAACAACAACAAACATCATTCAGCTCTTTCCCTCCTACTGTATTCTTTTTTGTTTGTTTTTATTTTTAAAAATTCTTCTGTCTTTGTTCCTCCTAACCTAATTCCCACTCTGGGTCTTCTCTTGCCCATGACACATCCCACCCTGCTCAAGCTGTGTAAACAAACACATACCCTTCCCTGGACACATTTGTCAGCTCCACAGACTGCAGCCTGGCCAGGGGAGAAGGCTCAGCGCCTTGGTTTTGGCACCTTCCAGCTCTGCAGGAAGTCCCCCTGATTATGTGAGTTGACTCTGGACAGCCCTTAGCAATTCTTTTTATAACCAGAAGAGGCAGTTAAGGTCCTGTCTGAGGGAGGCAGGATGGAAGGTCGCTGCACAAATGGAGCCGAGAAGCCCTGGGAAGCAATTCTGGTCCCACAGTAGACCACTAAGATTCCTTTTAGTTTTTATCTATAAGACTCTTTGACTTGCCCACTGCCATATAGCACCCCCTTTTTAAAACCAGGTGTTGCGTGTCCCAGGTGAATACTTTCGCAAGACTGGCCCCCTCATACCATGGGGCATGACACTTAGTACCCCCCTCCTGCCTGCATAGTCCATAGTGTGGTCAAGCTGAGAGGTACAGGGAAGGATACCTGGGGTTAGGATATCTTCAACTGACAGGGCCAAGGGCAGCCTGTCAGGAACTAGGTTGGGTCACATCCTTATTTGCTGTGTTGTGTTTAACTGAGACTTCATAGAAACAGGAGTCATGCGACCCGCTCTAGAGTCCTATGGCTGGAGCCTGGTCAGTTCGGTCTTGACCACACTTTTTTCCTCAGGGGTTAGCAATCAAGATACTGTAGCTCTTCTCCCATATCAAGCTACACTAATAAATATCCTACTTGTGTCTTTTGTTAAGGAGCCCTAGTGGTGCAGTGGTTAAGCACTCAGCTGCTAACTGAAAGGTCAGCTGTTCGAACTCACCAGCCTCTCCACAGGAGAAAGATGAGGCAGTCTGCTTCTGTAAAGATTTACAGCCTTGGAAGCCCTGTGATGGGGCAGTTTATTAAATTAGAGCAAACACAGGTGATGTGGACTGAAGTGCAGAACCAGGCCATGGGATATGACAGACATTGATAGAGGAGGATGGGGCTGAGAGGCCTCTCCAAGCTGAGGTGTACCTTAAGTTGAGGAAGGGGTCTTCCAAGGCAGCCGACAGGCCCCAGGGCTAACTTTGCCCGTTGAATTAATTTAGTCTCTCAGGCAGGAGTTTTGCTAACATCCAAGAAACAATAGGTAGAAAGATGATGAAATTGGGATAGGCAGGATGGAGGCCTAGACAACTTGACCAGGCTTGGTTGACCATCAAAGGAAGACTATGGTGTCTCAGGGCTCTGGAAGGATGGGCTGTGTGCACTCAAGTAGGGATCCCATGAAACAGGTGGAGCAATGCAGGGAGTAAGACCCAGCTGAACCACTACTGGCTCTTTCTGAATGATTACAGAAACTGTTCCTGGGTGCTTAGGTTTCAAAAAGCAGAATCCATTCTTCTTCCATTCGTGAGGATGATCACATTTAAAAACACAGAAAAGGTTAATACGTAGAATGCAGGAATAGACACTGTACGGAGGACGGAATCTCAGATGGAGGCAAAACTTACAAAGTGACAAGATATTGGTTGGATGGGAAAAAATGTTTCTGACCTTCCAGCAGCAAGGAGGGCTCCCTGAGAGTAGCATCCTCAGCACCCAGTACTCCACCTGGGATGCATTTCAAATGGATAAGGCATGGATGACCCTTGCTCAGGATCCCTTGCTAGAGGAGGGATGCCATCAGAAAGAGTCTGGGCTGTGAAGGCAATTGGCTGGGCCATCTGTCTCTGATGAATATTTGCCGACAATTCTGCAGATCTGGGTGGACCTCTTTGCTGCAGCTTTATCAGCCACTGAGGACAAAGCCAGCAATCTCAGCACAGAGGCCTGGGGACTAGAGTAGGGGTGGGAAGCTGGAGCTAGACCTATCCTGGGAAGGAGCCCCTGGGCACTCTCACTACAGTGGATGGTTTGGACTGCAGGGGATAGGTGGAATTCCAGTTTTTGAAGAGAGAACCCAATAGCATAGAGTATACACTGGAGGGTCCCAGATAGTCAATATTTATATTTTTTAATTTATAGTGCTTTAAGCGAAAGTTTACAAATCAAGTCAGTCTCTCATACAAAAAGTTATATACGCCTTGCTATGTTCTCCTAGCTGCTCTCCCCCTAATAAGACAGCACATTCCCCCTCTCCTCTCTGTATTCCCCATGCCCATTCAACCAGCTCCTGTCCCCCTCTGGCTTCTCACCTTGCCTCCAGACAGGAACTGCCCACATAGTCTCATGTGTCTACTTGAGCCAAGAAACTTATTCCTCACCAGTATCATTTTCTATCTCATAATCCAGTCCAATCCCTGTCTGAAGTGTTGGCTTCAGGAATGGTTCCAGTCTTGGGCTAACAGAGGGTCTGGGAACCATGACCGTCAGGGTCCCTCCGGGCTCAGTCAGACCATTAAGCCTGGTCTTTTTACGGGAATTTAAGATCTGCATCCCACTGCTCTCCTGGTCCATCAGGGATTCTCTGTTGTGTTCCCTTTCAGGGCAGTCATTGGTGGTAGCCTGGCACCACCTAGTTCTTCTGGTCTCAGTCCATTGTAGTCTCTGGTTTATGTGGCCCTTTCTGTCTCTTGGGGTCATCTCTACTTATGTCTTTGGTGCTCTTCATTCTCTTTTGCTCCAGGTGAGTTGAGACCAATTGATGCATTTTAGATGGCTGCTTGCTAGTGTTGAAGAGTCCAGGCGCCACTCACCGAAGTGGGATGCACAACGTTTTCTTAATACATTTTCTTAGGCCAATTGACCTAGATGTCCCCTGAAACCATGGTCCCCAGACCCCCATTCCTGCTACTCTGGCCTTCAAAGCATTCGGTTGTATTCAGGAAACTTCTTTGCTTTTGGTTTAGACCAGTTGTGCTGACCTCTCATGTATTGTGTGTTGTCTTTCCCTTCACCTAAAATAGTTCTTGTTCTTTGTCTAATTAGTGAATACCCCTCTCCCTCCTTCCCCACCCTTGTAACCATCAAAGAATATTTTCTTCTGTGTTTAAACTTTTTCTTGAGTTCTTATAATAATGGTCTCATATAATATTTGTCCTTTTGCAACTGACTAATTTCGCTTAGCATAACCGGATATTCAATATTTGATCAAGATAAAGAAAAGAGAAAAATCTGCTCTTGTACAAATGGGTACTTGTTTTATACTCTTCATTTACCCCTGCCCCCCAAATGGTTTTTTGCTTTCAAATGAGCTCCCAATTTATTTTTTGAGTCAGTTTACATTTTTTTGCAGCCCCAGGGAATCACTGCAATCCAAACACACAAATAACATCGACATGTTAGTTTGTAAGAGAAATTACTCTGCTATTCAACAATAACTGCCAGAGCAAACTCATCTTTACTTCAAATGCTGTCAGTCACTTTGAGAAATTATACAAGCAACAACATTCAATATAAATAATGTAAGAATCCAGTGGTTCGTTTCCTTGATGAGAAAGGAAATGTGTGAATTTTTCTTCATATGTATAACTTTTGTCTACAGCAGTTCTTTAGCCCTTTTTCTTCCTTATTCATGACTTGCTATCACCCTGGCCTCTCTTATTTATTATGTCTACTGCTACCAGCCTAGTCAGAGCCACTGTCATTTCTCATCTTAGTGCAGAACCCCTTCATTGTCTGTTTCCACTCCCTATTTCCTCTAATCTCATCCTTTGTTGCTCTTCCCTCACTGTGTTGGGGATGAGGGAACCTGGATGGCCTCCTTGCTGTTCCTTCAACCAACCAGGTATGTTTTACTTTGCCAGTGCTGCTGTAACAGAAATACCACAAGTGGGTGACATTAAAAAGCAGAAAATTTTTTTCTCGTACTTCTGGAGGCTGAAAGTCTGAATGAGGGTCTCAGCATGTTGATTCCTTCCTTGTCAGTAGCCCTGGGCATTTCTTGGTTCCTTGGCATTCTTTGGCTTTTAAACAATTTTTTTTTTTTCATGTGGTGTGTGTCTCTGTGTCTAGGCTATTTTTTTGTAAGTTAGAAATGATTAGGTTTAGGACATACCCTACAGTGATATGACCTCATTAACATAACAAAAACCCCTGTTTCCAAACAGGGTCATGTTTATAGGTACCAAACCCATTGCTGTTAAGTCATAGTGACCCTACAGGACAGAGTAGAACAGCCCCCAAAAGTTTCTAAAGAGTGCCTAGTGTATTCAAACTGCCACCCTTTCAGTTAGCAGCCAAGCTCTTAACCACTGCACCACTAGGGTTCCTTTTACAGGTACCAGGGCTGGGTTTACAATTTCAACATATTTTTTGGAGGACACAGTTCAATCCTTAACAAGGTATCTTCTGCCTTGGAACCTTTGCTTTAACTCTCCTCTCTGCCTAGAACAGTCTTCCTCAGTGGTATCCTCATGGCTCACCCCAGCACTCCTTCAAGCCTTTGCTCACATCATCCTTCTCCATGAGACCTGCCTGACCACTGTAATACCGCAACCTAGCGGCCACTCTTGGTTCCCCTTAACCTACTCTACTGCTTGCTTGCGTTCTCATCATTTATCACTTTGTGAAACACTTTATGATTTACTTATTACATTTATTGTTTATTGTTAGCTTCCCTCTACTAGAATGTAAATTACATGAGGACAGGGCTCGGTGTTTTGTTCAAGTATCTAGAATAGTGTCTGGCACACAGCAGGCACTTAGTGTATTGTCTTAGTTATCTAGTGTTGCCAAAACAGAAATACCACAAGTGGATGGGTTTAACAAAGAACCAAAAAACAAAACAAAACAAAACCATTGCCATTGAGTCGATTCCGACTCATAGCCACTTATTTTCTTGCAGTCTAGTAGGCTAGAAGTCCAAATTCAGGGCGTCAGCTCCAAGGAAAGCTTTCCCTCTCTGTCGGCTCTGGAGGAAGGTCCTTCTCGACAATATTCCCCCGGACTAGGAGCTTCTCTGCACAGAAACCCCACGTTCAAAAGACACACCCTGCTCCTGGTGCTTCTTTATGGTATAAGGTCCCCAACTCTCTGCTTGCTTCCCTTTCCTTTTATGTCTTGAGAAATAAAAGGTGGTGCAGGCCACACCCCAGGGAAACTCTCTTTACATTGGATGTGACTTGGTAAGGGTGTTACAGTCCCACCCCTAATCCTCTTAACATAAAATTATAATCACAAAATGGAGGACCATTGCAGAATGCTGGGAATCATGGCCTAAGCAAGTTGATACACACATTTTTGGGGGGACATAATTCAATCCATGACATGTATATGGTTGCATGAATGAGTGAATAAATGGATATTCTAAGTGTGTGCTTTGTCATCCAAACTGTATCATCCTTCTGTGTAACACATCACTGGCCTATCCTTTTGGTCATCTTATTTATTCTTTGGGCATCTGTTGCTATCTCATTTGATCATCCTGTATGCAAATAATATAAAAAACTCCATTTTTTTTAATTTGAGAAAAATTATTACCAAGTGTCAAAAATATAAAATAAAATTTCATGTTCACTCTTATAGTTATTTTTTTTTTTCTTAATTAATTCAGCTCAACAGGGCTTCAAGAGAGCCTCTTAGCCAGGTCCTGTTGAGGTGAGGGCCCTCAGTGAAGGTCCACACTTTCCCACATGTGTGCTATTCTCATCTTTGGTAGACTGTTGCAGCACAAGTTCTTTTTGTTGCTAAACGTATGGCTATCTTGCTTTAACTTCAGCCTTCAGTTTCTTATTTATTCCCTCCAGACGTGGGTAACAAGTAACCAGATATCTCTTTCCCAAAAGCCCTTCATGTATCGGAAGAAAGTAAAGCTAGCCCTCAGCATTCTGGCCTGCAGGGGAAACAGCCCCAGTATCGGTAATCTTTCTACAGGAGATGTTATTTTTTTCTGAAAATGTGTTTTTTTTTTTTTTTTTAACAAATACGTTTCAAAATGTGGCACACAAAAATGCACCACCACCATTTAGTGACTGCAACAATTCACTAAAGGTCAAATTTAGAGTGGTAAGCAAGGACTGTATTTATGAGGAGACCGAAGTATAATTTGGTTTCAAAGAGTTTTGCTTGGAGAATTCATGGAAGGAGAAATCCTATTAAGATACAGCTTTGAAATGATCTAAAACTTGGGAAGATGAGTTAATATGTTATTTGGGGAAAAAAAAAAAATGCACAGAGTAACACCCAAATGACACCCAAATGACAAATTGCTAGAAGGACTTTTAATTAGCATGGACGTTAGAGGTTATAAGGAGAGGATTAGACAGAAGAAGCAGTGTGTCACGCTTCAAGGTGTGTGTGTGTGTGCGCGCGTGCGTGTGCGTGTGCATGCATGCGCTGCAGGCCTGGGACCTCGGAACTCGGAATGCAGATAGGGACACAGCTTCACAACATGAAGAAATTCAAAGCAGTCTTTTTCTGAGAGAGGGCAGGTTTAGACCTGAATGGACTGAAGGTTAACCGAGGGGTTGGGGGAGAGACACAGTGTTGTTCTTAGGAAGGCAGTTAATACATTCTCTATGATAAATTATGATCAATTTTTAAAGTACCTGAAATGGTTCTGAAGAGGCAGAGCTGTGGGTGAATGCCTTGTACAAGAATAAGTGAGAAAAATGTTTCCATTCATAGTGATAAAGCTTGAATGTAAGTAGGAACAGTATACACTCTGTAAGCCAGAGGTTTATATCTCTTTAAATGTTGACATAAGCTATATCTCATATATTTTATAACACAAATGGATCAATAACACTGTGCCTATTATTCAACAATAAAAAAATATTACTGAACTCCACTGTCATAAACACTGGGATCGTCAGGAGGAACAAGAACAGTCCCTGTCTTCAAAAGCTTA